>NC_091350.1:1449503-1667003 GCF_038502225.1 Cherax quadricarinatus
TCCTCGTCTTCTGGGATCAACTCTCCTCAGGCCTATAAGAAGACCATGTAGAACTTTAAGATGAGGTATGCTAGGGCCCACGAGGCTAGGAATTAGTACTCTCGTGACTACTTAGTTTGGGCCCAGGAGCTGAAACGCGACACCTCACAACCACAAGAAGGGGACCTCTGGTATTCACATCCTCTGGTTTATTTTAAAAGGTTATATGGGAGGTACCTTGATGCTGGCGATGGGCTCTTGATTCAGGAAGCTGGAGCTACTCTCCGTCCTTGGATCAAATTTGATTATTATTAGTCCCCAGAAGCTGTATAGCCCCATACGGTTCAGCGTTTCTCCATGAATATAATATCCACTATAAGAAACTAGGTTATGGTCGTGGGGAAGCGTTAAATACGCAGGGGTCATGTAGCGCTTGAGGAACGGAAGGTTATCAGGTTTGATTGGAGGAAGGGAAAGGTAGCTCCAGTTCCTTGGATCAAGTCATTAGACAAGTGAAAATCCAAAGCTCTGGACTTTAGTCTACTGCATCCTGGAGCACATCAGAGGGACTTACGTGGGGCTTTTGATGCAAGGAATTGGAGCTATAGACTAAGATGATACATGTCTGACCCGCTTGGGCTTAGCACTTGCCAATAAATTTTTCGTTGAAAAAATGCAGCATATATGAAAGAGCAACTGGGTTGTGATGACTGTAGATCTGAGGGCCTCTGGCAGTACCACCCCTCAAGGAAAGTTCCTTGATGTTGGTGAGGGGCTCTTGATTTAGGGAATTGGATCTGTGCTCCAGTTCCCCGAATTAAGCCTGAATGCCTTCCACATCCCCCCCCCCCAGGCGCTGTATAATCCTCCGGGTTTAGCGCTTCCCCCTTGATTATAATAATAATAATAATCTGGCAGTAACAGCCTAGTTGACCAGGCAGTCAACAATAAAGTTTTGGACGCAGGTCAGACTTTTAGGAGTAGGAGTGATGATTAAGACACATGTACAACAGTTGGGTATCTTTACTGATGAAACGTTTCGCCCACACAGTAGACTTCCTCGCATACAGAGGCAACAGGTGTAGTAGTGAAATGAAGATGTAACAAGTCCATCATCCTTGGTGAAAATGGATTTGAGGTGGTCAGTCCCTCAGCCCAGGATGAGGAACTGGGCTGAGGGACTGACTACTACACCTGCTACCTCTGTATTTGACTTAAGAAACCTACTGCGTAGGCGAAACGTTTCACCAGTCAAGATATCCAACTGTTATACATGTGTCTTAATCATCTTGTCGGTGTTTTATACAGTTTTCAGCATAAGAGTAGAATTAATTCTCGAAGTCACGTGAGAATGAGGGATTCACTAAATATTGGAAATGTACCGTTATAGAGGCCAGAACGTTGTGTAGCTTTAAAAATAGGTTGGATAAATACATGAGTGGATGTGGGTGGGTGTGAGTTAGACCTGATAGCTTGTGCTACCAGGTCGGTTGCCGTGTTCCTCCCTTAAGTCAATGTGACCTGACCTGACTAGGTTGGGTGCATTGGGTTAAGCCGGTAGGAGACTTGGACCTGCCTCGCATGGGCCAGTAGGCCTTCTGCAGTGTTCCTTCGTTCTTATGTTCTTATGTTCTTATATTCACATCTTTTTTTTTCTGTATTCAAGAAATGACTCTATTAATCGTAATGACACGATTGTAAACTGCTCGGAGGACTAGAGCCCATGGCTTGCCATGTATTCAAGTCTGTAAGGAATGAAACACACGATGTAGGGTTGAAAACTCCTTCTCTCACCAAGTAGGATTGAAAACTTTACATGCAAGGTAGAAGGGAAAAACTTTTAACCCAAGGCCCATGAGGGGAGGGTCCTGGATGCTGGTGAGGGGCTTTTGACGCGAAGAACTGGACCAGTCTTGAGCTTTCCTCGGAGGCGCTGTAATCAGTCCATCACCCCTGAAGACAGTTTTGAGGTGGTCAGTCCCTCAGCCTGGAGAAGAGTTTTGCTCCATAGTCTGGAACAATGTGAAACTGAAGCAAAAAGACGAGGCACAGATAATATTGACATGAGAGGAGGAGCCCACTAGTAGAAGTAAGAATGTAATCATCGAGAGGTAATTATCTGCGCTTCACCTTTGACAGTATACAAATCTCCTTACTGTTGCTTCAGCTTCACATTGTTCCAGACTAAGGAGCAGAATTCTTCTCCAGGCTCAGGGACTGACCACCTTAAAACTATAGCTTCGTTTAGCCAAGTATGTCGTTAGGTATCGGAACTGCATTTGCATAAGCTTTTAGTACAAGTTAGAGGGATGGGAATGGGAAAGAAAGGTTATAAAATACAGGATCCTTGTGCGTTTAGCGCTTAGTTTTGATTATATTAATATAAAATACAGTGCATACATGCATTCTCGCTCTAACTTTATTTCTCTTGCCTAGCTTTAACCCTCAAATTGGCTCATTCTGGTCACTTGCCATTGAAACCCTGCCTAAGAATCTAATTGCACTGCATTTCCCAATCTGTCCATGTCTCCCATCCCTGTGGTATACATGTATGATTCTTTGGTGCTGCATCTTCAGTGATTAATGAAAGCCAATGAGCCTATAACTTTACGCTTCTCTAATGTAAATAAATTTTGTTAATTAACGCCTGTACTTAGAAACGGAGAATAGGGATGGTAGCAGACGGGTGAGTGAAGGGACAAGAGAGATGACCACATAGTGTGTAGTATGCCACTACTTGGCGACTAGGTTTGCCTGAAGATATAGCTAGGAAGATTATAATGACCCTAGAGGCTGCAACTCGACGGGGTATTTATCTTGTGACGCCAAGATGGAATGTGGCATTCCCACATCATAGAATCCAGTGGGAAAGAGAGCTCAAAACAGCAAGCAGAAATAAGATTTCTGGACTGTACGGAATCTAGGAGGAAAGAACTCAAAACAGTAAGAAACAAGACCTCTAGACAGCCTGGAATCCAGAAGGCATGTAAACTTTCCTACACCAAGAAGCCATGAGACCACCAGACAGCAAGGAAAGGCAATAGGTACCAAATACATTTTTTGTTGTTACCGAGGCCAGCCTGGGGAGACGGTCAGTGCGGCATTAAGAAACAAGACACAGCTACATGCTGCTATTACGCATGATTTATTACAAGTGTAATTATAACCCGGAACATACGTTGACGCTCGCCTTAGAGTTCCTTCAGAAACTGCAACGTTAATTAGACTTTGAAAGACAATCCCGAGCTGCAGGTGCAGGAGGCTGGTGAGTGGGTGGGTTATTTGGTGGGTGGGCTGGTTAGTGGATTGCTGGGTTGGTGGTTTGTTTGGTGGATGGGTTGGTGGGTGAATGGAGAGCTTTTGGGATGGGTGGGTTGTTGGGTGGGCTATCTGGTGGGTGTTCTGGTTAGTGGACTGGTTAGTTGGTTGAATGAATTTTAGCCTGTGTCACCAGTGTCGAATCACTGGAGAAAATGACCTGAAACTCAAAAAAAAAGAAGAAAAAAAAGTAATGGTTTGCAAACAATCTTTATCCCGGAACTGATGCGCTAAGCGATGCACGATCATAACATAAAACATACGACGAAGAGTGGAAGTAGATCAAGTAACAAAGACAGAAACTTTAGAGCGACGATGAGTCACAGGAGTACTGGATACTGTTTCTCCTGACGTAAAGTTGTACCAAAATTTAAGGGAAAAAATCCTTTACGCAGTAAATTCCGATAGAACACTGTTGCATATTTAGTTTTAAGAAGTGAAGGTTCAGAGGAGGTTCATTGACACGAGTACAAGTTTCTAAAGGGTTCGATCTAAAGGGTTCCCCAAGCGTTGTATATTCCCTATGGGTTTTGTGTTCCATGCCTGTAATTGAAAGGCAGGGCCAATAGCTTTGATAGGTCTTCACAAACACGCATAATATATATATATTGTATTACACACACACACACACACACACACACACACACACACACACACATCAAATGCCATTTAGTGATCTCAGATTCTCTTTATTTTGAAAGGTCGTCTGATACTAGTCGTTTGATTTTCTTTTACTCTTTGATACCAACAACTTTTGTGCAGTGCAAAGGTGAAGGCTGACGATGTCTTACTTCCCAGTCTGGCGACGAACATAACAGAGGAGACTAAAATACATTGTTTTCTCTCTCTCTCTCTCTCTCTCTCTCTCTCTCTCTCTCTCTCTCTCTCTCTCTCTCTCTCTCTCTCTCTCTCTCTCTCTCTCTCTCTCTCTCTCTCTATCTCTCATATTATCAATAAGAATGAATCGGAGATAGATATTGAGCCTCTGGTCCCTGGGCCCACAGGCTCCCTCAAAGAATTTGGCTTCAGGTTGGTTACTAGACCCAGGAGGTGTGGTCTTCGTCTTCTAGCGTCTCTGTGAGAGGATCTGGTCTTACAGTCCCTGCCTCTTTGCTTTCCCGTCGGCCTTGTAGGAACTTACCATGATCCACAGACAGAAGAAAAAGTTAATATACTATATAAGTATGTATGTGTTGTGAAATCCTCAAGAAAACTATAACTTAAAATTCAGTTTTTGCAGTTAACAGTTAAACTATGGTTTGGTTAAGTTTGTTGTTGAATTAAATAGAAGTAATGTCACATGATTGTATATTATGTTATTTACAAAAGTAGTGTACAAAAGTACAAAAGTAGTGTACTAGGTTGTATGATTGTTATTTTGCCATGAAAGTTTGAAATGAGACTGATCTCGAATGAGCTGAGGTAAATTACGTGAATTGTTTTCCAGTTAACTTTAGTGGCCACTGTGATATCCATAATGTGTTGTCCATGGGTGTGAGCAGTGACGGGTGTGAGCAGAAGGGTTAGCTTCCAGCGTTCCAGTACCTCGTGCAGGACTCGCATAACTGACTTTGGAATGTTCCTGAGGCAACCAATCACCCGAGGTGGGAGGGATTTTTTTTTTGTGCTATGAGGTACAGTAGTTTGCATATTAATTGGGACAGTGATGAAATAAGACATTTATTTTGATATGACAGATAATATATTTAATAAGAGATATGATTACCCTTTGCTCTTATAAGCATTGCTACACGCTTTGGCATAAAATCAATCAATGTTGAACACATTTCGGCAATTAGCTTCTCCGCAACTGAATAATCCTGTTTTGCGATCCTGCGTTTGGTTATTGCTCTTACATTCTCAATTTGGTTGAGGTCAGGAGAGTTTCCAGGGCAATTTAGAACGCTTAGCTCACTCTCTTCGAAGAATTTCAGCATTTTTCTGGAAGTGTGGCATACCTGGAGAAGGTTTACCTGGATAAGGTTTACCTGGAAGGGGTTTCGGGGATCAATGCCCCCGCGGCCCGGTCTGAGACCAGGCCTCATGGTGGATCAGGGTCTGATCAACCAGTCTGTTACTGTTGGCCGCACGCAAGCTAACGTGGTGTAAGATTCTGCTGGAAAATGCCTTCGCAATCAGGAAAGTCTATCCACAGTGAGGAGCAAATGAGTTTCCAGGACTGTCTTGTATTTGTCACTGTTCATCGTTCCCTCAACAATAACAAGCCGCCCAGGGCCTTCAGCAATAAAACTTGCCCAAAACATCTTGGGTAACTAATTTGGATCTTGTTGAATATGTCCATTCCGAAGAGGTTCGCATTTGCTCCATGTCACTTCCATTGATCTGTAGCCACGTACTTCAAAATCCTCCTCATCTGAAAATCTAACTTTTCTTCGTTCATCTGTCGTCCATCCCTTATTATCGAGCACCCACTGCAGCCGTTTTTTTGTTTTTCTTCATAGCAGCAGTCAATAACTTGTTTCTTTACCGGCTTTCTGGCAGTTCTGCCAACTTCAAGGAGTCTTCGTCGAAGAACTGAAGGATCTACATTTACGCCAGCTGAAGCCAAATCTCTCTGTAGATCTTTGCTGATTTTCTTGGGATCCTTCACACTATTTCTTATAACCTTGTCATCGTGAGGTGTGATCTTTCGTTTTCTTCCACATCTTTCTTGACACGGCGCTCCAGTCACCAATGTCATTAACTCTCTTCAGAATCTGACAAACATTTGACTTTGCTAGACTTAAACTTTTGACGATCTGTCTGACACTCAAATCAGTATGTTTTCTAAGAGCTACAATACTTGCATGCTTCCTAAGTGTAACATCCGTCAAGAATTTCAGCAGTAATCATGAAATGAAGAATTTAGCAAAAATGTGGAGCATGTTTGCAGGAATACCCTTACAGAACAACAGCTGTTGTAGCACTGACGAGAGTCTCAGGGTAACACCACAGCCGGATGGTTGTCAGAAGTCGGCAGTAAACGCTTCTGAAAAGAAAAGAACCCAAATTAATTAAGCAGGAGACTAGGATATATTATGAGATAATCTCAAAATTTATTCCTGTCCCAATTAATTTGCACACTACTGTAACAAAAGGGCCTCTCGTTTTATATATATATATATATATATATATATATATATATATATATATATATATATATATATATATATATATATATATATATATATATATATATATATATATATATATATATATATATATATATAATATATATATATATATATATATATATATATATATATATATATATATATATATAATCTCACACACACACACAGGTGAGCACACACATATACATACACATATACACACACACATACACACACACACATACACATACACAAACACACACACACGCACACACACATGCCACATCCAATGCCCCCCCCCCACTGCATTACAAACTCTACCCCCACAGCAACCACCCATAGTTCCTTATCAGGTCTCCCACTTCCCCAACCCCAATACACCTCCCAGACCACAATCTTAGAAAAGAAGTTGAAGGTGTGGTATACAAATGCAGATGGAATAATAAATAAGTATGAGGAGTGGCACGAAAGAATCAAGGAGACATCCCCAGACATAATAGCACTCACAGAAACAAAACTCAGCAGAATAATAACAGATTCAATCTTTCCACCCGGATATCAAATCCTCAGGAAAGACAGAGGGAGGAGAGGGGGAGGAGGAGTTGCACTGCTCATTAAAAACCAGTGGGGGTTTGAGAAAATGGAAGGAATGGATGGCACGGGCGAAAAGGACTACTTAGTAGGAACAATCCAATCTGAGGGACATAAGGTGATAATTGTAGTAATGTACAACCCACCACAGAACTACAGGAGGCCAAGAGAAGAATACGATGAGAGCAACAGAGCAATGATCGACACACTAGCCGAGGTGGCCAGGAGAGCACACATGGGGGGAGCAAAGTTACTAGTTATGGGTGATTTCAATCGCAAGGAGATTGACTAGGAAAACCTGGAGCCCCATGGGGGTCCCGAAACATGGAGAGCCAAGATGATGGATGTGGTACTGGAAAACCTCATGCATCAACATGTTAGAGACACTACCAGAGAGAGAGGATAGGATGAACCAGCAAGACTGGACCTTGTATTCACCTTGAGTAGTTCTGACATCGAGGATATCATGTATGAAAGGCCCCTGGGAGCTAGTGATCATATGGTTCTGTGCTTCGACTACATAGTTGAGCTCCAAGTGGAGAGAGCAGCAGGAATAGGGTAGGAAAAATCAAACTACAAAAGGGGGAACTACTCAGGCTTGAGGAACTTCTTTCAAGACATTCAGTGGGAGAGGGAACTGACAGGAAAACCAGTACAAGAAATGATGGACTATGTGGCAACAAAATGCAAGGAGGCAGAGGAGAGGTTTGTTCCTAAGGGAAACAGAAATAATGGGAAGAACAGAACGAGTCCTTGGTTCACCCAAAGGTGTAGGGAGGCAAACACTAGGTGTACTAGAGAATGGAAAAGGTACAGAAGACAGAGAACTCAGGAAAATAAAGAGATTAGCCGAAGAGTCAGAAACGAATATGCACAGATAAGAAGGGAGGCTCAGCGGCAATACGAAAATGACATAGCATCGAAAGTCAAGACTGACCCGAAGCTGTTGTACAGCCACATCAGGAGGAAAACAACAGTCAAGGACCAGGTAATCAGACTGAGGAAGGGTGATGGGGAATTCACAAGAAACGACCGGGAGGTATGTCAGGAGCTCAACACAAGATTTAAAGAAGTATTTACAGTGGAAACCAGTAGGACTCCAGGAAATCAGAGCAGGGGGGTGCACCAGCAAGTGCTGGATGAGGTACATATAACCAAGGAGGAGGTGAAGAAGCTGCTATGCGAACTTGACACCTCAAAGGCGGTGGGACCAGACATCTCTCCGTGGGTCCTTAAAGAGGGAGCAGATATATTGTGTGTACCGTTAACAAAGATCTTCAACGCATCATTTGAAACTGGGCAACTCCCCGAGGTATGGAAGATGGCAAATGTAGTCCCAATTTTTAAAAAGGGAGACAGACATGAGGCACTAAACTACAGACCTGTATCACTACATGTATAGTATGCAAGGTCATGGAGAAGATCATCAGGAGGAGAGTGGTGGAGCACCTGGAAAGAAACAAGTGTATAATTGACAACCAGCATGGTTTCAGGGAGGGAAAATCCTGTGTCACAAACCTACTAGAGTTTTATGACAAAGTGACAGAAGACAAGAGAGAGAGGGGTGGATCGACTGCATTTTTTTGGACTGCAAGAAGGCCTTCGACACAGTTCCTCACAAGAGGTTACTGCAAAAGCTAGAGCATCAGGCACACATAACAGGAAAGACACTGCAATGGATCAGAGAATACCTGACAGGGAGGCAACAACGAGTCATGGTACGCGACGAGGTGTCAGAGTGGGCGCCTGTGACAAGCTGGGTTCCACAGGGGTCAGTCCTAGGACCTGTGCTGTTCTTGGTATATGTGAATGACATAACGGAAGGGATAGACTCAGAAGTGTCCTTGTTTGCGGACGATGTGAAGTTAATGAGAAGAATCAAATCGGATGAGGATCAGGCAGGACTACAAAGAGACCTGGACAGGCTGCAAGCCTGGTCCAGCAACTGGCTCCTTGAATTTAACCCTGCCAAATGCAAAGTCATGAAGATTGGGGAAGGGCAAAGAAGACCGCAGACACAACATAGTTTAGATGGCCAAAGACTGCAAACCTCACTCAAGGAAAAAGATCTGGGGGTGAGTATAACACCGAGCATATCTTCTGAGGCGCACATCAATCAGATAACTGCTGCAGCATATGGGCGCCTGGCAAACCTACGGATAGCGTTCCGATACCTCAGTAAGGATTCGTTCAAGACTCTGTATACCATTTACGTCAGGCCCATACTGGAGTATGCAGCACCAGTTTGGAATCCACACCTAGTCAAGCACGTCAAGAAATTAGAGAAAGTGCAAAGGTTTGCAACAAGACTAGTCCCAGAGCTACGGGGATTGTCCTACGAAGAAAGGTTGAGGGAAATCGGCCTGACGACACTGGAGGCAAGGAGGGTCAGGGGAGACATGATAACGACATATAAAATACTGCGCGGAATAGACGAGGTGGACAAAGACGGGATGTTCCAGAGATGGGACACAGACACAAGAGGTCACAATTGGAAGTTGAAGACTCAGATGAATCAAAGGGATGTTAGGAAGTATTTCTTCAGTCATAGAGTAGTCAAGCCGTGGAATAGCCTAGAAAGTGACGTAGTGGAGGCGGGAACCATACATAGTTTTAAGGCGAGGTATGATAAAGCTCATGGAGCAGGGAGAGAGAGGACCTAGTAGCAATCAGTGAAGAGGCGGGGCCAGGAGCTATGACTCGACCCCTGCAGCCACAAATAGGTGAGTACAAATAGGTGAGTACACACACACACAAACAGGTGAGTACATACACACACAAATAGGTGAGTACACACACACACAAATAGGTGAGTACACACACACACGAATAGGTGAGTACACACACATACATACACACATACACGCGCGCACACACACACACACACACACACACACACACACACACACACACACACACACACACACAAATAGGTGAGTACACACACATACATACACACATACACGCGCACACGCACACACACACATGCACACATACAAGCACGCATATACAACAGGCCTAGTGTCTAATCGACATGTGCCTAGGACAAAATGGTAACTAACACACACACATATACATACAATATTTGTATATATAAGATCAATATTGATTTGCCAATCTTGGTGACGTCCAAGAGGTTAACTGATCAGTCAAGGGACAATAAAGCTGTCATTGAGTATGTAGGGAACACCAGTGTTGAATACACTTATATTAACCTGACATTGGGCTCGCTGAGCTTTATGAAGTTTATTAGTCAGCGCGACAATGGCCTTGGAAGAGCAGAACCAGGGGAGACCGAGTGAGGAGCGCCATACTAGGCTAGGCATTGTTCTCCTCGCTTAATGCTGCTTGACAGTGTGTTCCCCAACCTCACAGCCTTCCCCTCCCACCTCCAGAGCCTCCACACAACCCCTTTCCCTCCTCCCCCATTCACCATTCTCCCTGCCACCATGAGGTTGCTGGTATCTCGGTGGTAGCGCCAGAAGCCCACAATAGAATGACCCGGGCGCAATATCGGGTGGATTGAGACTTTGGGCAAATGCACTTGCTCCTGTTTACCTTTAAGAGTCAATAGGTACCTCAGCGTTCGCCAGTTGTGGGTCGTATCCTGGAAGGATTGGGGTAAGGTGGACGTGTACCTTAAGAGGCACGTAAGTTCCTTCGTCTTCTAATATCATGTTCATTTTTCCACTATAATCTACCTTGTCCATAATTACTATCATATTTGCTTTGTATGTTTCGTAAGGTGAAGTTTAAGATCTTTCCTTAATTTATGGTATAACTTACAAATCTTGGAGGACAGTTATGTTATTTGTGGTCGCAGGGGTCGATTCATAGCTTGTGTGTGTGTTAGTTACCATTTTGTCCTAGGCACATGTCGATTAGACACTAGGCCTGTTGTATATGCGGGCTTGTATGTGTGCATGTGTGTGTGTGTGTGAGAGAGAGAGAGAGAGAGAGAGAGAGAGAGAGAGAGAGAGAGAGAGAGAGAGAGAGAAAGAGAGAGACTTCAAGCACTGGGAATTGCAGGCTCTACGCTCTACTTTCATGGTAGATCTCTAGGGTAGTTCTCAATGGAACGGAATCAGCAAGACATCCTATTGGGGCAAGTGTTCCACAAGGAAGCGTGCTGGGACCATTGTTATGGAATCTGTGTGTGTGTGTGTGTGTGTGTGTGTGTGTGTGTGTGTGTGTGTGTGTGTGTGTGTGTGTGTGTGTGTGCATGCATGTGTGTTTGACCTCCCCAGTCTGTAATTAACTATTTGAGTTCAAGGGATGAGCTCGAGCTCCTGGGGCCACCTCAACTTCCTGTAGACTCGCGTGATTTAGCTCTGTCGTATTGGCTTTAGAGTCCATGTATGGCGTCAGCTTCCACTGCACCAAAACCGGTTTCATTCCCCTTGTTTACAACAATTATGCTGGTGACTGGAGGGGAAGGGGAGTGGAAAGGGAGGGGAGGCTTGGGGAGGGGTAGTGGGTGGGGAGAGGCACCAAGCAGAGAAGGAATAAGAACAAGTAACGTAGAAACAAACCGTTTAAGACGTTTCGCTCATGACTGAGCTTTTAAGAAGCTCAGTCCTGAGAAAAACGTCGAAAATAAAGGCTGACTCTGCGTTATTTGTGTCTTTTCCCTACTTTCATAAAATAAAAATGACCACCATCTGTAGTCAGTTCATCGTAGAGTTGTGATCCATTACTGGATCCCCCCATTATCTCTCGGTCCACAGCAGTATTCGAACCTGCAAACTCAGCATCAGAGTACACAGTACTTTACACAACTATTATCTGCAATCTGGTTGAGTGGATAAAATACTGTGTACACTTGACGCCGAGTGTGCTCTAGCAGCATCCCAAAACACACAGTTTCAACTTCTAAATCAATACCAGGAACTATATTTTCAAGAAATATTTGTCCATTCTCACCCTTACATCAACATGGTAAAAGAAAAAAACAAACAAAATCCAGTTAGTGGCCACTGGAGAAGGCTGGACGTGTTGGGAGTGCGTGTTGGGCTTCCCGGCTAAACCCTCATGAGGACTGACTAACTTCTGTGGTTTCTATTATTCAGTATTTTACCCCAGTTGCACAATTTTTCTTGGTTTCGTTGTGTTTCTTTTTTTTTTTTGAGTCAATATCCTGTCTATTAACTTTTACGGTATTTGTCTTTAATTCTGTGATTTTTAAGATAACTTTTGCATTATCACTTTTTTATATTATTGTTAGTTATTATTATTTATTCTTACTGTTATTGTTGTTATTACGTTCGAATCTATTTTAAGTAGAATGGTTAAAATTCTTTAAACGATCCGTCAGGCGATTACCAACAGCCTGACAGATCAGTGAGTGTGCCTCAGTTAAGCTGAAGGAGGATCGAGCCTTCTCCACCCCTTGCGTTGAATGAACCACACTGGTGTAATACGAACAAAATCTTTCAGTGGCACGCAGCGCCACTCCCGCTAACACACCAGACTGAATGAATTCAGAGGATTTTATCAGATCCCCGAATCCAGCCATGGTTCACACACACACAGGTTTCTCTTCCTAAGGTAACAACTCTCCTTCAAGGTGAGTACGGAGGGGCGGTGTGCCTTGATGTTGAGGTCGAGCTCTTGAACCAAGAAATGAGAGTTTTCCTTCTCTTGTTAAAGCTGCATTTCGCCTTTACACCACCAAACAGAAATTCTTGAATCAGTACAACATATTTCACCGGGTTCATACCGAGATATAAACAATTTATATGTAAACAAGACACAACAGAAGTTTATTTTATTGATAAGAAGTTACGTCTACCGGGGGACTTTATAAACCCATCTGAATTGATAAGCTGATAATGGATTAATTGATAAACTTATCAGTCCGCAGTTTAACAGTACAGATGGGCTGCTAAACTTCCATGGCGGACGAAAAATCTCAGTAAAATGCTAAGAACTTCGTATCGTCTTAATTACGTACTTGTTGGCATATTTTTGGCAATGATATTCAGACCCCTTTGGCTATATACATGGAGAGATGTACCAGTTTCATTATAACCATAATGCCCCTTAAGGGAGGTTCCTTGACGCTGGTGAGGGGCTCTTGATCTAGGGAATTGGATCTGTGCTCCAGTTCCCTGAATTAAGCCTGAATGTCTTTCATCCGCCCCCCCCCTACAGGCGCTGTATAATCCCTACGGGTTTATACATATAATAATAATAATAATAATATAGGCAGAATGTGATCTGAGTCCCTTTAAATATTCCTGTATCCAGGAAGCAATGCTGCAGTTATCCCACCTTCGGTAGTATGGGCCAGTAGGCCTTCTGCAGCGTTCCTCCATTCTTTTCTTATGTTCGTATCAACCACTATTGTGCGCACCCTGGGATGCCTGGTCAAGGACCGGACCACAGGGGCGTTAACACCCTCCAGGTAGACCCTCCAGGTAGACCCTCCAGGTAGACCCTCCAGGTAGACCCTCCAGGTAGACCGTCAATGTGTGCCAAAAAAAAAAAAATAGTAAACTCGCTTTTAGGCGACTTGCTCTTTTTTTTACGTACCAGATTCTTCCTATATACCTAAAATCATTCTTGCTGTTGATTCAGATGAAAAGAAAAAGCACTTCCTAACACTATTAATTTTTATTTTCAGATCTCTGACGTGAAATTGGGCTGACAACCTATCCATGATTTCTGTCTATACTCGTGGCTCAAGTAGCAGCAGCATGGGCTTACAAATGAAGGATCCAGGCTCGTTCCTGGGGCGAGTGGAAACTCCAGGTATGTTCCCTTACATTTATTGCCCTTGTTCGCCTGACTTATGTCCTGTCTTCTATCGTAGGGGTTTAATGCATCACTAAATACTGAAATGCTCAGTGTGAAGGATGGAATGGAACTGAAAGATCAGTAATTTATATTAATATTGAAATACGTAGGAGAGAAATTTGTTTAAGAATGAAAAAAAAAGGATCATAGTTAGGTTGTGTTTTTTTTTTTATGGTTCTGAACCCCGTCAATATTTTTGATAACTGATTCAGAGAACCGATAAATTTATAAATTAGATACATGTACAACACTTGGGTATCTTTATTATGGGAAAGTTTCACCACACAGTGGCTTCATTAGTGCAATACAAAAAAGAATGATAAAGATCAGGAGTAGTTTGAGGTAGTCAGTCCCTCAGCCTGGAGTCGATGTAATCAGTCCATCAATGGACTGATTACATTGTGACAAGTACATATTGTCGCAGAAAAAGTTCGCACTGCATTGTGTTTTCAAAACGTGCAGGTGTATTCATTTGGAATGAAGGCAAGTGGTCTTAGGGATTTGAAGTGCTGTTGGAGTGTGAACAAAGTAGCAATGTTTGGAGGGATTCAGAGAAGCCAGTTAGCTGCCTGTGAAGTAAGGAGTGTAAGTTAATCCTGGGCACACACGCTCAAGCGCGCGCGCACACACACACACACACAGAGGCGGGGCCAGGAGCTGTGAATCGACCCCTGCAACCACAAATAGGTGAGTACACACACACACACACACAGACACACAAACACAGAACACACTCATACAAGCGCACACCCACACGAACGCACGCACGAGGTTCGTGAACCGTGTTTATAATCATATAACGAAAGTGCTATCAAAGTCAGGGAGAAACAGTTTCCAGCGTCATACAAGTTTCCGAAACTGGTCGTCGCAAGACCTCTGTTATCGCCCTAATAACAAGAAAACTTTAAACCATCGCGTTGCGCAACATGACATCGCCCACCAAAACACTACCGTGAAACATCTATTAGGCGCTAAAGCACCAGAACCGTCAGACAGACAGCTTTGTGGGAGTAGTTAAGGCCGCTACCTACCGCCACCAAGTTATAAAGGGACAGATTTTTTCACAGGAAGGGAGGGAGAGAGGAGGGAGGGTGTCCTGGTTGCAGTCGAGCTCTCTCCCAGATTGCTTCGTGGTTGGAGGCTGCATTATGAGAATTGCAGAATCGGGAGGGGCTGCAGTTTTCCGGCGGAGCTCCTGAGATTTCTCATTTGAAAGTTGCTACACAGACGGGATGTAAGAGGCTTGAGACCCCCATCACTGACTGGAGAAACTCCACTGTGTGTGTGTGTGTGTGTGTGTGTGTGTGTGTGTGTGTGTGTGTATCTGTGAGTTTAGCTATCCGAGGCTGAGCTCCTGGGCCCGCATCTTTCATAGACTAATTTTTGGCATATTGGTACTTATGATACCTACTCTTAGCGCTGTGTACTGGATTTACGTCTAACTCAAATAGTCCCAATCACACCGAGACTAAAGGAATGCTTCCTAACATCCCTATGGCTCGTCTGTGTCGTCAGTTTCAACCTGTGTCCCTTTGTACCAAGTCCCCCATAATTCAAATAGTCCATCTCTGTTTCGTATGGCAAGACGTGAACCATCCTTATGTGCCATATCAATTAAAATTTTGTACGTTTAATCTAGTATTTAAAATATATACTGTGACGAGGTAATAGACGCTTGTAACAATGCTCAGGCTTTTTCAAGAATTCGAACTGGGAGCCTGCTTAAGACAGTCCATCACTGCACTGGTCAAGTGGTCCCCCATATAGGACATTCTCACCCGTGTGACTCTGTAAATGGCCCAAGTCGGACCGAAACGTCGCCGTAAACTCCTCTCTTCTATGTGCGGGTTATTTGTGGAACATTCTCACCCTGCCACAAAATGTAGTCACAAGTGTCCTATAGTGTTAGCAGAGGCCACCAATTGTGACACCAACTGACTTTTTTTTTTTTCACCGGGGACGTCGCACGGTTTTTGCAACTAAGGGCAAAATACACTCTTCTCCCTTCTTAACTATGAACTATGAGAACGCAATAGACACATATAACAATGCGTAGCTTTTCGGGGATTTGAACTGAGGTCATTTGACGGTCTATCGATTATCTCACTGTTTAGATTTTCTTTCCTTAGTTGATATGTTGATAAATTAGATACTTGTGTAATATTTAGGTATCTTTATTTTGGAAACGTTTTGCTAGCCAGCGGCTTCTTCAGTCTAATGCAGAGAAAGGTATAAGTTTAGAGGTAAGCAGTCCCTCAGCCCTGGGTCTGTATTCAGTCCAACCATTTGGGTATAAGTGCAGCATATTCGCAGAGATACGGGTTATATACTGCAGATAGAAGAGATGGAGCAGTTGTAGGCGGTGTCACCAGTGGGGAAAACCCCCCACTAGTGGAAGTAGGTCGGGCCTACAGGCTAGGCAAACTTTGAAAAATTCCCTGCCTCAAGATCCCAAGATGTTGCTGTGTTTGAGAGAGTTGACCTTGAACATGTGGATCTAGTACCGAATTCTAATGACAAGTTTCTGGTACTGATATTTATCTTTCGAAAGTGGGTTGTACTCCAACTTTTATAGATGTCCACCACATCTATGACTTATTCTCGCACCTCTGTAATTCACTCCGACACCCGGCTCCTACACTGTTTTTATTCTAATATCTCTCCTACTAAGCTTCAACTCTAACAGCCATCAAACTTCCTTGTCACGTTATATTCTCACCCACGACTCTCCCACGACTCTCCCACGCCACTCCAGCTCATATACTCCTTCAACTCCATCTAAATTCACACCCATCTTAGTCCCTCCCACACCCATCTTAGTCCCTCCCACACCCGTCTTAGTCCCTCCCACACCCATCTTAGTCCCTCCTACACCCGTCATAGTCCCTCACACACCCGTCTTAGTCCCTCTCACACCCATTTTAGTCCCTCCCACACCTGTCTTAGTCCATCCCACACCCATCTTAGTCCATCCCACACCCATCTTAGTCCATCCCACACCCATCTTAGTCCATCCCACACCCATCTTAGTCCATCCCACACCCATCTTAGTCCATCCCACACCCATCTTAGTCCATCCCACACCCATCTTAGTCCATCCCACACCCATCTTAGTCCCTTCCACACCCATCTTAGTCCCTCCCACACCCATCTTAGTCCATCCCACACCCATCTTAGTCCCTCCCACACCCATCTTAGTCCCTCCCACACCCATCTTAGTCCCTCCCACACCCATCTTAGTCCATCCCACACCCATCTTAGTCCATCCCACACCCATCTTAGTCCATCCCACACCCATCTTAGTCCATCCCACACCCATCTTAGTCCATCCCACACCCATCTTAGTCCATCCCACACCCATCTTAGTCCATCCCACACCCATCTTAGTCCATCCCACACCCATCTTAGTCCATCCCACACCCATCTTAGTCCATCCCACACCCATCTTAGTCCATCCCACACCCATCTTAGTCCCTCCCACACCCATCTTAGTCCATCCCACACCCATCTTAGTCCATCCCACACCCATCTTAGTCCATCCCACACCCATCTTAGTCCATCCCACACCCATCTTAGTCCATCCCACACCCATCTTAGTCCATCCCACACCCATCTTAGTCCATCCCACACCCATCTTAGTCCATCCCACACCCATCTTAGTCCATCCCACACCCATCTTAGTCCATCCCACACCCATCTTAGTCCATCCCACACCCATCTTAGTCCATCCCACACCCATCTTAGTCCATCCCACACCCATCTTAGTCCATCCCACACCCATCTTAGTCCATCCCACACCCATCTTAATCCATCCCACACCCATCTTAGTCCATCCCACACCCATCTTAGTCCATCCCACACCCATCTTAGTCCATCCCACACCCATCTTAGTCCATCCCACACCCATCTTAGTCCATCCCACACCCATCTTAGTCCCTCCCACACCCATCTTAGTCCATCCCACACCCATCTTAGTCCATCCCACACCCATCTTAGTCCATCCCACACCCATCTTAGTCCATCCCACACCCATCTTAGTCCATCCCACACCCATCTTAGTCCATCCCACACCCATCTTAGTCCCTCCCACACCCATCTTAGTCCATCCCACACCCATCTTAGTCCATCCCACACCCATCTTAGTCCATCCCACACCCATCTTAGTCCCTCCTACACCCGTCATAATCCCTCACACACCCGTCTTAGTCCCTCTCACACCCATTTTAGTCCCTCCCACACCTGTCTTAGTCCCTCCCACACCCATCTTAGTGCCTCCCACACCCATCTTAGTCCCTCCGACACCCATCTTAGTCCCTCCTACACCCGTCATAGTCCCTCACACACCCGTCTTAGTCCCTCTCACACCCATTTTAGTCCCTCCCACACCTGTCTTAGTCCCTCCTACACCCGTCATAGTCCCTCACACACCCGTCTTAGTCCCTCTCACACCCATTTTAGTCCCTCCCACACCCATCTAACTCCCTACCACGTCCATCTAAGCCACTCCCACACTAATCTAACTCCCACACTCAATCCCTTTCTAATATAACACACACAACTTTCGTTTAACCCAATTCCACACTAACCTAACTCCATCCAGTGATCATCAAACCGAATCTTGCACTTACCTTATTAACCCCACACATTATTCTAACTCGCACAACTCGCTCACTCTCTCCTTTAACTCGCTCCTTAACTAATTAACATGCTCCCGGTTCAACGTTCAGAAGGCAAAGAAAAAACCAAAACTAAATGTATCAACACTAATTTCTATATTTTTTCTTGTGATACATGACTTGGCTGACAGTGGCTGAGAGCTGGGGGATATATGCCTGGGCTGGCAGTGGCTGAGAGCTGGGGGATACATGCCTGGGCTGACAGTGGCTGAGAGCTGGGGGATACATGCCTGGGCTGGCAGTGGCTGAGAGCTGGGGGATACATGCCTGGGCTGGCAGTGGCTGAGAACTAGGGGATACATGCCTGGGCTGGCAGTGGCTGAGAATTAGGGGATACATGCCTGGGTTGGCAGTGGCTGAGAACTAGAGGATACATGCCTGGGCTGGCAGTGGCTGAGAGCTGGGGGATACATGCCTGGGCTGGCAGTGGCTGAGAACTAGGGGATACATGCCTGGGCTGACAGTGGCTGAGAACTATGGGATACATGCCTGGGCTGGCAGTGCCTGAGAACTAGGGGATACATGCCTGGGCTGGCAGTGACTGAGAGCTGGGGGATACATGCCTGGGCTGGCATTGGCTGAGAACTGGGGAATATATGCCTGGGCTAACAGTGGCTGAGAAGTGGGCGATACATGCCTGGGCTTACAGTGGCTGAGAGCTGTGGGATACATGCCCGGGCTTACAGTGGCTGAGAGCTGGGGATACATGCCTGGGCTGGCAGTGGCTGAGAGGTGGGGGATACATGCCTGGGCAGACAGTGGCTGAGAGCTAGGGGGATACATGCCTGGGCTGGCAGTGGCTGAGAGCTGGGGATACATGCCTGGGCTGACAGTGGCTGAGAGCTGGGGGATACATGCCTGGGCTGTCAGTGGCTGAGAGCTGGAGGATACATGCCCGGGCTGGTAGTGGCTGAGAACTGGGGGATACATGCCTGGGCTGGCAGTGGCTGAGAGCTGGGGGATACATGCCTAGGCTGACAGTGGCTGAGAGCTGGGTGGATATATGCCTGGGCTGGCAGTGACTGAGAGCTAGGGGATACATGCCTGGGCTGACAGTGGCTGCGAGCTGGGGATACATGCCTGGGCTGACAATGGCTGAGAGCTGGGGAATACATGCCTGGGCTGGCAGTGGCTGAGAGCTGGGGGATACATGCCTGGGCTGACAGTGGCCGAGAGCTGGGGGATACATGCCTGGGCTGGCAGTGGCTGAGAGCTGGGGGATACATGCCTGGGCTGGCAGTGGCTGAGAGCCGGGGGATACATGCCTGGGCTGGCAGTGGCTGAGAGCTGGGGGATAAATGCCTGGGCTGACAGTGGCTGAGAGCTGGGGGATACATGCCTGGGCTGGCAGTGGCTGGGAGCTGGGGGATACATGCCTGGGCTGGCAGTGGCTGTGAGCTGGGGGATATATGCCTGGGCTGACAGTGGCTGAGAGCTGGGGGATACATGCCTGGGCTGACAGTGGCCGAGAACTAGGGGATACATGCCTGGGCTGGCAGTGGCTGAGAACTGGGGAATATATGCCTGGGCTGACAGTGGCTGAGATCTGGGGGATACATGCCTGGGCTTACAGTGGCTGAGAGCTGTGGGATACATGCCTGGGCTGGTAGTGGCTGAGAGCTGGAGATACATGCCTGGGCTGGCAGTGGCTGAGAGCTGGGGGATACATGCCTGGGCTGACAGTGGCTGAGAGCTTGGGGGGATACATGCCTGGGCTGGCAGTGGCTGAGAGCTGGGGATACATGTTTGAGATACATGCCTGGGCTGACAGTGGCTGAGAGCTGGGGGATACACGCCTGAGCTGGCAGTGGCTGAGAGCTGGGGAATACATGCCTGGGCTGACAGTGGCTGAGAGCTGGGGATACATGCCTGGGCTGACAGTGGCTGAGAGCTGGGGGATACATGCCTGGGCTGACAGTGGCTGAGAGCTATACATGCCTGGGCTGGCAGTGGCTGAGAGCTGGGGGATACATGCCAGGGCTGGCAGTGGCTGAGAGCTGGGGCATACATGCCTGGGCTGACATGCCTGGGCTGGCAGTGGCTGAGAGCTGGGGGATACATGCCTGGGCTGACAGTGGCTGAGAACTAGGGGATACATGCCTGGGCTGACAGTGGCTGAGAGCTGGGGGATATATGCCTGGGCTGGCAGTGGCTGAGAGCTGGGGGATACATGCCTGGGCTGGCAGTGGCTGAGAGCTGGGGGATACATGCCTGGGCTGGCAGTGGCTGAGAGCTGGGGGATACATGCCTGGGCTGGCAGTGGCTGAGAGCTGGGGGATACATGCCTGGGCTGACAGTGGCTGAGAGCGGGGGATATATGCCTGGGCTGGCAGTGGCTGAGAGCTGAGGGATACATGCCTGGGCTGGCAGTGGCTGAGAGCTGGGGGATACATGCCTGGGCTGGCAGTGGCTGAGAGCTGGGGAATACATGCCTGGGCTGACAGTGGCTGAGAGCTGGGGGATACATGCCTGGGCTGACAGTGGCTGAGAGCTGGGGGATACATGCCTGGGCTGACAGTGGCTGAGAGCTGGGGGATACATGCCTGGGCTGACAGTGGAGATACTGAGAGCTGGGGGATACATGCCTGGGCTGACAGTGGCTGAGAGCTGGGGGATACATGCCTGGGCTGACAGTGGCTGAGAGCTGGGGCATACATGCCTGGGCTGGCAGTGGCTGAGAGCGGGGGATACATGCCTGGGCTGATGGCTGAGAGAGCTGGGGGATACATGCCTGGGCTGGCATACATGCCTGGGCTGGCAGTGGCTGAGAGCTGGGGGATACATGCCTGGGCTGACAGTGGCTGAGAGCTGGGGGATACATGCCTGGGCTGACAGTTTCTGAGAGCTTGGGGATACATGCCTGGGCTGACAGTGTCTGAGAGCTGGGGTAAACATGCCTGGGCTGGAAGTCGCTGAGAGCGGGGGATATATGCCTGGGCTGACAGTGGCTGAGAGCTGGGGAATACATGCCTGGGCTGACAGTGGCTGAGAGCTGGGGGATACATGCCTGGGCTGACAGTTTCCGAGAACTAGGGGATACATGCCTGGGCTGACAGTGGCTGAGAGCTGGGGGATACATGCCTGGGCTGACAGTGGCTGAGAGCTGGGGGATACATGCCTGGGCTGGCAGTGGCTGAGAGCTGGGGATACATGCCTGGGCTGACAGTGGCTAAGAGCGGGGAATATATGCCTGGGCTGACAGTGGCTGAGAGCTCGGGGATATATGCCTGGGCTGGCAGTGGCTGAGAGCTGGGGGATACATGCCTGGGCTGACAGTGGCTGAGAGCTGGGGGATACATGCCTGGGCTGACAGTGGCTGAGAGCTGGGGGATACATGCCTGGGCTGGCAGTGGCTGAGAGCTGGGGGATACATGCCTGGGCTGGCAGTGGCTGAGAGCTGGGGGATACATGCCTGGGCTGACAGTGGCTGAGAGCTGGGGGATACATGCCTGGGCTGGCAGTGGCTGAGAGCTGGGGGATACATGCCTGGGCTGGCAGTGGCTGAGAGCTGGGGGATACATGCCTGGGCTGACAGTGGCTGAGAGCTGGGGGATACATGCGTGGGCTGACAGTGGCCGAGAACAAGGGGATACATGCCTGGGCTGGCAGTGGCTGAGAACTGGGGAATATATGCCTGGGCTGACAGTGGCTGAGAACTGGGCGATACATGCCTGGGCTTACAGTGGCTGAGAGCTGTGGGATACATGCCCGGGTTGGTAGTGGCTGAGAGCTGGGGATACATGTTTGAACTGGCAGTGGCTGAGAGCTGGGGGATACATGCCTGGGCTGACAGTGGCTGAGAGCTGGGGTGATACATGCCTGGGCTGGCAGTGGCTGAGAGCTGGAGATACATGCCTGGGCTGACAGTGGCTGAGAGCTGGGGGATACACGCCTGAGCTGGCAGTGGCTGAGAGCTGGGGAATACATGCCTGGGCTGGCAGTGGCTGAGAGCTGGGGAATACATGCCTGGGCTGACAGTGGCTAAGAGCGGGGGATATATGCCTGGGCTGGCAGTGGCTGAGAGCTGGGGGATACATGCCTGGGCTGGCAGTGGCTGAGAGCTGGGGGATACATGCCTGGGCTGGCAGTGGCTGAGAACTAAGGGATACATGCCTGGGCTGACAGTGGCTGAGAACTAAGGGATACATGCCTGGGCTGACAGTGGCTGAGAGCGGGGGATATATGCCTGGGCTGGCAGTGGCTGAGAGCTGGGGGATACATGCCTGGGCTGGCAGTGGCTGAGAGCTGGGGGATACATGCCTGGGCTGGCAGTGGCTGAGAACTAAGGGATACATGCCTGGGCTGACAGTGGCTGAGAACTAGGGGATACATGCCTTGGCTGACAGTGGCTGAGAACTATGGGATACATGCCTGGGCTGGCAGTGGCTGAGAGCTGGGGGATACATGCCTGGGCTGGCAGTGGCTGAGAGCTGGGGGATACATGCCTGGGCTGGCAGTGGCTGAGAGCTGGGGGATACATGCCTGGGCTGACAGTGGCTGAGAGCTGGGGGATACATGCCTGGGCTGACAGTGGCTGAGAGCTGGGGGATACATTCCTGGGCTGACAGTGGCTGAGAGCTGGGGGATACATGCCTGGGCTGACAGTTTCTGAGAGCTGGGGGATACATGCCTGGGCTGACAGTGTCTGAGAGCTGGGGGATACATGCCTGGGCTGACAGTGTCTGAGAGCTGGGGGATACATGCCTGGGCTGGCAGTCGCTGAGAGCGGGGGGATATATGCCTGGGCTGACAGTGGCTGAGAGCTGGGGAATACATGCCTGGGCTGACAGTGGCTGAGAACTGGGGAATACATGCCTGGGCTGACAGTGGCTGAGAACTGGGGAATACATGCCTGGGCTGACAGTGACTGAGAGCTGGGGGATACATGCCTGGGCTGACAGTGGCTGAGAGCTGGGGGATACATGCCTGGGCTGGCAGTGGCTGAGAGCTGGGGGATACATGCCTGGGCTGACAGTGGCTGAGAGCTGGGGGATACATGCCTGGGCTGACAGTGGCCGAGAACTAGGGGATACATGCCTGGGCTGGCAGTGGCTGAGAACTGGGGAATATATGCCTGGGCTGACAGTGGCTGAGAACTGGGCGATACATGCCTGGGCTTACAGTGGCTGAGAGCTGTGGGATACATGCCCGGGTTGGTAGTGGCTGAGAGCTGGGGATACATGTTTGGGCTGGCAGTGGCTGAGAGCTGGGGGATACATGCCTGGGCTGACAGTGGCTGAGAGCTGGGGGGATACATGCCTGGGCTGGCAGTGGCTGAGAGCTGGAGATACATGCCTGGGCTGACAGTGGCTGAGAGCTGGGGGATACACGCCTGAGCTGGCAGTGGCTGAGAGCTGGGGAATACATGCCTGGGCTGGCAGTGGCTGAGAGCTGGGGAATACATGCCTGGGCTGACAGTGGCTAAGAGCGGGGGATATATGCCCGGGCTGGCAGTGGCTGAGAGCTGGGGGATACATGCCTGGGCTGGCAGTGGCTGAGAGCTGGGGGATACATGCCTGGGCTGGCAGTGGCCGAGAACTAGGGGATACATGCCTTGGCTGACAGTGGCTGAGAACTATGGGATACATGCCTGGGCTGGCAGTGGCTGAGAGCTGGGGGATACATGCCTGGGCTGGCAGTGGCTGAGAGCTGGGGGATACATGCCTGGGCTGGCAGTGGCTGAGAACTAAGGGATACATGCCTGGGCTGACAGTGGCTGAGAACTAAGGAATACATGCCTGGGCTGACAGTGGCTGAGAGCGGGGGATATATGCCTGGGCTGGCAGTGGCTGAGAGCTGGGGGATACATGCCTGGGCTGGCAGTGGCTGAGAGCTGGGGGATACATGCCTGGGCTGGCAGTGGCTGAGAGCTGGGGGATACATGCCTGGGCTGACAGTGGCTGAGAGCTGGGGGATACATGCCTGGGCTGACAGTGGCTGAGAGCTGGGGGATACATGCCTGGGCTGACAGTTTCTGAGAGCTGGGGGATACATGCCTGGGCTGACAGTGTCTGAGAGCTGGGGGATACATGCCTGGGCTGACAGTGTCTGAGAGCTGGGGGAAACATGCCTGGGCTGGCAGTCGCTGAGAGCGGGGGGATATATGCCTGGGCTGACAGTTTCTGAGAGCTGGGGAATACATGCCTGTTCTGACAGTGGCTGAGAACTGGGGAATACATGTCTGGGCTGACAGTGACTGAGTGCTGGGGGATACATGCCTGGGCTGACAGTGGCTGAGAGCTGGGGGATACCTGTCTGGGCTGGCAGTGGCTGAGAGCTGGGGATACATGCCTGGGCTGACAGTGGCTGACAGCTTTGGGATACATGCCTGGGCTGACAGTGACTGAGAGCTGGGGGATACATGCCTGGGCTGACAGTGTCTGAGAGCTGGGGATACATGCCTGGGCTGACAGTGGCTGACAGCTGGGGGATACATGCCTTGGCTGACAGTGGCTGAGAGCTGGGGATACATGCCTGGGCTGACAGTGGCTGAGAGCTGGGGGATACATGCCTGGGCTGACAGTTGCTGACAGCTGGGGGATACATTCAGTTAGTAGCAGTAGCCAAAGCACTTCATAATTCCTTTATTATTAATAATAAAAATTACTAATCACTATTAATGCGACTAATTGCAAGTCAGACATTACATCATGTGAAAAATCCCATTTGTTATGTGCAAGCAGCCTCTCTCTCTCTTGTAGTGAGGCGCCGTGATACCGGTGATCGTGGGAAGGTCACTCTTGTTGCTCCACGAAACTATTTACACCAACAATGTTGTTCACACCTGCGTCAGTGTTAACGCCTACGTCAGTGTTCACACCTGCGTCAGTGTTCACACCTGCGTCAGTGTTAAAGCCTACGTCAGTGTTCACATCTGCGTCAGTGTTCACACCTGCGTCAGTGTTAAAGCCTACGTCAGTGTTCACATCTGCGTCAGTGTTCACACCTGCGTCAGTGTTCACACCTGCGTCAGTGTTCACACCTGCGTCATTGTTAACATCTACGTCAGTGTTAATATTTATGTCAATGTTAACATAGACTTATCCTTCCCTTTCTAAGCTCAAAACCTCGTTGCCTCACCTTCGCCTTTTCTTGCGGGTTTAGCGCCTTCCCCTCTGTTCAGAATTATTTTCAAACCTCATATTTTTCCAGTTTCCCGCAGGAGAGACTAGGAACCTCCTTTCTTTTCCCCACAAGACGCCAGGAAGAACTTCAAAGGCCGCAGTAATTTTTAATTTACTGAGAGGAGAGTATTTTCGTCATTACCCCCCCCCCCTATTTTTGGATTCGAGTAATTTGTAAATGGAAAGTGACAACTTTGTCCCTGATTTTTTTTTCTTTATAAACTGTAATACATAACGCTATAAAACACCTGTTGGTGTTTGTGATCCGCTTACAAACAGATATAACAGTTTTTCAGTGGATCTTGTTATCAATAGCTATATAACCCATACGGGTGTGACGCTTGTTTTGACAACAGATGAACCAGGAAGCTGAGATAGTGCTTTTTTCAATTATAGCATTTTCCAGCATATAAGACGCACTTTTTATTCCCACAGTCTTAGAAAATCAGCCTGCGCCTTATATGCTCAAAGTCACTTTAGCAGTTGTTTACTAACGTTATGTTGCAGCTCTTGGATATAATCTGTCTGGTATACTCGTGCGCCTTATATGCCGGAAAATACGATAATTCAAGTTTTTGTTTTCTAGTATTTTAACATAACATAAGAAGGAACACTGCAATAGGCCTACTGACCCATGCGGAGCAGGTCCATGTCCTCCCCCCCTTCCGGATTAGACCAATGACCCACCCCCCGGATTATCCCAATGGCCCACCCAGTCTGGTCATCCCCACTCAAGGATGGAGCACTGTACCAGACCCAGCAGGTCATGGAGCGACCCTTCGAAAACTAAATATTCTTGTTACCTGTTAAATATATGAATGATCCAAATGTTTACCCGTACTGAAACAGTACATTAACAGTTCAAATTTTATCAGTTTAACTTGGGGGGAAAGTTTGCCAATTATCAGAGAAGTAAATAAGAAAAAGGCACAATACCGTGACTGGTCCCAGTCGGTCCGAAACGTCGTGGTCAGCTTCCCTTTCCTATGATTATCAAATGGTATACAATACCGACAGGTTGGTAGATAAGACACATAGGCAACTTTATTCCGAAACGTTTCGCCTACACAGTAGGCTTCTTCAGTCGAGTACAGAAACTAGGCAGGAGCAGTAGAGATGTGAAGACGATGTAATCAGTCCATCACCCTTGATGTCGTAGATTTGAGGTTGTCGGTCCCTCAGCCTGGAGAAGTTCTGTTCCAAAGTCTGGAACTAACTGAAGATCAAGCGACAGTGTTGAGACTTAAATACTGTCGGAAGGAGAGGTGCAGAGTAGTAGTATGTTCGGGTTATTTGTGTAACACAGAACTATTCCGTAATAGTCTGATGTGGATGAATAACATTTACTATATTAAGTAAAATGACACTTGTGCAACTAATGTGACATTTTACTGTGGCAACGTTTCGCTCTCCAGAAACCTTGTCAGTGGCAATATAAACACAAATGCAGTATGATGTGATCCTTTATTGACTACGTTTCGCCCACACAGTGGGCTTTTTCAAGTCACAAACAGAAGTAGTCAATAAAGGATCACATCATACTGCATTTGTGTTTATATTGCCATTGTGTCGGTATTTTATACCATTTATTTCCAGAAACCTTGTCAGGCCGTTACAAACAATACAGATACAAGTATATATATACACAGAGGGTATATACAGGTCTTAGAGTGAAGTGCCTTGCACCTCTAAGACACGACAACCAATATAGATTCCCCCTTGAAAAATACATATTTTCTTAATTATCCCGTTTATAAAAGGGTGCTTAAGTGCATCATCAGCCTTCCCATTCATGGCAAGCTGCTTCCATTACCTCGGCCAAAACTACAGTTGATATTCTGGACGTTGCTGTGATTGCTTATGAGTTTCGTGGCATAAAGGGCCACGCCCTTCATAAATAACTTGCTCTCAAAAGTTTTTAAAAGTATTAATTACCGAGCTATTAGCCGCTACTACGAACGCCCTTTTTGTCATTATAAGCTATTATCTTTTAACTGCACTTACTAAAACATCATTTGTCTCTGTTAATGTAGTTTGTGTGGGCATATTCTTGTATAATAATAGATTTTAGAGTCTGACTAGGAGTAAGGATCTAAATGTCAGTACTGACCAACAAACATTCAACTGGTACATGAAAAAATGGTTATAATATAACAGATTTTGAAAGGGTGGTGGGGTAAGCCAGCCAAAGGACTCAGTCAGATGACCAGAAGCTCCAGTGGCAGGTCATCATATGACTTAAACCAGCGTCAGGAAACATTTGTCCTGTTTCCTGACAAATCTTGCCTAACCTAAGATTGCTGGCAAGGTAGTATCTAGTTACGACTGCAACTAATTAATATTTAACCTATAAACAAAGGTTAATAGGTTATATATATCTGGTTAAAAACTGGTATCCATGTTGGGATATTACATATACCTTACCTTTGATATACCTTTGAAGAGTTTCGAGAGTTTCACTACTCTCTCAGCCCTGCCATGGGCCAGGCTCGTCTAGTGCTTGCCTGGTCAACCAGGCTGTTGCTGCTGGAGGCCCGCTGCCTCACATATCCATCACAGCCTGGTTGATCTGGCACCTGGTGAAGTTACGTGGTTAGTTTCCTCTTGAAGGCTTCTATACTTGTTCCAGCTGTGTTTTTGATATCTTCTGGTAAGATGCTGAATAGTCTGGGGCCCCGGATGTTGATACAGTGTTCCCTTATTGTCCCCACCGCACCCCTACTGATCTCATTATTTTTTTTTTTTGACAATTGTACACCCTTTAAAGATGGTGCCTTGATGCTGGCGAGAGGTTCTTATTCCAGTGATCTGAGCTACCTCCCCCCTTCCTTTGATCAGAGCTGATTATCTTTCGTTCGTCACTAACTGTATAATACTTATGACTTCAGTGCTTCAAAATAATTTGCTGCTATCCAGTCTGTGGTGGTCGTGCTGGGCAGGCTTTGCCTCCTTCCACTGCCCTTTCATTTTCCTTTGATACCTTTGATGAGTTCCAAGTGTTCTTCCACTACCAGAGTCTGGCCTTTGACCAGGCTCGTCTGGTCAACCAGGCTGTTGCTGCTGGTAGCCTGTTCACCTATATATCTATCACAGTGGTGAAGATACTTGTCCAGTTCCCTCTTAAGATTTCTACACTTGTCCCGTGCTTGGTGATCCATGTACTTCGTTGTATTTTGGTTTGCCTGCATTTTGAATCTACCCACAGGTGTACATACTTCTACAGTGGGGACAGAGGTCAAATGGGCGGTTCAGTGCTGGCAAAGCTATAATAATCAGCGGGTCTTGCTGTATGGGGTTGGGTCTGCCAACTCTTTGCTATCTTTACTGTCAATTCAAGCAGCTTGTCGTTGGATCACGTTGTGAATGACGAACTTCCGTGTAAGGAAAGTCCAGTGAAGTGTGTGTGTGTATGTGTATATATATATATATATATATATATATATATATATATATATATATATATATATATATATATATATATATATATATATATATATATATATATATATATATATATAAAATACCGTGACTAGCCAGGTATTAAACCCCCAATATTTTAGCACACCTCCTGACAAGCCAACCAAGATTCTGAGACACCTTAGTCTTCTTGCATTAATATGTGTACTGCTTGTGGAGGCTGATATTCCAAATGGGAGAATGAAATTAGTCCTGTAGCTTCCATGGCCATGTATATGCTCACATCAGGGGTGACATGTCTAGTGGTACTAGGCACCTGATGTTTAAAGTATTGATGGCCAAGTGGACTAAGGTGTCTTAAGAGTTTTGGTGGGCTTTCCAGGAGACCTGGAGTATACCTGGAGAGGGTTTCGGAAGGTCAACACCCCCGCTGCCTGGTCTGTGACCAGGCTTTGTGGTGGATCAAGGACTGATCAACCAGGCTGTCAATGCTGGCCGCACGTAAACTGACGTTCGAACCACAACCCGGCTGGTCAGGTACTGACTTTAGGTGCCTGTCTACCACCTTCTTGAATCCCCCTTATATATGCTGAGGGGAAGTTGAACAATCTTGGGCTCCTGACACTTATTGCATTGCCTCCTATTGTACTCATGGTGCCCCTGCTTTTCACTGGAGAATATTGCACCATCTGCCCAGTCTTTTGCTTTTGCAGGGAGTGATTTTCGTGTACCAACTTAGTACCAATCCCTCTAGGACTTTCCAAGTGTATATTATCACGTATCTTTCTCGCCTGTATTCCAAGGAACCCAAGTCAAGGAACTTCAACTGTTTCCAGTAATTTTGGTGTTTTATTGTGCTTATGTTTGCCGTGAAGGGTCTCTGTACATTCTCCAGGTCATAAATATTACCTGCCTTGAAGGGCACTGTTAGTGTACAGCAATATTCCAACCTAGAGAGAAGTGATTTGTAGGTAATCATCATGGGCTTGGCATCCCTAGTTTTGAAGGTTCTCATTATCTGTCCTATCATTTTTCTAGCAGATGTGATAGATACATGTTGTTGTGGCCTTCAAAAGAGAGATCCCCTGATACTCTAATATAGTTTTAATTTCTTTGAGTTTTTCATATTGGAGTAATTGAAATTTCTCTTCATTCAACTCCATGTTTCCTGTGGCTCATTTAAAGATTTGGTTGATTTGCACTCGGAGTCTTGCAGTGTCTTTGATGGAGGACACTGTCATGCAAACTCAGGTGTCATTCGCAAAGGAAGACACAGTGCTGTGGCTTGCATCTCTGTCAGATATATGGACATCCAACCATTCTCAATCATGTACGTATTTATCTAATAACATTAGTTCAGTGTCTTCCTCAGCTTTTAAGAAATTTACTTGATATACTTAACATAATGGATGGGGGCAAGTATTGTGCCTTGTGAAACTGAGCTTTTCACTGTGGCCACCTCAGACTTTACTCTGTTTACTATTACTCTTTGTGTTCTATTCGTTGGGAAGCTGTAGATCCATCTACCAACTTTTCCCATGTTAAAATATCTAGGTTTCAAATCCCCAGCTAGTCAAGGTATTGTTATTTGCCTGGAACCACTCTCTCTCTCTCGTATATATATATACGTATATATATATATACATTATATATACAGTGGACCCTCGACTAACGCTATTAATCCATTCCTGAGAGCTCATCGTTAGTCAAAATTATCGTTAGTCAAGTTAATTTTCCCCATAAGAAATAATGGAAATCAAATTAATCCGTGTAGGACACCCCAAAGTATGAAAAAAAAATTGTTTTTACCACATGAAATATTAATTTTAATACACACAAACTGAAGAAGACATGCACAGTTACATGACACTTACCTTTATTGAAGATCTGGTGATGATTGTTGGGATGGGAGGAGGGGAGAGTGTTGATGGTCTTAGTGTTTAGAAGGGGAATCCCCTTCCATTAGGACTTGAGGTGGCAAGTCCTTTTCCGGGGTTACTTCCCTTCCCTTTAAATCTCTCAAACCAACCTTTGCTGGCCTTAAATTCACTCACATCACCACTAGTTGCTGGCATTTTTTTCATTAAATCGTAATGCAACTTCCTAGCCTTTTCACATATGATCGCTTGAGAGATGCTATCTCCTGCTATCTGTTTTTCGTTTATCCACACCAATAACAGTCTCTCAACATCTTCAAGTACTTGCGATCTCAGTTTCGAAAACATAGTTGCACCTTTGGCAAGAACAGCTTCCTTGATTGCCGTTTTCTTGGCCACAATAGTAGCGATGGTTGATTGGGGTTTTGTGTACAACCTGGCCAGCTCGGAGATACGCACTCCACTTTCATACTTAGCAATGATCTCTTTCTTCATATCCATAGTAATTCTCACCCTTTTTGCTGTAGGGTTGGCACTAGAAGATTTCTTGGGGCCCATGGTGACTTATTTTGCAGGTGCAATCACTAAAAAGACTGTGATAACATGAAATGTTCCGATTGTATGCTTGGAAGCGACCACGGTGGCTGGCTGGCTTGTAAACACTGGCCAGAAGTGGATGCGTCTGACGGAACAAATAGTGTTGGTAGAGTTTTTTAGCGCTAGTCGAGGCAAAAATTTTGCGTTAAAATGTATCGCTAGTCGGATTTATCGTTAATTGATGCCATCGTTGGTCGAGGGTCCACTGTATATATATATATATATATATACAGTGGACCCCCGGTTAACAATATTTTTTCACTCCAGAAGTATGTTCAGGTGCCAGTACTGACCGAATTTGTTCCCATAAGGAATATTGTGAAGTAGATTAGTCCATTTCAGACCCCCAAACATACACGTACAAACGCACTTACATAAATACACTTACAGAATTGGTTGCATTCGGAGGTAATCGTTATGCGGGGGTCCACTGTATATATATATATATACGTATATATATATATATATATATATATATATATCTTTCTTTCAACACACCGGCCGTATCCCACCGAGGCGGGGTGGCCCAAAAGAAAAAACGAAAGTTTCTCCTTTTACATTTAGTAATATATACAGGAGAAAAGGTTACTAGCCCCTTGCTCCCGGCATTTTAGTCGCCTCTTACAACACGCATGGCTTACGGAGGAAGAATTCTGTTTCACTTCCCCATGACTGTGAAACAAAAACCTGTAACTGTTTTGCATGATGGTAGGATTGCTGGTTTCTTTTTCTGTCTCATAAACACGCTAAGATAACAGGGATATCTTGCTACTCCTACTTACACTTTGGTCACACTTCACAGACACGCACATGCATATATATATATACATACATCTAGGTTTTTCTCCTTTTTCTAAATAGCTCTTGTTCTTTTTTATTTCTTCTATTGTCCATGGGGAAGTGGAAAAGAATCTTTCCTCCGTAAGCCATGCGTGTCGTATGAGGCGACTAAAATGCCGGGAGCAATGGGCTAGTAACCCCTTCTCCTGTATACAATTACTAAAAAAGAGAAGAAGAAAAACTTTATAAAACTGGGTTGCTTAAATGTGCGTGGATGTAGTGCGGATGACAAGAAACAGATGATTGCTGATGTTATGAATGAAAAGAAGTTGGATGTCCTGGCCCTAAGCGAAACAAAGCTGAAGGGGGTAGGAGAGTTTCAGTGGGGGGAAATAAATGGGATTAAATCTGGAGTATCTGAGAGAGTTAGAGCAAAGGAAGGGGTAGCAGTAATGTTAAATGATCAGTTATGGAAGGAGAAAAGAGAATATGAATGTGTAAATTCAAGAATTATGTGGATTAAAGTAAAGGTTGGATGCGAGAAGTGGGTCATAATAAGCGTGTATGCACCTGGAGAAGAGAGGAATGCAGAGGAGAGAGAGAGATTTTGGGAGATGTTAAGTGAATGTATAGGAGCCTTTGAACCAAGTGAGAGAGTAATTGTGGTAGGGGACTTGAATGCTAAAGTAGGAGAAACTTTTAGAGAGGGTGTGGTAGGTAAGTTTGGGGTGCCAGGTGTAAATGATAATGGGAGCCCTTTGATTGAACTTTGTATAGAAAGGGGTTTAGTTATAGGTAATACATATTTTAAGAAAAAGAGGATAAATAAGTATACACGATATGATGTAGGGCGAAATGACAGTAGTTTGTTGGATTATGTATTGGTAGATAAAAGACTGTTGAGTAGACTTCAGGATGTACATGTTTATAGAGGGGCCACAGATATATCAGATCACTTTCTAGTTGTAGCTACACTGAGAGTAAAAGGTAGATGGGATACAAGGAGAATAGAAGCATCAGGGAAGAGAGAGGTGAAGGTTTATAAACTAAAAGAGGAGGCAGTTAGGGTAAGATATAAACAGCTATTGGAGGATAGATGGGCTAATGAGAGCATAGGCAATGGGGTCGAAGAGGTATGGGGTAGGTTTAAAAATGTAGTGTTAGAGTGTTCAGCAGAAGTTTGTGGTTACAGGAAAGTGGGTGCAGGAGGGAAGAGGAGCGATTGGTGGAATGATGATGTAAAGAGAGTAGTAAGGGAGAAAAAGTTAGCATATGAGAAGTTTTTACAAAGTAGAAGTGATGCAAGGAGGGAAGAGTATATGGAGAAAAAGAGAGAAGTTAAGAGAGTGGTGAAGCAATGTAAAAAGAGAGCAAATGAGAGAGTGGGTGAGATGTTATCAACAAATTTTGTTGAAAATAAGAAAAAGTTTTGGAGTGAGATTAACAAGTTAAGAAAGCCTAGAGAACAAATGGATTTGTCAGTTAAAAATAGGAGAGGAGAGTTATTAAATGGAGAGGTAGAGGTATTGGGAAGATGGAAGGAATATTTTGAGGAATTGTTAAATGTTGATGAAGATAGGGAAGCTGTGATTTCGTGTATAGGGCAAGGAGGAATAACATCTTGTAGGAGTGAGGAAGAGCCAGTTGTGAGTGTGGGGGAAGTTCGTGAGGCAGTAGGTAAAATGAAAGGGGGTAAGGCAGCCGGGATTGATGGGATAAAGATAGAAATGTTAAAAGCAGGTGGGGATATAGTTTTGGAGTGGTTGGTGCAATTATTTAATAAATGTATGGAAGAGGGTAAGGTACCTAGGGATTGGCAGAGAGCATGCATAGTTCCTTTGTATAAAGGCAAAGGGGATAAAAGAGAGTGCAAAAATTATAGGGGGATAAGTCTGTTGAGTGTACCTGGTAAAGTGTATGGTAGAGTTATAATTGAAAGAATTAAGAGTAAGACGGAGAATAGGATAGCAGATGAACAAGGAGGCTTTAGGAAAGGTAGGGGGTGTGTGGACCAGGTGTTTACAGTGAAACATATAAGTGAACAGTATTTAGATAAGGCTAAAGAGGTCTTTGTGGCATTTATGGATTTGGAAAAGGCGTATGACAGGGTGGATAGGGGGGCAATGTGGCAGATGTTGCAAGTGTATGGTGTAGGAGGTAGGTTACTGAAAGCAGTGAAGAGTTTTTACGAGGATAGTGAGGCTCAAGTTAGAGTATGTAGGAAAGAGGGAAATTTTTTCCCAGTAAAAGTAGGCCTTAGACAAGGATGTGTGATGTCACCGTGGTTGTTTAATATATTTATAGATGGGGTTGTAAGAGAAGTAAATGCGAGGGTCTTGGCAAGAGGCGTGGAGTTAAAAGATAAAGAATCACACACAAAGTGGGAGTTGTCACAGCTGCTCTTTGCCGATGACACTGTGCTCTTGGGAGATTCTGAAGAGAAGTTGCAGAGATTGGTGGATGAATTTGGTAGGGTGTGCAAAAGAAGAAAATTAAAGGTGAATACAGGAAAGAGTAAGGTTATGAGGATAACAAAAAGATTAGGTGATGAAAGATTGAATATCAGATTGGAGGGAGAGAGTATGGAGGAGGTGAACGTATTCAGATATTTGGGAGTGGACGTGTCAGCGGATGGGTCTATGAAAGATGAGGTGAATCATAGAATTGATGAGGGAAAAAGAGTGAGTGGTGCACTTAGGAGTCTGTGGAGACAAAGAACTTTGTCCTTGGAGGCAAAGAGGGGAATGTATGAGAGTATAGTTTTACCAACGCTCTTATATGGGTGTGAAGCGTGGGTGATGAATGTTGCAGCGAGGAGAAGGCTGGAGGCAGTGGAGATGTCATGTCTGAGGGCAATGTGTGGTGTGAATATAATGCAGAGAATTCGTAGTTTGGAAGTTAGGAGGAGGTGCGGGATTACCAAAACTGTTGTCCAGAGGGCTGAGGAAGGGTTGTTGAGGTGGTTCGGACATGTAGAGAGAATGGAGCGAAACAGAATGACTTCAAGAGTGTATCAGTCTGTAGTGGAAGGAAGGCGGGGTAGGGGTCGGCCTAGGAAGGGTTGGAGGGAGGGGGTAAAGGAGGTTTTGTGTGCGAGGGGCTTGGACTTCCAGCAGGCATGCGTGAGCGTGTTTGATAGGAGTGAATGGAGACAAATGGTTTTTAATACTTGACGTGCTGTTGGAGTGTGAGCAAAGTAACATTTATGAAGGGATTCAGGGAAACCGGCAGGCCGGACTTGAGTCCTGGAGATGGGAAGTACAGTGCCTGCACTCTGAAGGAGGGGTGTTAATGTTGCAGTTTAAAAACTGTAGTGTAAAGCACCCTTCTGGCAAGACAGTGATGGAGTGAATGATGGTGAAAGTTTTTCTTTTTCGGGCCACCCTGCCTTGGTGGGAATCGGCCGGTGTGATAATAAAAAAAAAAAAAAAAAAAATATATATATATATATATATATATACTGTATATATATATATATATATATATATATATATATATTTCTTCTTTCTTTCAACACACCGGCCGTATCCCACCGAGGCGGGGTGGCCCAAAAGGAAAAACGAAAGTTTCTCCTTTTACATTTAGTAATATATACAGGAGAAGAGGTTACTAGCCCCTTGCTCCCGGCATTTTAGTCGCCTCTTACAACACGCATGGCTTACGGAGGAAGAATTCTGTTCCACTTCCCCATGGAGGATATATATATATATATATATATATATATATATATATATATATATATATATATATATATATATATATATATATATATATATATATATATATATATAGATCTATATATATATATATATACATCCTCTCCTCACTTAACGACCGAGTTCCATTACTAAGATTGCATTGTTAAACGAATTCGTCACTAGTGAGGAGCACACTATATCGGTAGTGAGTTTGTGTTAACCATCTCTGATATTGTTTCAATGTCACCTTTGCACCATTTATAACATTTCTGGTATATTTTTTAATGTTTATACAGTAGTGAACTGTATATTGAAATAAATAGAATTTTAACTCCACGCCTCTTGCCAAGACCCTCGCATTTACTTCTCTTACAACCCCATCTATAAATATATTAAACAACCACGGTGACATCACACATCCTTGTCTAAGGCCCACTTTTACTGGGAAAAAATTTCCCTCTTTCCTACATACTCTAACTTGAGCCTCACTATCCTCGTAAAAACTCTTCACTGCTTTCAGTAACCTACCTCCTACACCATACACTTGCAACATCTGCCACATTGCCCCCCCTATCCACCTTGTCATACGCCTTTTCCAAATCCATAAATGCCACAAAGACCTCTTTAGCCTTATCTAAATACTGTTCACTTATATGTTTCACTGTAAACACCTGGTCCACACACCCCCTACCTTTCCTAAAGCCTCCTTGTTCATCTGCTATCCTATTCTCCGTCTTACTCTTAATTCTTTCAATTATAACTCTACCATACACTTTACCAGGTATACTCAACAGACTTATCCCCCTATAATTTTTGCACTCTCTTTTATCCCCTTTGCCTTTATACAAAGGAACTATGCATGCTCTCTGCCAATCCCTAGGTACCTTACCCTCTTCTATACATTTATTAAATAATTGCACCAACCACTCCAAAACTATATCCCCACCTGCTTTTAACATTTCTATCTTTATCCCATCAATCCCGGCTGCCTTACCCCCTTTCATTTTACCTACTGCCTCACAAACTTCCCCCACACTCACAACTGGCTCTTCCTCACTCCTACAAGATGTTATTTCTCCTTGCCCTATACACGAAATCACAGCTTCCCTATCTTCATTAACATTTAACAATTCCTCAAAATATTCCCTCCATCTTCCCAATACCTCTAATTCTCCATTTAATAACTCTCCTCTCCTATTTTTAACTGACAAATCCATTTGTTCTCTAGGCTTTCTTAACTTGTTAATCTCACTCCAAAACTTTTTCTTATTTTCAACAAAATTTGTTGATAACATCTCACCCACTCTCTCATTTGCTCTCTTTTTACATTGCTTCACCACTCTCTTAACCTCTCTCTTTTTCTCCATATACTCTTCCCTCCTTGCATCACTTCTACTTTGTAAAAACTTCTCATATGCTAACTTTTTCTCCCTTACTACTCTCTTTACATCATCATTCCACCAATCGCTCCTCTTCCCTCCTGCACCCACTTTCCTGTAACCACAAACTTCTGCTGAACACTCTAACACTACATTTTTAAACCTACCCCATACCTCTTCGACCCCATTGCCTATGCTCTCATTAGCCCATCTATCCTCCAATAGCTGTTTATATCTTACCCTATCTGCCTCCTCTTTTAGTTTATAAACCTTCACCTCTCTCTTCCCTGATGCTTCTATTCTCCTTGTATCCCATCTACCTTTTACTCTCAGTGTAGCTACAACTAGAAAGTGATCTGATATATCTGTGGCCCCTCTATAAACATGTACATCCTGAAGTCTACTCAACAGTCTTTTATCTACCAATACATAATCCAACAAACTACTGTCATTTCGCCCTACATCATATCTTGTATACTTACTTATTTATCCTCTTTTTCTTAAAATATGTATTACCTATAACTAAACCCCTTTCTATACAAAGTTCAATCAAAGGGCTCCCATTATCATTTACACCTGGCACCCTAAACTTACCTACCACACCCTCTCTAAAAGTTTCTCCTACTTTAGCATTCAGGTCCCCTACCACAATTACTCTCTCACTTGGTTCAAAGGCTCCTATACATTCACTTAACATCTCCCAAAATCTCTCTCTCTCCTCTGCATTCCTCTCTTCTCCAGGTGCATACACACTTATTATGACCCACTTCTCACATCCAACCTTTACTTTAATCCACATAATTCTTGAATTTACACAATCATATTCTCTTTTCTCCTTCCATAACTGATCATTTAACATTACTGCTACCCCTTCCTTTGCTCTAACTCTCTCAGATACTCCAGATTTAATCCCATTTATTTCCCCCCACTGAAACTCTCCTACCCCCTTCAGCTTTGTTTCGCTTAGGGCCAGGACATCCAACTTCTTTTCATTCATAACATCAGCAATCATCTGTTTCTTGTCATCCACGCACATTTAAGCATCCCAGTTTTATAAAGTTTTTCTTCTTCTCTTTTTTAGTAAATGTCTACAGGAGAAGGGGTTACTAGCCCATTGCTCCCGGCATATATATATATATATATATACAGTGGACCCCCGGCTTACGATCACCTCCCAATGCGACCAATTATGTAAGTGTATTTATGTAGGTGCGTTTGTACGTGTATGTTTGGGGGTCAAATGGACTAATCTAATTCACAATATTCCTTATGGGAACAAATTCGTTCAGTACTGGCACCTGAACATACTACTGGAATGAAATAATATTGTAAACCGGGGGTCCACTGTATATGTATTCTTGCAATGAACTGGCTGTATCCCATCGAGGCAGGGCGGCCAAAAAAAGAGAAACAAAAGTTTCTCTTGTTAACTTTAGTAATTCATACAGGAGAAGGGGGTTAGTAGCCCCTTGTTCCCAGCATTTTGGTAGTCATCTACGACATGCATAGCTTATGGATGAATTCAATTCCACTTCCCCATGAAGATAAGAAATAAAGAACAAGAACTGTTAGGAAAACAGAAGAAAACCTAGATGGGTGTGTAAATATATACGTCTGTACATGCACGTTTAGTGTCATAGAAGTAACAAGATATACCTGTTATCCCATGTATTTTTATATACGTATAATTGTGTAGAAACATTTAACAATAATAAAACACCTTTTCCATTAAATTATTTTATTGTCATATTTTACACTGATTATCTATTCAACGTATCACAGCTCACAAGTTGGAGAAGAGATGGTGGCAGAAGCTAGCTCCGGGGTCCGGCTAAGCTAGTGGCATTTATCTAGTATGAACAGTGTCTGCATGTCTGGATCTATAATATTCTTTTTACAATTATTATAGGAGCACCCTAGACTACACGACACTGCCTCCTAATACAGTGGGTTCAGCCATACTGTAAGGAGTAGAGGCTATACTGACCTGGATGGCAGTATTTACCATAAAGTAAGGAGGCACCAATGGGAGGGTCATGAAGCCCAAATGAAGTGAGGCACTGCCTGGCCTGGCACTGCTCAGAGAGGTACTTGCTGACAGCCGGTGAAGGCCCCGGAACTGCTGCCAGTGAAGTATTTAATAGGAAACATATCAGTGTTTCTCTTCCACTAAGCGAAGAAAAGGCCCGTTGGAAATGACTCTCAAAGACTCTTCTACATCTAGAAGCTTTGGCTTTTCATTAAGAAAACGTACATATAAATATATTTATTTACAACATTATATACATCCAAATATTCCTTTATACAAGTACACACTCCTCTGACCGAAAAAGGCACTTCCTCTAATAGCCATCCAAGTTTATTGGTGTGATTCTGAAGCGAAGTTTAGAGCATTGGGGCACTGAGGCTTAACTGAATAACAAATAACTGAACACTCAACTCTTGGAATGTACCACTCAAAAAAAAAAAGTAGAAAAGCACTTACATACATAAATCACAAAGGCTTCAACATCAGTTTCACAGAGCTACAAAAGTTCTGTGGCACAAACAAATGAGACCAATAAATAAAAAAATACATCGACTAGTTATCATAGCTGCTAGATGTGACGTCCATTCTTGTCACAAACACAACTGTGGAAGAATGCTTTGGTAGCAGTCTTTTTGCTGCTGTACATACACTCGACTTTTTTCTTATAATGGCAATTAAGATTCACTGAAGTTTTGAACATAAAATGCAATACAGTACGAAAAAAGTGCCTTGCACCATCAAGGATTATACCAGCTGTTGATATCAACCACACAAATGGTGACAAAGTTCAAAAGTCACAAGCTGGTAAGAACAAGTGGAAAAAACAAGTCTAAAAGACACTTGTTAATTTTGCAGTCTGGCCTTTATATCCATCAATGGGATAGTTAAAAAAGTATGCTGCCGCTCACTAACACTCACTAAATTGCTGGGGTCTGTACTGACTGGGGCGAGACACCACAAGATGTGCTGGGTAGCCATTGGTGGCAGGAGATGCCTGTGACACTACAAGACCTCGTCCACTGCCCTCGTGTATTACTGGCAGACTCTGAGGAGCCTGTGGATTTGAGGGTGATGTTAAGCGACACACAACCTGCTCACCATTCAAAACAGCCACAGTCATCAAATTCTCTCGCGAGTATTGCTGCTGTGCTTGTTGCAGTTGTTCCAAGTCTCGGCTCATCTGTGCAGCATTAAAATCTCGTAATCTTTCTTCGCTGAGAGCAAACTGTTGATCCTGTGGACTTCTGGCATAGTGATGACCCTGTGCATGATGGTATGGTAGCAGAGGTCGGGCATCACCATAGCTACGAGAAGATTGGCGACTCATGTCACTCGGCGTGCCACGTTTGACATCTTCATCAGAGAGGTCGGATACCTGCATAGTTTCTTGTCCTGCAGGAGCACCAACCACACCTCCAGATCGACCTACCCAACGTTCACGCTCAATCTCCTCATACACTGGGTCAGCTTCAGTCTCAATCTCCATGTATGTATGATTCCAAGGAGAATGAGAACGAGCTGTAGTGCCATTTCCCCGTAGCATTGCAGCCACGGCAGGAGGAACAGCAGCTGGTGAGAGCTGTGTTGTGTAACTGTTTGGTACAGTGATGACCTTGTTCCCACCTTCCATGCTGGGGAATGCGAGACCACCATCCAGTCCTCCTGCAGCATTGATACTATTAAGTTTAGCAAGATAAGCATTCTTGAGGTCTGCTGTCAGGGAATTGGAGTAGCGATGGTGGTGACTGTTCCAGCCAGCACGTGGAGAGTCTTCCTGCTCAGACCCACCATGACCTGAATCACGAGAAAAGGATTTGTATGAAGCATCTTCATCGGCATGATTAAGGGTGGCGTGATGAAGGTTGGTGGTGGTGGTTGTGGTGGTGGTGGTGGTGCGCGGGAGGGTGACTGTGTGGTGGCGAGGAAGTGACTGATGAAGAGTGCCGAGGGGTAGATGGCCCGTGACTCCCTGACGAAGGGAGCCCCCAGACCCCATCGTGGACGTGGCCCCGGACAGAAGGGGGCCCACAGGTGGGTGTGTGGTGTCCCCAGACCCCTTCACTCCGCCGAGTTGACACAGCGTTGGAAGATACTGAAAGACAGATTTAGCTTAATTAGCTCATGCAGAATGGCTAGTTTTTGTCTTTTTATCATACTACAGTATGACAAAGAATGCAGCATTCACACACTACAAATTTTATAATAATTGCACAAAAACACATTTAGCCAGAATTTTCTAGATACAAATTTAGATTTCACATCATGAAAAGAGTCTAGTATATTGAATTTCAATGATAAATAATATAAAATGAAACGAGGCTCAATTAATATTCTATGCAAAATTAAGCTATAATGGGTTAAGCAGTTTTTACTATTTAATGCTATGCAAAAGTAAGAAATAATGGGTTATGTAGTTTTTATTAAAATTGTTATTTAAGATTAGGCCGCTAAGTTATTTTTGATGCAACTGCATAACATTTCACAAAGAAAGTGCAGGACATTCTGTTCACTTTAGTAACTCTAAACATACATACACACACACACTATAGTATATATATATATATATATATATATATATATATATATATATATATATATATATATATATATATATATATATATATATATATATATATATATATATATATATAAACACACAACACACACACACACACACACACACACACACACACACACACACACACACACACACACACACACACACACACACCTACCATCCGAATTACGACCGAGTTCGGTTCAGAGAAACCGGTCGTAAGTCGAAATGGACGCAAGTCGAACTTTACTACTGAATATCAACATCACATTTTTGTAATGACTTTATTTTATTGTTTTATTTTGGTATTTCATGTTTTACTCTACTTTTTATGCTGTTAGTACTGTATTTTATACTGTAAGGTTTAGGATAAACACTGTGTACAACACAAATGTTTATTTCCCAGAAATTTGGCAAAAAAAAACACGGTCGTAAGTCGGATGGTAGGTGTGTGAGTATATATATATATATATATATAATATATATATATATATATAATATATATATATATATATAATATATATATATATATATAATATATATATATATATATATATATATAATATATATATATATATATATATATATAATATATATATATATATATATATATAATATATATATATATATATATATATATATATATATATATATATATATATATATATATATATATATATAACTATGCATGCAGAGAGCATGCATAGTTCCTTTGTATAAAGGCAAAGGGGATAAAAGAGAGTGCAAAAATTATAGGGGGATAAGTCTGTTGAGTGTACCTGGTAAAGTGTATGGTAGAGTTATAATTGAAAGAATTAAGAGTAAGACGGAGAATAGGATAGCAGATGAACAAGGAGGCTTTAGGAAAGGTAGGGGGTGTGTGGACCAGGTGTTTACAGTGAAACATATAAGTGAACAGTATTTAGATAAGGCTAAAGAGGTCTTTGTGGCATTTATGGATTTGGAAAAGGCGTATGACAGGGTGGATAGGGGGGCAATGTGGCAGATGTTGCAAGTGTATGGTGTAGGAGGTAGGTTACTGAAAGCAGTGAAGAGTTTTTACGAGGATAGTGAGGCTCAAGTTAGAGTATGTAGGAAAGAGGGAAATTATTTCCCAGTAAAAGTAGGCCTTAGACAAGGATGTGTGATGTCACCGTGGTTGTTTAATATATTTATAGATGGGGTTGTAAGAGAAGTAAATGCGAGGGTCTTGGCAAGAGGCGTGGAGTTAAAAGATAAAGAATCACACACAAAGTGGGAGTTGTCACAGCTGCTCTTTGCTGATGACACTGTGCTCTTGGGAGATTCTGAAGAGAAGTTGCAGAGATTGGTGGATGAATTTGGTAGGGTGTGCAAAAGAAGAAAATTAAAGGTGAATACAGGAAAGAGTAAGGTTATGAGGATAACAAAAAGATTAGGTGATGAAAGATTGAATATCAGATTGGAGGGAGAGAGTATGGAGGAGGTGAACGTATTCAGATATTTGGACACTGTGTACAACACAAATGTTTATTTCCCAGAAATTTGGCAAAAAAAAACACGGTCGTAAGTCGGATGGTAGGTGTGTGAGTATATATATATATATATATATATATCTTTCAACACATTGGCCATATCCCACTGAGGCGGGGGTGGCCTAAAAGGAAAAACGAAAGTTTCTCCTTTTACATTTAGTAATGTGTAAACAGGAGAAGGGGTTACTAGCCCCTTGCTCCCGGCATTTTAGTTGCCTCTTACAACACGCATGGCTTCGGAGGAAGAATTCTGATCCACTTCCCCATGGAGATAACGGGAAATAAACAAGAACAAGAACTAGTAAGAAAATAGAAGAAAACCCAGAGGGGTGTGTGTGTGTGTATATATATATATATGCTTGTACATGTATGTGTAGTGTGACCTAAGTGTAAGTAGCAAGACCTACCTGAAATCTTGTATGTTTATGAGACAGAAAAAAGGACACCAGCAATCCTACCATCATGTAAAACAATTACAGGCTTTCGTTTTACACTCCCTTGGCAGGACGGTAGAACCTCCCTGGGTGGTTGCTGTCTACCAACCTACTGCCTAGTATATATATATATATATATATATATATATATATATATATATATATATATATATATTTTATTTTTTACATAATATATAGGGAAGTACCACCTCCATAGCTGGAATGGTGACCCTCATCATATATATATATATATATATATATATATATATATATATATATATATAATGTGTGTGTGTGTGTCATGCCGAATATGTAAAACTGGTCAATTAGCAAGAACTCATTTAAAATTAGGTCCTTTCTAAAATTTTCTCTTATATGTTTAAAGATATATTTTTTCATTAATGTTAATGTAAAAATTTTTAATTTTGCTCCAAAAGAATCTTAGAAAACTTACCTAACCTTATTATAACAAAAACAATTTATTTTAGCCTAACCCAACTAAATATATTTTAGATTTGTTTGCAATATTTTAATACTAAACAAACACAGGGAAATATATTTTTTTCATTAGGTTCAGAATGATTTTGGCGAAATTATTCCATACACAAATTTTTGCTCGTCCTATATGGTAAGACGAGCATTGCTATTTAAGCCAAGATCGCAAGTTCTGCATATTTGACACAACATATATATATATATATATATATATATATATATATATATATATATATACAGTGGACCCCCGCATAACGATATTATTTCAATCCAGAAGTCTCTTTTGGTGCCGTTATAGACTGATTTTGTTCCTATAAGAAATATTGTGAATTAGTCCGTTTCAGACCCCTAAAAATACACCTACAAAAGCATTTACAAAAATACGCTTACATAATTGGTCGAGTTGGGAGCTGATCGTTATGCGGGGGTCCACTGTATATATATATGTATGTCGTGCCGAATAGGCACAACTTGCGATCTTGGCTTAAATAGCAACGCTCATCTTGCCATATAGGACAAGTGAAAATTTGTGTATGCAATAATTTCGCCAAAATCATTCTGAACCTAACGAAAAAAATATATTTGATTGTGTTTGTTTAGTACTAAATTATTGTAAACAAATCTAAAATATATTTAGTTGGGTTAGGCTAAACTAAATTGCTCTTGTTATAATAAGGTTAGGTAAGTTTTCTAAGATTCTTTTGGTGCAAAATTAAAAATTTTTACATTAACATTAATGAAAAAAATATATCTTTAAACGTATAAGAGAAAATTTCAGAAAGGACTTAATTTTAAATGAGTTCTTGCTAGTTGACCAGTTTTACATATTCGGCACGACATATATATATATATAATATACTGTGGTACCTCGGGATACGAACAGCTCAAAATGCGAACAATTACGCAAGTGTATTTATATAAGTGCTTTTTTAAGTGTATTTTTTGGAGTCTGAAATGGATTAACCTTTCAATGGTCCAAATGTATATATACATTTTTTCAACATTTGAAAGTATGTAAAAAAATACATTTTTTTTTTTTTTACATTTTGAAAATGTGTAAAAAAAAAAAAAAATTTATCTACATTTTTGTTATATTTGAAAATATGTAAAAAAAAACATAGATCTACTTTTGGAGCACTACGGATTTGAACGTCGATCTATTTGAACCATTTAAGGGTTAATCTAATTTAAAATTTTTCTTATGGGAACAAATTCGTTCGGTATCAGCACTCGAACAGCCTTCTGGAATTAAAAAAGTTTGTATCTCCTAAGGTATCACTGTACTCACCTATTTGTACTCACCTATTTGTGGTTGCAGGGGTCGAGTCTTAGCTCCTGGCCCCGCCTCTTCACCGGTTGCTACTGTGTGTGTGTGTATATATATATATATACATATATACATATATATATACATATATACATATACATATACATATATATATACATATATATATATATATATATATATATACAGTGGACCCCCGGTTAACGATATTTTTTCATTCCAGAAGTATGTTCAGGTGCCAGTACTGACCGAATTTGTTCCCATAAGGAATATTGTGAAGTAGATTAGTCCATTTCAGACCCCCAAACATACACGTACAAACGCACTTACATAAATACACTTACATAATTGGTCGCATTGGGAGGTGATCGTTAAGCGGGGGTCCACTGTACAGTGGACCCCCGGTTAACGATATTTTTTCACTCCAGAAGTATGTTCAGGTGCCAGTACTGACCGAATTTGTTCCCATAAGGAATATTGTGAAGTAGATTAGTCCATTTCAGACCCCCAAACATACACGTACAAACGCACTTACATAAATACACTTACATAATTGGTCGCATTCGGAGGTGATCGTTATGCGGGGGTCCACTGTATATATATATATATATACACACATACGTAAGTAATTTCTCCATGGGGGAGTGGAAGAGAATCCTTCCTCCATAAGCCATGCTTGTCATAAGAGGTGACTAGTAACCCTTTCTCCTATATAAATTACTGAATGTAAAGAGTAGAAAAATGTTTCTTCTTTTTTGGATCACCTGGCTTTGGTGGGAGAAGGCTGTTGTGTTACTTTTTAATTATTTTAAGATTTGTAAACAATTTAAATTCTACAGCCCTGTTGCACAAAACTTCCAGGAATTGTGATGATTTTTATAAGCACTTATATAAAATTAAGCAAGCAGCAAGACAGAAAAATGCAATAAAGCCAAAATTAAAACTTTAGTGCAAGTACTCCACATAAACCATTAAAGAACTAAAAGTGCATTTTAAGGCAGAAGAAAAGCACCCAACCCCATCACCACACACCATCACCACAGGACACTGCGGGATAAGCAACACTTCAGGGAACACCAGCATTAGCACCAACAGGAGGACAGGAGCAAGCCAGGACGCCCGGAATTTTTGAGGGTTGATGTGTACCTGAGGATGGGTCTGCTGTTGTTATGGTCGCTACAGGGGGACCAGGGGGACGTGGCGCCACACCCCGGTGATCTCTGGGGTGGTGGTGGTGATGCTTGTGTGAGGGAGGAGGACTTGAGGGGCTCAAGGGAGGAGGAGGTCCGCCTTCCACAGGTGTTGGAGGAGAACTTCTGGAGGAAGTGGAAGAACTGGAGGATGAGGTTATTGATGGGGAGGTGGTGAGGGTTGTGGTGGTGGTGGTCGGGTCTCGGCATGAGTTACTACCCACTTGGTTGAGGGCGGGCGAGGCGTGGGCGTGATTGAGGGCGTGAGAGATGGCGGGGTGGGGGTTGGTGTTGTTGTTATTAGGGCTGTAGGTCTGCTTCTCGGCGGCAAAGACTCCCCGAACCACCTGTGGGAGCCAAGCCTCACGCTCCACTGCAGACCGACACCATTCCCGCACCTACACACAGACAGACACGACGTTACTACGGTGCTCAAAAGAGCACGCCTCTATACTACTCACAAACCTCAATTAAAATGAACGTAAATTTAAGCTGAAGCAAAACATTAAAAGCATTAAGAAGCCACACAGCAAACTCAAAATAAAGAAATGGTAGTCCTTGAAATTGTTTATACTGTCATGCTTCAGCCACAAACATAATAGACACAATTAAAAACAGAAACTTGAGTGTAGACACAAGACAGCTAAATAAAACAAAATGAAAGCGAGCTTCAGTCTCCCTCTTACCTTCTGGTTCCTGACGCAGTAATAGATGAAGATAAAAATGCCATGTAGAGCATTGAGTACACAGAAGGCTGCAGCAATGGGTAGAGAGGGTCGGTGGAGATACAAGAGTCCCAGTGTCCAGGTGAGCACCATAAGTAACAGCAATGTGATGGCACTCCGGAGCCAAGCCCTGTGGAAAGGACAACTCCTTATTTTCAAACTCAAGGTTTATTATTGTAAGACTATCACAATTTTCCAATTATACTTACAAACTGAATAACAAATATTACACCAACAGAATTTATACTGGACAATAAATATCAGCCATAAAAAAAAATTTAAGATTTTTTTTTTTTCAACACATCGGCCTTCTCCCGCCAAGGCAGGGTGGCCTGAAAAAGAAAAACTCATCATTATTCACTTCATCACTGTCTTGCCAGAGGTGCACTTACACTACAGTTATAAAACTGCAACATTAACACCCCTTCTTCAGAGTGCAGACACTCTGCTTCTCATCTCCAGGACTCAAGTCCAGCCTACTGGTTTCCCTGACTCCCTTCATAAATGTTACCTTGCTCACACTCCAACAGCATGTGAAGTCCTAAAAACCATTTGTCTCCATTCGCTCCTATCTAACATGCTCACGCATGTTTGCTGGAAGTCAAAGCCCCTTGCACACAAAACCTCCTTTACCTCTAATATATATACAGTGGACCCCCGGTTAACGATATTTTTTCACTCCAGAAATATGTTCAGGTGCCAGTACTGACCGAATTTGTTCCCATAAGGAATATTGTGAAGTAGATTAGTCCATTTCAGACCCCCAAAGATACACGTACAAACGCACTTACATAAATACACTTACATAATTGGTCGCATTCGGAGGTGATCGCTATGCGGGGGTCCACTGTATAGGATTAATATAAGAACATAGGCTTTCCCAAAGTGATTCAAATTTTATATAAAAAAGAAAAACTATTGTATCGATCAGCTTTATATTCATGGCAAAATATAAAAGCAGATAATTGTACATCTCACCCAGCTTGATAAAATATATAAATAGAAGACCACCACACTGCATGCTACCATGCACCATGTTGCCAATATACGTAGTTCGATTGACATTTTCTTTCTAAACAACAAGCTTCACTGTAAATAACCACCGTTTGATGGAATATTTTCCCGTTTTGTCTTGGGGCAAGACCATAGTTAGGGGAAGGGCTAGTATCATTCCAAGGTGTGGAAACACCCACACCCATGCAGTCAATAGCCGTTATAACTTGTTCAATATCACGATTTTTTTTTTTGTGTTTATCTGCCTATTTTTAATGTTTTCATCACCATGGTGCTTTTCTGGATAATGTTGGTAGAATTACCAACAGTATGTTAAGTAAAAAGAACTTAAGTGCAACTAATGCAACATTTTACTGTGGCAACATTTTGCTCTCCAGGGGCTTTGTCAAGCCATTAACAACTTGACAGAGCTCCCAGAAAGTGAAACATTGCCACAATACAATGTCATATTAGTTGCACTTGTGTTCTTTTGTCTTTTCTGGATATTAACTTTGGCACTAAAAAGAAATACCACTGATACCGAAGGAACCATGAAAAAGTTTAAGAGTCAAACTACATCTTGTATGAAAACACTGGTGATTACTGATATGCTTAGCTGTTTGACTGTTTCGGTCGTATATGTATACTATTTTGATGAAAATAGTTGCCAATAACCAAAATTCATGAAAACTGAGACTCACGAAAACCAAGGGTTCACTGTATATAAATACAGTGGTGCCTTGACTTAAGAGTGCCCCAACTTACAAGTTTTCTGAGTTATTAGCCATCGCTCGGTCGATTATCCGAGTTACGAGCGAGTATCAGATATGCTGCCACTAATTGGCAGCATATCTGAAGTCAAATCCAACTCTGTACCCAGAGGAATGTCAGGTACTTTGTCCCATGACACATGCTCTTCCAAGACATGACTGAAAGGATAATACTCCTACACTAATCCCAGATTGTACTGAGGGACCTCGTCCCTTGTTTGATTCTCGTATAAATCCGGGAAAGAGAGAACCTCCATTTCAACACAGTTTTTTCAAGAAACATTAGTTAAGGTAGGTGGAGTAGATATAGTGGCGGGTGGAGTAGTGGTGGTGGTGGGTGGAGTAGTGATGGTGGTGGATGGAGTATACAATATTTCTTATTTACAAATAAGTTTTTCTCATTTAAAAACCTGTAACAAAAAAATTTGGGGCGTTTTTTTGGGGGGCTGGAACAGATTAATGGCATTTCAGTTAATTTCAATGACGATGAGGTTTTTCAATGATATACTAGCAAACTGAGTTACAAGCTCAGTCACAGAACGAATTAAACTCATAAGTCAAGGTACCACTGTATATATTATTGTACCCATCGTTCATGGGTACAATATTATAAATTTTTGCACGTTGGGCTAATATACCAAACAGGGAGTAGAATGAAATTAGCTCAGAGGTATCCACACCACTGTATGTTCTTGGATGACGAGTACAACACCTAGCTTGGCTGAGTGCATCATTCTTGAGAATTGTGTGGTCAAATTGAATAGAGCATCATGTATCTTTTGCTCACTATGACGCGGGCCAAAGCAGCATGGGTTTGATTCTTTGGCTAGTCACAATGTTGTTATTGATATATCGTATATATACAGTGGACCCCCGGTTCACGATATTAATCCGTTCCTGAGAGCTCATCGTAAACCAAAATTATCGGAGAGCGATTCAATTTTCCCCATAAGAAATAATGGAAATCAAATTAATCTGTGCAAGACACCCAAAAGTATGAAAAAAAAATTTTTTTACCACATGAAATATTAATTTTAATACACACAAACTGAAGAAGACATGCACAGTTACATGACACTTACCTTTATTGAAGATCTGGTGATGATTGATGGGATGGGAGGAGGGGAGTGTGTGGATGGTCTTAGTGTTTAGAAGGGGAATCCCCTTCCATTAGGACTTGAGGTAACAAGTCCTTTTCTGGGGTTACTTCCCTTCTTCTTTTAATGCCACTAGGACCAGCTTGAGAGTCACTGGACTTCTGTCGCACAACATATCTGTCCATAGAGGCCTGTACCTCTCGTTCCTTTATGACTTTCCTAAAGTGTTTCACAACATTGTCAGTGTAATAGTCACCAGCATGGCTTGCAATAGCTGTGTGAGGGTGATTTTCATCACCCTTTTCACAAATGATCGCTTGAAAGATGCTATCTCCTGCTATATGTTTTTCATTTATCCACACCAATAACAGTCTCTCAACATTTTCTAACACTTGCGGTCGCTGTTTTGTAATCACAGTTGCACCTTTTGCAAGAGCAGCTTCCTTGATTGCCATTTTCCTGCTCACTATAGTAGAGATGGTTGATTGGGGTTCACTATACAACCTGACCAGTTCCGACACACTCCACTTTCGTACTTTGCAATTATCTCTCTTCATTTCATAAGAACATAAGAACATAAGAAAGGAGGACCACTGCAGGAGGCCTGCTGGCCCATACTAGGCAGGTCCTTTACAATTCATCCCACTAACAAAACATTTGCCCAATTTTCAATGCCACCCAAGAAATAAGCTCTGATGTGAAAGTCCCACTCAAATCCAACCCCTCCCACTCATGTACTTATCCAACCTAGATTTGAAACTACCCAAAGTCCCAGCCTCAATAACCCAACTAGGTAGACTGTTCCACTCATCAACTACCCTATTTCCAAACCAATACTTTCCTATGTCCTTTCTAAATCTAAACTTATCTAATTTAAATCCATTACTGCGGGTTCTCTCTTGGAGAGACATCCTCAAGACCTTATTAATATCCCCTTTATTAATACCTATCTTCCACTTATACACTTCGATCAGGTCTCCCCTCATTCTTCGTCTAACAAGTGAATGTAACTTAAGAGTCTTCAATCTTTCTTCATAAGGAAGATTTCTAATGCTATGTATTAATTTAGTCATCCTACGCTGAATATTTTCTAACGAATTTATGTCCATTTTGTAATACGGAGACCAGAACTGAGCTGCATAATCTAGGTGAGGCCTTACTAATGATGTATAAAGCTGCAGTATGACCTCTGGACTTCTGTTGCTTACACTTCTTGATATAAATCCCAGTAATCTATTTGCCTTATTACGTACGCTTAGGCATTGCTGTCTTGGTTTAAGGTTGCTGCTCACCATAACCCCCAAGTCCTTTTCGCAATCTGTATGGCTAAGTTCTACATCATTTAACTTATAAGTACTAGGATTATGGGCACTCCCAAGCTTCAGAACCTTGCATTTATCTACATTGAACTGCATCTGCCACTTTTCTGACCAAGAATGGAGTTTGTTTAAATCCTCCTGAAGTTCCATAACATCTACGTTTGAATCATTAGCACCCTTGGTCTCGAAGGGTTGGCACTAGGAGCTTTCTTGGGGCCCATGGTGACTTATTTTGCAGAAACAAACACCAAAAACAGTGATAATATGGATAATATGGAATGTACCGAATGTATCCTTGGATCCGCGCACACTGGCTGGCTTGTAAACACTGGTACACACGGGAGTTCAGGCCACAAGTGGACACGTCTCGTACGAATTGTATCGCATAAAAGGTTTTGTATCGGGAAGCGAGGCAAAATTTTTTTCGATCAAATGCATCGGCAACCGAATTTATCGGATACCGGTAACATCGGGAAACGGGGTCCACTGTATACATATACATTTTATATATATATATATATATATATATATATATATATATATATAATATGAATAACAACACTGCAACTAGCCAGGGGATCAAGCCCGTGTTGTTTTAGCCCGCCTCATGGCGAGTGAAAATTCACGATGCTCTAGCCATATAATCCTATGGTAGGACTGTATGGTCCGGTGGGTTAGTGTGTCACGAATTTGCGCTCACCATGATGCAGGCTAAAACAGCACGGATTCAATCACCCGGCTAGTCGCAGTGTTGTTATTGATTAAATACCACTTTTTATATTGTATTTTTATATATGCTTTTAAACTGTTGTATCTGGGTGCCTCTGCAAAAACAGTGATTATGTATGAGCGAGGTGAAAGTGTTGAATGATAAAAGTATTTTTGTTTGGGGGATTTTCTTTCTTTTTGGGTCACCCTTCCTAGGTGGGAGATGGCCTACTTGTTTATATATATATACGTATATATATATACACCTACCATCTGACTTAAGACCGAGTTCGGTTCCGAGAAACTGGTCATAAGTCGAAATGGTCGTAAGTCGAACTTTACTACTGAATATCAACAAAACATTTTTGTAATGACTTTATTTTATTGTTTTATTTTGGTATTTCATGTTTTACTTTACTTTTTATGTTGTTAGTACTGTATTTTATACTGTAAGGTTTAGGATAAACGCTGTGTACAACACAAATAGTTGTTTATTTCCCAGAAATTTGACATAAAAAAACACAGTCGTAAGTCGAGTGGTCGTAAGTCGAATGGTAGGTGTGTATATATATATATATATATATATATATATTATATATTATAGGTAGTAGGTTGGTAGACAGCAACCGCCCAGGGAGGTACTACCGTCCTGCCAAGTGAGTGTAAAACGAAAGCCTGTAATTGTTTTACATGATGGTAGGATTGCTGGTGTCCTTTTTTCTGTCTCATGAACATGCAAGATTTCAGGTACGTCTTGCTACTTCTACTTACACTTAGGTCACACTACACATACATGTACAAGCACATATATACACACCCCTCTGGGTTTTCTTCTATTTTCTTTCTAGTTCTTATTCTTGTTTATTTCCTCTTATCTCCATGGGGAAGTGGAACAGAATTCTTCCTCCGTAAGCCATGCGTGTTGTAAGAGGCAACTAAAATGCCGGGAGCAAGGGGCTAGTAACCTCTTCTCCTGTATATATTACTAAATGTAAAAGGAGAAACTTTCGTTTTTCCTTTTGGGCCACCCCGCCTCGGTGGGATACGGCCGGTGTGTTGAAAGAAAGAAATATATTATATATATATATATATATATATTATATATATATACGTATATTTTATATATATATATATATATATATATATATATATATATATATATATATATTAATATATTGTATACATACATATACAGCCTCTCCTCACTTAGGAATTCGGTCCTGGATTTCATACGTGATCTTGATTGTCGACTGACAACTCTCAGATCACATGATCACCAGAGTCCACAGCATGGGTCTCAATCAGTATAGCGACACATACTGTAAACATCTCTTGAACTTCTGCTGTGCATCTTGTGAAGGTAATGAAACCACAAGTATGAAATTTGATGGAAGTTAGCAGTCTCGGCGATACCTAACGCATTGCCGATTTTACTCACTTTGAGCCCTATTTTGGGCCAATTTCATTGTTCCATTTGACCAAAGTTATAGCTGTTTCGCTAGAACTTCGTTTATTCTATGAGTTGAGTACAAGAAACTGCCCATTTACTTATTTCAATTACCTGATAAAGTGGTCTGAAATTACTAATTTGGCCAATTTCACACAAAATTCAAGAACGGCAAATTTCAAAATAGGATCCAGTATAAGCAGTGCAGACATTCCTGGCACTAAAATAACATTTTATCTGTTCATTAGTCACATCTCCAGGCCCCTTTTATATTACACTTCCTTTCATTTTGAATTTTTATTCACACAAAAAAATAGATTTACTGTTATTCAGACTACTGCATAATTGGTACCCACCCACGTTACCATACTCTGAAAAACTTCCCCTCGTTTTCTCCTGTTGCTACTTTTGCAACATTGCACAGCTCCTGATGACACACTGAGAAGTGTGAAAATAACTATCATTAAGACTTAACCCCCCCCCCCTGTGGCTTGTTTTGGATTGTTCAGATCGCCTGTCTGAGATTGTTTTGCATACTGGCTGTCACTCGCCAAACATTCGGTAATTTAATCGCTTATCTTGCCAGAAGCATGCTGCAACATTCCCATTCAGCCTCCCAAGTGCTTCCTACTACCAGGACTCAAGTCCAGCTAACCCATTTCTCCTTGCACTATAATGGGTACACAAGGTTTAAGAGCTATACTGATGGTGAAAAGATGCGATTGTTATAAAATAATAAAATGAATTAAGGGATATAGCATAAACAGATGTTTGTCAATAATTACATTTCATATGCTTCATCCAGACATAAGTGATGTGAATGATGTTACCATTTCATGGCTTTCGCAGCATTTACTCGTGTTCTTAATTTAAAAGATAAGTGGCTGAAATGCTTATACCCAGGTCTTTTGCATATTTTTTTCATTCTATGAGATCCCCCTTCCATACAGGTTTTGTATATGGCTTTTGAGTTTATATCTGTAACTGAACAATTGGAATTTGTCGCCATTGAGCAAGTTACACGCACGCACGCACGCACGCACACGCACACACACACACACACACACACACACACACACACACACACACACACACACACACACACACACACACACAGCATACGGGCGCCTGGCAAACCTGAGAATAGCGTTCTGATACCTTAATAAGGAATCGTTCAAGACACTGTACACGGTGTATGTTAGGCCCATACTGGAGTATGCAGCACCAGTCTGGAACCCACACCTGATCAAGCACGTCAAAAAGTTAGAGAAAGTACAAAGGTTTGCAACAAGGCTAGTCCCAGAGCTCAAGGGAATGTCGTATGAGGAAAGGTTAAGGGAAATCGGACTGACGACACTGGAGGACAGAAGGGTCAGGGGAGACATGATAACGACATACAAGATACTGCGGGGAATAGACAAGGTGGACAGAGATACGATGTTCCAGAGAGGGGACACAGGGACAAGGGGTCACAACTGGAAGCTGAAGACTCAGACGAGTCACAGGGACGTTAGGAAGTATTTCTTCAGTCATAGAGTTGTCATAGCCTAGCAAGTGAAGTAGTGGAGGCAGGAACCATACATAGTTTTAAGAAGAGGTATGACAAAGCTCAGGAAGCAGAGAGATAGGATCCAGTAGCGATCAGTGAAGAGGCGGGGCCAGGAGCTGAGTCTCGACCCCTGCAACCACAATTAGGTGAGTACAATTAGGTGAGTACACACACACACACACACACACACACACACACACACACACACACACACACACACACACACACACACACACACACGTACTCATATACAACAGGCCTAGTGTCTAATCGACATGTGCCTAGGACAAAATGGTAACTAACACACACACAGAGGTATGATAAAGCTCACGGTTCAGGGAGTGACCTAGTAGCGACCAGTGAAGAGGCGGGGCCAGGAGCTAGGACTCGACCACTGCAACCTCAACTAGGTGAGTACACACACTGGTAATAAAAAGTTTTATTCATATGTAAAAATAAAAACAGCTAAATTTTGTTTCCAGCTTTAAAACTGTGGCAGAGGGAAGCCATCAACTGTGTTGGTTACGCATGTCAATCATCCTAAACCGGAAATACTCTAATACACTGGTAATTATTCTCACGGGAATTTCTGACTCCAAACCCACTCAAGTCAAAAGGTAATGACGGTGGGCAGGGCCTAATTGCCATTTTTTTTTATTTTATGTTTTTGGTATCTAAAAGACATCAGAGTGACAAATACAAATTACATAAATCAGAAATATATATAAAGTAAGAAAGAAGTTATCAATAATTATAATTATAGCCAAATTAAGTGCTAAACCCTGAAAGGGTCATAAAACGGTGCTCTAGGCTATGAAGAATATTATTTTCACAAACATTTTATTTGTTGACTGACTTTTCGGATGTTTCTCATCCATCATTAGATCGAACTATATCACTTGAATTGCAGTGGGTTAGCATTAGTACCAGTCATTATATATATATATATATATATATATATATATATATATATATATATATATATATATATATATATATATATATATATATATTATATAATACCATTTTTAAGTAGTCATGATTATAATAATCAGATACTTATAGAAAACTAGTTTCTCCTATGTATCTGGCATCATTTTCGTGGTTGTTCTGGCAATATTAACTCTGAATTTATAAAATTTTACTTATTACCGCTTTTACTTCCATAATAAAGACACTACACTATTGGAGTTTTACCTTCAAAATCTTGAAACGATAACCTGAGAGGTATGTGTAGTTACGCTACAAAGTCTTATTCAGCAACCTGCACGAGAACCAAATGGATTAGTGTACAGAAGAACTACACAATGGGGAGCCCAGATGTTGGCGACTTGGGTCTGACAAGGAGTGTTCTCCGCGGCACTGAGGTATTTTAGAAGGGCTCTCAGTGGCTGCGGACAAAGCCATGACAGACCGCTAACACACATTCAACAAAGCACAATGATTGGCTCCCACTTTCTAAGTTTTCATTGGCTGGAAACATAACCTTGACAGGACCCTATGGGAGAGAAAAGCAGTCAAACGCCAGTTTTCTTGCGATGTGCTTTGAGAAGGCTTCAACCTTTCTCCCCCTCCCCCTTGAGTTACAATTCGAAAAACTGAAAACTTTAGCGGCTAATAGAAATGAACAGTAATTTCCTTTTGTCTCGGAAACTTAAGTAATATTTACCTAGAATTCCAGAGCAGCTAATAATAATAAAAAAAGAGAACTTGCAAACTTGCCAGCTATTACCCCAGGGCACCCGGCTAGGCTGCGGGAAGCTAAGTACCCGGCCACTCTTGTTTTAACGACAGTAATTATGGGGTATTTTTATCCTGTTACTATGCAAATCGTCCAGGCGAGGTTAATTACGGAGCAGGACTAGCATGGTCGGACTGGGACACCCTAGATTTACGACATGCCCGGCAAAAATGACACACACTGACCAGAGGCACCTTGGTCACTGTCAACCATATATACCAACAAATGATTCTGTTATTAGCTTTCTATCTGACAGATGTGATCAACTAAATCGACATCCAGAAACGGGACGGAAAAAAAGACTGGAAACGGAGAGTAAAACAAATTTGAAACAAAATACAACAAATACCAAAACAAAATGTGACATTAGTATCTATAGCAAGGGTTAACTTAAGCCATTAGGGAGGAGAAATGTTATGCATTTAAGAGTGGCAGAGGTCGGTGAAGTGCCTGGAGCAGTACAAACAGGCCATGGACCAGAGAACAGCAGACCTGCTGTCGCTTCCTACCACAGTACGGCAGACCTGCTGCTGTCGCTTCCTACCACAGTACGGCAGACCTGCTGCTGCTGTCGCTTCCTACCACAGTACGGCAGACCTGCTGCTGCTGTCGCTTCCTACCACAGTACGGCAGACCTGCTGCTGCCGCTTCCTAGCACAGCACGACAGACCTGCTGCTGCTATCGCTTCCTACTACAGCACAGCAGACCTACTGCTGCCGCTTCCTACCACATTACGGCAGACCTGCTGCTGTCGCTTCCTACCACAGTACGGCAGACCTGCTGCTGTCGCTTCCTTCCACAGTACAGCAGACCTGCTGCTGCTGTCGCTTCCTACCACAGTACGGCAGACCTGCTGCTGTGCTTTCATTCTAACTTTTCATTACTAACATAAAACAATTGTAGCTGACTCCATAACTAACTGACAACGTTTCGACCGTCCTGGACCATCAGCAAGCCGCTACTAGGCTATGGTTCAAGATTGAGCGAAACGTCTAGTTTCACCCAGTCTGTATGCTAGTTGAGAACAATAATTTTATGAGAGCGGTTGTAACGACATTACTAAAGAGTATGTTAACTTGATACGTGATTCTTTGATACTTGATTCTTCGATACTTGATTCTTTAATACGTGATTAGCGTCATTAAGATACAATATGCTGGATTTTAATGGAGTCCGCAGAATTATGACGCTTGTGATATTTTAAATTTGTTTTTGTTAATTCCAGAAAATTCAAGAAGAAGAATCATCGGAGAAGACAATCCCTCCCATCCCTGACACACTGATGGCTTGGCCACCTCCCTTGTTTCTTAATATACGTGCAAAGATTAAGGTAATAATGTTTCTGATGATTAATGTTAGGGAATAACGAGAGGCCGACGTACATTAAGCAATTAAAATGGCTTTACGACTTTTTCGGAGGCTGTCAACATTACCGAGGAACCCAAGGCAAATGAGCCCAAGAAGTTGAATGCTCACTTAAAATGGTTATTGCAAGCCATTAAAAAACCCACTATCCATAATCAATGCCATAAAACTGTAGGCGAATGAGGAAAAATAAGTTTGTTTTATTCCCTAGAGAAAGAATATATAAACATGATAACGAGTCAGTCCACGAGCGACCAGGCATGAAGCACTTTGAATATGCAGCAGCGAGAGGGCTGAGTTGGCTGCACAAGTGAGGCAGGCCAGTGTGTGTTTACCCTCATGACCTGACTTACTAGGACACACACACATATATGGTGTTATTGAGGTCGGTGCACCTTTATTGTCTCCTTGAGAGCATAGATTATACTGTGTACAGTTCGATGATTTCATACTCCCAGTTGGAATGAAATTGAACATTAAAATGGTATAAAATACCGACAGGTTGTTAGGTAAGACACATATGCAACAGTTAGGTATCTTTATTATATCTTATTACATCGTCTTCAAGTATCTTCTGCTTCTATCAACTTTTCTGTACTCGACTGAAGAAGCCTACTGTGTAGGCGAAACGTTTCGAAATAAAGATACCTAACTGTTGCATATGTGGAATGAAATTAAAGGATAAATCTTGTACTAAAACCACTGGGAATAAAACATGGTTATTATTATTTATTATTATCACACTGGCCGATTCCCACCAAGGCAGGGTGGCCCGAAAAAGAAAAACTTTCACCATCATTCACTCCATCATTGTCTTGCCAGAAGGGTGCTTTACACTACAGTTTTTAAACTGCAACATTAACACCCCTCCTTCATGGTTATACGATAAATTTGTAAAAAGACTCACGAAATGGTAATGACACGATTGTCAACATACCATACCACGGGTGGGGTTTGAACCCGCGGCCAGTCTCAAAACCCCTCCCGTTGTATGGTTTCTAACAAGAGGCGGGACGCCACGAGAATTTGCTACTCTTGTAAATCAAGTCTCCAGATACAAATACGTGATCTTACACACACACACACACACACACACACACACACACACACACACACACACACACACACACACACACACACACACACACACACACACACACTACCTACCTGTTCCCGCAGGGAACTACAGGATTTATAAAAAACTGAATACACACAGCACGTTCGCACAGACACTGGTAAATTCAAGTCCAGTGGTCATGACAAGAACATGGCTATCTGAGAGCGAGTAACATATAAAAGCTGCGCTCAATTATTTCCCAACGTTTAAGAAAACTTAGTATAACTTTTAGTGTCTTGAACTTGCTAGCCTGGCACAAGAATGGTTATGGCTACGTACAGAATTATAGACACTTGGGAACTTTGGCTGTTATAGGTGGCAGGTTCAACCTTGTATTGAGAAATGGATGGTTCCATGACATGAACTCAACCGGCACACCCATTAAAAGAGCGATGATAGAGGCCATTAATTATAATATAATCGCTTTTTACTGCCATTAAACAAATTTGTATCCGGGGCCGCAGGGGGCGGTGACCCCCCCCAGAGAATCGACGTAAGTGGGTGAAAAAATGTATAGGGAAAGAAGTGAAAGTGAAAAGTACGTTTGTGATTACTTAGAAGACTTATGAACGTCGTCGTAAGTTTTTCTGTTCCAGTGCGGGTTTGTGTATTGTTCCAGTCACGGTGATGGAGAAGAAATACACTGAACCAGACTACATGAACAACGCTTTTGGACAGCCGTTCGCAAGGCCTTAAAACCTGCGCTTCGGCTTTACGTTATCAATAAGGATTTAATCCACAAAATATTGAGGTAGATACATGGATAAACAACCTTGCTGGATATAACCTGTGGACAACACGAAGTGGCGTACTGAAATGGATGTTATCTACTTGATAATCCATCTGGAAGGACGAGTTGATCCCTAATTCGTTTGCCTCTAACTGGAATTAAAAGGGGATTGTTGTCATTTATTTTTGACGTGGTCAACAGATGGCGTTGAGATACACGTGCAAGCAATTAAATTCGTGTTATGACTGCATCCCTTTCAGTTTAGGGAAATTTAATTTACGATCTCTAAACAAACGTAAATTTAAGATTAACAGAATAAAGAGGCAAAATACCTTGACTGGAACAATGGAGAAATAACCTGCACATAGGAGAGAGGAACCGATGACGACGTTTCGGTCCGACTTGGACCATTTACAAGTCACACTAACACAAAAGTGAGGGAACCAGTATATATATATAGTATATACAGCCTATATGTACTGGTTCCCTCACTCTCTTGTGTTAATGTCTACCTACTTACCTGGAGGGTATTCCGGGGATCAACGCCCCCGCGGCTCGATCCACCACCAGGCCTCCCAGTGGATCAGGGCTTGATCAACCAGGCTGTAACTGCTGGCCTCACGTAGTCCAATGTATGAACCACAGCCCGGCTGATCCAGCACTAAGTATTTGTTCGGCTTCCTCTTGAAGGCAGCCAGAGGTCTATTGGTAATTCCCCTTATGGCTAGTGGGAGGCTGTTGAACAGTCTTGGGCCCCGGACGCTTATTGTTTTCTCTCTTAGTGTACCAATGCCCCCCCTATTTTTTATTGGGGGTATTTTGCACCGCCTGCCAAGTCTTTTGCTTTCGTAGGGAGTGATTTCTGTGTGCAGATTCGGGACTATTCCTTCCAGGAGGTTAATTTTTTAGCGAGGTTAAGATAGGTTAGGTCACTTTTGATATGTCTGTGACTGGTTTCCAATTGCTCTACCCACGCCCAGTCTGAGGTCAGGTTTTTCGGTTGATTGCATGTTCAATAAGGCTGTTCTGTTGGCAGCCCGCTGGCCCACTTATCCATCATAGCCTTGTTGATCTAGCTGCAGCTCAGTGTTATTCACTAATTTTTGCAAGAGAGCCACTTCGGTTAAACACATTGATTGAGAGAGCCGCAGCTACTGCAAGTTAGCGTAACTCAACTAAATTAAGTAGTACTGAGCTGCTAGTGCAATATAATAAATGAGAAAAAGTAGACATGAGCCGTAAATTGAGTCATCGCGAGCCGCACAATGAATACCACTGATTGGTGGACGTAGAGGTCCACCTTCCACTTGAATACTTTCACACTTGTTCCTGCAATATTTATGATATCTGCTAGCAGTAGGTTGAGTACCTTTGACAAAGCTCTCAAGCACTTTCCAGGTATCATGTATCTCTCTCTCCTTCTCTCCAGTGAGTACAACATATTCAAGACTTTAAGGCGTTCCCAGTAATTTAAATGCTTTACCGTATCTATAGTCTTGGACCATGGCTGTTCACTGTGTTTTCTTATACCCTTGACGCTTTTATTTTTCAGTGGGTCTTGTTTACACTTCCTCTCATGCCTCTTCATTATATTACATTTAAATTATATCTCCTCCGGAGAATATATTCAAAGTACTTCGACCCGTTCTCGGCAGCTCAAATGATATATTACCCGCATACATCCTATTGGATGTTTGCGGGGAATGAAGGTTCTCTCCAGCCATGAACGGAGCACTTAACATATATTTTAAAGTAGTTTTTTTTACACAAAAATTAAAAAGTGGTTATAACTATGAACATAATTTTTAATGGGATGGGCCGGTAAGCCAGCTGAAGGCCTCGGTCAGATGACCAAAAGCTCCAACGGCGGGTTATTATAAATAACAAAAAGGCACAATACCGTGACTGGAACGATACACAAATAACCCGCACATAAAAGAGAGAAGCTTACGACGACGTTTCGGTCCGACTTGGACCATTTGCAAAGTCACACGGGTTATTATACTAAGACCCGCATCAGAAGACACTTATCCTCTTTCCTGACTTACCTAACCTAACCTACACATTTAAAAAAATGGAGAGGGATGAGGGCCATCTTCAGATGATCCCTGAAGAAAATGTCATAATCCATAAAAAAAAAAAAAATTATCTGATATAAATAAGAATCTAGTCTCTAGAGAGGTTACCGTTCACCAAAGTAATCCCCAACCTCTGTAAGAAGTGATCAAGGTCTCAGGACCGAAACGTTCTCTAGGACATATCCTAGTGTTTGCTCACGTGTCTAAACCAGTCCCCAACCTGTCCTGTAGTCTCCAAATACCAACATGTGCCCCTAGTTATCTAGTGCATTACCCGCTTGTACATTGATTTACTTTACACAAGGTGGACCAACAATAAGAATGCCTCACACCAACATGTTAAGTAATTAATGACTAACATAAAAACTTTACGATCGGCCACAACAAAAATTTGCATAGTGTAACTCGAACCAGGTGAAGTATAAATGCATTAAGAACGGTCACAACATTGTAATTAATGAGCAATATAAGGACTGTGCAAATGGCCGTAAGAACTTCACCAGGTAACTTACTGAAGTTGCTGCATGATGATCTATCCAGACTTAAAGTGTTCTCGAATAAAAGTAATCACGACATCTTACTTAAGTCACAAAACGGAGTGAGCCTTATACCTTTGATATGCCTTTTGAAGAGTTTCGAGAGTTTCTCTACTCTGTGAGCCCGGCCATGGGCCAGGCTCGTCTGGTGCCTAGTTGGGTTTAAATTATGTTTTGTGAATAAAATAATCATGACATCTTGCATAGGTCACAAAATACAGTGAGAATATTTTTTTTAATCACGACAATTACAGAACTTGTGAGGTTTAAACCCAACCAGTTCTGATTTTTTTTTTTTTTTGCAATCCTGTTATTACGACTTCGTGAGCTATGACACCTTACTTAAGTTACAGAACGCAGTGTATCTTAGTCATGCAGATTGCCTCTCAGCTCCCCTTCTGGGATCCTCATCTGCTGAAGAGGATCCCAGAAGGGGGGTCGAAATATACAGATTACTTAATTTCCTGAGTTTTTGTCTCCATGTGGGTTATTATTGAGCATAATGTATTAAGTTGGCAATATCAAAAAATACAAAAATTAAGAATGATGAAAGGACACATGTACAACCAATGCGACATTTTTACGTAACGTTCCACTCTCCATGATCTTTGTCAGGTCGTAACATATTGTTAATTCTACCAACACTGTTACAAAATTAAGATACCTTCTACATAATACAAATTTTGTATATCTTCTACAAGCCCCATCATACCATACGGGTTTGTCTTCACTGATAGTCGCTACTCCCACAACCTATTTTTTTCCCGTCTTATTTTCTTGAAAATTAATTTATTCCCGTCCATCCCCTGTCACTCCCGCCGCTATCAATTCACAGACGAATCACCTTTTGGCGTCACTTCTGCTGCATTTAGTGTTCAAATTAATGCTTCGGCGGCTCTCTCTGCGGCATCTCGTGCTTATATTTATGTTTGAGCATGACTACTGCTGCCATCTGAGAGGGAATCAATCACTTTTGAACGTCACTTGTGCTGCCTTCTATAACAAAATTATTCAACGTCGGGCATCACTTGTGCTGCCATCTGCAGGCAATATCAATCAGTTCTGTGCATCACTTGGGCTGCTGTCTCCTGACAGAATTAATCAACTCAGGGCGGTGCTTGTGCTGCCCTCTAAATTCTGAATTATCTTTTCTCTAAAATGCATTGCCTTCTAAAGACAGAATTAATAGACATTCCCCAGAATTAATCGACATTTCCCAGAATTAATCTACTTTCCTTCCCTCACTTCCCATTCCCCAGTTGCTATATAACTTCTGCGGGTTGAGCGCTTCCTCCTTATTTAAAATTTAAAATTATTAGAAATAAACTTCCCTATGGCGGCTAACTGTGTCATTAAAAAAAAAGGCACCATTTGATAATCTTTATCTAAATCTCTGCTGGTATTACGTACTAGATAAATATTTTTTTTTCTATAATAGAGACATGTTAAATAAAGCCTTGACTTGTGACCTCGGCAAGACGAGGTCACGGGTCAGCGATCCCAAATCTGTCAGTGTCAGTAGTTGATTATACCCATAAAATCTTTTTAATGGAAGGAAATTATTTGACTTGGGTGGTATATAGCTAAATAGAAAACAAGGCATAATAGGCAGTTGGCTAGGCTCATACCTGTAAATAATACGTCACTGTCATAACCAAAAAGATTTTTCAATTATGTTTTTTTTTTTTAAGGTTTATTTTGGGGCAGACATCTCTCTGGTAGCTATCGGAGCCATCAAAATTTTTAGCAGGGGGTCGATGCACAGCTCCTAAAATCGCTGATTAATATATGTGTAACCTAAATTTTGTGAATTTTGGCCTCAAGGTGACCCATCGTGCCAATTCTTGAAGCTGCGGATAAAGCTTGCCTCCACCCATCTCCCCTTTAATTCAATTCCGTATGTTTCTCTCTCTACCACTCAGATTCCTTGAGACTTTGTAAATGATCCAAGTCGGCCCGAAGCTCTTTTCTCTATGTGCGAGTTATTTGTGTATCTGTTATCTCAACTTTGATTCCAATTTTACTCTTTCTCTAACCCCTTCCTTTGCACAACCCGATCCCTCATTCCTACTTTAACACATTCTACCCCTTCCGGCTTTAGCGCCTAAGTTGATTCTTACAATATGGCTTCGTCCCAGTCTTTAGTTTCCACTGTGCCCCCGTCACTCTAATACCTTGTACAATGTGTCAGTTCATAATCATGCCCTCCCTTGGGAACTCTTTTCATAAAAGGTCGCCAGTTTTACTGCTCAAGTCTCTCATATTTCATACCATTTAGATTTGGGGCAAATTATGTTGCAAACCCTTGGACCCTTTTCAGTTTTATGTCGCCTTTTATAGGCAATTAGTTTACAGTTAGCCTCATATTCATCCTTTGGATGGTAGTGAAATAGAATAGAGATGCTGAACGTGAAAGGTATAAGAGAGGATACACGTGGGTACATTTAGTTAATATGTTATGTGGAAGTAAATTTAGAATACAGACGAATGATCCCTAACTGATTTGAAAATATTTTTCTATCTATTTGGATTAATTTTTTTAATATTTATCACTAATCCTGTAATTCTTCACACACAAAGGATCAAAATCAATTTTTTTTTCAATTTACTTGAGACAGTAAACACCACCAACACACACCTATCCCGTTACCGCGGAGAGGTAAGACATATTAATTAATAAGTAACAGATTGATGAGGTATCTGAAGCAAGAGGCGAAACATGGAACAAAGGATCAAATTCAAGCCAAACTATGGGATCTTAACCAGTGAAATTGGCTTTGGTTTTATTAGCAGAGGATCTAAAAAGGATTCAGTTACTTAAGAGCAAAGCCAATGATTAGCGAAGCGGTAAGATTAGCACAACAGCAGAAACAAAAGTAAATCAGGTTTTGGAAAGGTCAAACAGAAGCTAGAAATTTTGAAGATGAGCAATGGGGGGGGGGGGGGGAATGCATATCTTACAAAACGATAAAAACACTTAAAAAAAATAGTAAAAAGTTGTAGGCTACACAAAAAGAGAAATTCACATCCACCGAAAAGACTGGATATGACACACTGAGAAAAACAATGCAATAAAGTGGGTAAGAGGTCCGTTGGTGAACCCGTCGTCGTGAGCAGAGAAGAAACACATGGCTTTAAGGCATGCAGTGTTGGAGACGAGTGTTGAGGCTTACAGGCGGGAGTAGAGCCGGTGTTGAAGAGCGTTGGTGTACACTCCGCTGCCAGTGAGGGAGAGATGGTGGAGTTAGAGAGAAAGTGTGACATGGCCATCTATTCTCTACAGGACGAGGGTTTTAAGTTAGTCGAGATCACTGGCCACAAAAGTAATTATGAAGGACCAAGACGGAATTTATATTCTAAAGCAGCCAGACGACGGCATTTAAAGGAAATGTTAAAAAGTGGTTAAGAAGAGCCTAAACATGGCAAAATTTCAACAGTTTAATTACAATCTTGTACACAAAACCAACATTCAGGTGACGAACTTGTGCTAGTGACGTGAGAACTTGCTAGGCTATAAAGTGTTTTTTTTTGTACATACAGTGAGAGCTTTGGAAATGCACTCACCTGCTGGAGTCGAGGCGGGCCATCTCCTTTGTTTTGAGAGCGTCATCAGGAGAGAGCTTACAGGTGTAGATAAGAGCTGCTGCTAACAGAGCCACGTGTGCGGCCAGCAGCAGCAAGGCTGGACCAACCAGGGAAAACACGAAGTAGTTGTCTGTGCGGAGCCAGCAGTATTGGGTCGTGCCGTAGCTGAAGGGGTCGATGACGGCTGCAGTGCCCACCACTAGGAGAGGAAGGCCGTAAGCTAAGGCGTAGTTCCACCAGCGTAGCCTCAGAGAGTCGCACTCCACGGCCCGGGCCACGCTCAGGTAAACATGCACACCTGTAACAACACGTACAAAACCATATTAATGTCTGACATCCATCATTAAAAACTCAGAGCCAAACCCCGCATCTAGTAAACACTAGGCATTGTTTCCCCATACCCAGGAGCACCAGGCTACATGCACTGCCCCACGAGAGATTTTTAGAATGCTTATCATTAAAATTATATTTACATTTTATTACTGTAACCTGGCTAACTACCATTATGCTGGAGCCGTTCTTTGACACGCTGTGTGTTTGTGTCCTAACGATGTTTATGTAGTGCACGTTAAAACTATAACTAAACGACGGTGAAATAGCTAAAATATATTAACAGGTTAATTTGGAGGACGCTGTCTTGCGACACTTACCTTCCATAAACATCCATGCAAATGCTGAGAGGACCGTATAATGGAGGATACCGGCCACGACGCCACAGAGGACAGGAGCATCAGTGCGCCACACCCCCACCAGGAAGACCAACTCGGCAGCTGTTAGACACACGCACACATGTCGGTGCACCGCTGTGCGGGGGGAGGCCAGCCCGCGGAACACTGAGAACACCAACAGGGATCCCGCTACGCACACAAGACTCACCACGCAGCCGACGTAAGCCAGGATGCGCAGCGCCGCCTGGGGATCTTCTCCCGTGCTACCCGCAGCTTCCTCCATCAGCACGGCGAAGTTTGTCAAGTGATCGCACTGACACGTGACATGGGAGCGATTGTATATCAAAACGCGGCAACCTTCGTCACTCCAAGCTGAGGTAGTGTAGTCCCAGAAGGCGCACACAGGCCGGGTTACATTTTCTTGTTTTAGAAGCGAGAAGGTGAGAGTCACTGGCTCCGGCAGCTGGATGTGGCGACCGCTACCTAGAGACGCTGACATTACACGTGAATTAACCATGCGGGTTATGTTACCCGCGCGATGTCCCAGGGGCTCTGGCCCCGGGGTCAACAAATCCTCGAAGTGACGATAAGTCAAAAACACAACTCTAGTAGTCCCACCATCACTGTTTTCTAGGATAGCTTCTGGAGGTAGTGTGACCGTGTCGGCGTACACCCAGTCAAGATCTTGGTCCTCCGAGGAAGGGAATCTAACAGAGGAGCCGTCAGCCGTGGCAGACCTTGCGGACACCAGAACATGAGACTTGTAGTGTGCAGCCTGGGCACCTGGAGGCAGAGCGCCTGCCAGAAGGAATGAAGCTTCTTCCAAAGCCTCCATGAGCCGAGTGACAGCATGGCGCCTCTCACGGACCGCTAAATCTCCCCATGGCCCCGCCATACCTGCTGCCAGTAAGGCAGATCCTGTAGCCAGTGCAGCCTGCAACATTTCCGTGACGAGGTCCTGCCGTTGTCGAGGGTCGGGGAAGTCGCGAACTTGCTCCGTCATGCGGGCGGCCAAGGTGGTTAGGAGTTGAGCTGTGGTAGTGAGATCTCCGCCATAGAGGTCCTTGCTGGCAGTCACTGTGGCCAGATCAGCAGCAACACTCAATAAAGAGTCGTGAGAGTTGGCACGAGTCTTGAGAGTTGCTAACCACACACTGCGACATTCACTCAGGTCAGCTGGGCCTGCCCAGTCTGCTGAGTGACATGGCCGCCGTGCCCAGCCCGAGGCCCCGCCAGGACACGGCTGGACAGCCACTTCGCCGCCCCGTGTCCAATTCCAGTACAATCCGCGTCCGAATGATGGAGGGCACCAAGGAGAGTCGTAGTCGCCCTCGAAACGCGGGGGTGGCACTGGTGGTACGTGAGTACTGGTAGGCTGGGTTGTGGTGGGGGATGTACTGGCGCTAGTGGTAGAGGTGGGAGTAGCTGGGGTCGTGGAGGAGGTTTGGGTAGTAGGTTCTCCACTAAGTGTAGTGAGAACCTCAATTTCTGGTCTCTCTCCTTCCTCCAACACATGTGGTATTGTTGCAGGGGGAAGGGTAGTAGTGGTTGTGGTAGTCGTGGTGGTGCTGCTAGTAGTAGTAGTCGTGGTGGTTGGTGGAGGCGTGGTGGTCGTCGTCGTGGTGTAGTTGGTCGTAAGGGTAGGCAGGATCCGAATGGGCGGGCGGGTTGCGACGTACCACGGCGGTCGTGGCCTGGAGGTCGTAGTAGTCGTTGACGTAGCTACAAGAGAAATACAAGCATCAGACGACCTGTACCCCCTACATAAACACTCACTATAGCACTACTTTATAAACCATAAAACCAGGCACTATATAAAATCTGTAAGTGTCAGTGACAGGGAACCATAATATTATACAATGCAATCCAGTCCAATACAAGTGCCACATGCAAGAGAATTATGACTCCATAACAGTAACAATCAGGGGCCACGAGCGTATAACAAGCTCCCACAACATCTATAACAGAGAGCAGTTAACATAAGAGAGGTGTGTGGGGCGGCCTGATAGTGTCACCACCACACCCAGAGTGAGGGAAGAAGAGGACGGGGGTGAAGAACAGCATAGGCAATAATGGGGGGGGGGAGAGGGCCAGGAGAATAATAAAGAAGGGGAGGAAATAGCATGGAAGGGTAAACAGGAGAGGTATAAACATATCGGGGTAGTATTTTTTATGGCTGTAGGGAGGTTAAGCGTTATGTTTAGGGAGGGAAACTGAAGAAAGGGGAGCGATTGTGTAATTGACCCAAGGGAGAAGAGGGCACTTGGCCTGAGAGGTGAAAGGAGGGAGGGTTGCTAGGCCTAGGAGTGGGATGTTTCATAGAGAAGAGGGGTTGGGGTTGGTTAAGGGAGTGCCAGAGTTTCAACATTATCATGCAAATGGCACTACGGCTCACAACGCCCACAAAGTTTGCGTCGTGGCAGCCACGTTTTGATGTGGATATAATGACATTACAGTTGGCCTTTACCACTAAATGATTAACATGAATAACTCAACGAAACTATCACCAAGTGAGTGGAGGAGATAGAAGACAGGAGGAAGCAAAAGGACGAGGGGAACGGGAAGGAGACCTAGAGAAGGGAAGGTACTGGGAGAATATACATAGAAGAATAAGGAATGGAGGATGAGAAGGCAGAGATCGTAAAACAAATATAGAGGGTGGAGGTCGAGAAAGGATTGGGTTAGGTTAGGTAAGGTTCGTCAGGAAACTGGACAAGTGTTCCTGATGCGGGCCTTAGTCATATGATGACCCGCTGTTGGCCATCTAACCGTGGAGGATTGAAAGGAACTGCGATGGACTGGATGTAAAAGGAGACGGAAGGGATGGAATGGAACCAGTAAACAGGAAAGGAAGAGATTTAGGAAGGGAAGAAGTAAAAACTGAGAGGGAGTAAAAGTTGTGGGGCTAGAGAAAATTAGCATTAAGGGGATGAACACCAAGAAGATTGGAAAGGAGGGTAAGACAGGGGATGGGTATTAACCAGTACCACAGGGTAAACACCGAAACATCAACCCCAGTGGAACCAATACCCGAAGATCACCCCAAAATGCGAACAGCGGGTTAGCCCGGTACAAGGAACTAGCTTTACCTGCATTGCACTGGTAGTGAGCCTCCAGGTACTTATGAGTACCAGGACAGCCGTCGCCAAAACGAACAGTGTTGGCTTCGATGGTACATGAGGGCTTTCCAGAGCAGCTTGCGAAAGAAGACAAGACATTTCTTAAGAAACTACATCTACCGTCCACCAGTTAGAGACACACACACACACATTATGATACACGAAGTTTGTGTTACGGACACCATCTCGCTGAATAGATGGGATAGATACTTACGACCCTTATCCTATGGTTAGGGCGGGGCGAGTATTCACCATGACATCCAGAGGTGTACAAATACCCAACCTATTCTCATTCGTTGATGTCTAATGTCAATTTTCTACAGACCCATAATTTCCTTCTCGATTTTAAATTATATTAGGTTACATCAGGCTTTGAAAAGCGTATGCTTAAGTACAAATACGCAAATTCAAAGACGGCGGTCGTGATTACTTCTGACGGACAGGTAATGATCGTTCAAATCTGTACGATTATCTTAGTGCGAAAATGAACCGAAATAACACTTTCCCCACCCCATACCATAGTTATAGATAAAGAGCTACTTAACACTTCAAGTCACAGCCAGGAAGGGCTTGGAACCCACGACCCTAACTAATGCCAAGTAAGAACTGGCATTCAAATCTCTTGCACTCGAGATACTTATTGACAACCCCATTCCGTGGACGAGCTTGTTTACGAACGAAATCTTACCCCAAGGAAATACGCCAATACGAATGTAAAGGCAATAACAGCAGCAGCCATTGTGTGTGTGTGTGTGTGTGTACTCACCTAGTTGTACTCACCTAGTTGAGGTTGCGGGGGTCGAGTCCGAGCTCCTGGCCCCGCCTCTTCACTGTGTGTGTGTGTGTGTGTGTGTGTGTGTGTGTGTGTGTGTGTGTGTGTGTGTGTGTGTGTGTGTGTGTGTGTGTGTGTGTGTGTGTGTGTGTGTGTGTGTGTGTGTGTGTGTGTGTGTGTGTGTGTGTGTGTGTGTGTGTGTGTGTGTGTGTGTGTGTGTGTGTGTGTGAATGGGTCGTCACGTCCGCTGGTTGCAAGTAGGATTACGGACAGCAGTAAAACTGAGATAAGGATGGCGGCGAGAGACTGGGAGAGATTGTTGTGATAAGGAGGCAAGGTAGGTAGGTGCACGGGTGTCCGTCGCTGAGGAAGATGGAAAGAAGAGAAACTGAGGAGAGAGGAGGCGGCGGTGGTCCATCTGACCACTGTGTTGTCTCCCCACACCTGCAACCCTGGTCACCTCTAGTCAACCAAGCCAACCGAGCAAGTCTTGAACCCCGTCAATATGCAGAATTAACCTTTACTATGACCAGTATATAAATCTCTAATGATATAGTCTCGTAAATCGTCCAGGAAGGGCAGGGGAAGGAGGTAAAAGGAGTGATGGAGCGGGACGATACGAACGTACATCTTGAATGGCGAAATTTTAATAATGGATCATCAACACAGCTGGCGTCTAGGGGGCGGGACTCGCAAGACCCGCCCTGCCAAACGTATAAGACCTGCATTCAATTTGAAAGAAATAATCAGAGGGGGATTACTGGATGCCGAGACCCTGGGGGATGCTCAGGGAACATAAGATGGTCTATTACAAGTTAGTAGCCTGTATTTACGAAGAGAAGTGTAATAATTTCATGTAGTGGATGTTACGACAACTTCACGCTGAGACAAGAGTGAGGGAGGCAGAGTGTAAAGTGAGAGAGGTGGATAGTGAGAGAATATTGAGACAGGCAGATGAGAGAGGTAAACAACGAGAGGCTGTGTGTGATAGTGTGTGTGGGGGGAGGGGGTATCTAGGGGTGGGATGTGTGTGTGAGAGAGATAGTGTAGTAGTAGTAGCAGCATGTGTGTGTGTGTGTGTGTGTGTGTGTGTGTGTGTGTGTGAGAGGCTGGTAGCGTGTGTGTGTGTGTGTGTGTGTGAGTGAGAGAGGCTGGTAGCGTGTGTGGGGGCTGGTAGCGTATGTGTGTGTGTGTGTGGGGCTGACAGTCAGCGTGTGGGGGCTAGTAGTACTCACCAATGTGGTTGCAGGGGTCAGTTCATAGCTCCTGGCCTGGTAGTGTATTTACTCATCTATGTGTGGATGTAAGGGTCATGTGTGCGAGGGGAGTATGTGAGAGAGAGAGAGAGAGAGAGAGAGAGAGAGATAGAGGGGGGAAGGGAGGAGAGGATAGAGGGTATAATGGTGTCTGCTCTATACACCTTTGGGACAATTAACTCTTGGATCACCTCACGTTCTTCTCTTCTTCCCTCTCCTGCACACCACGCTTCCTCATCCATCAGTTTTCCTCCTCAACCCTCCTCTACTTATATTTATATCCTCCCCTGCCTTATCCTCTTCTCTTACCACTTTCTCTTCCCTCATTCTCTCCTCTTTTTCTAAGCCTTTGTCTTACCTGATCAAGATAGCTATCTCAATAACACCTTCCATCACCCTCCCACAATTCCCTCCCATTAAATCCATGTGACTGGTGAATAATATGGAACATTAACCTTCTCTTCCCACTTATTTTCATTCCTCTAGTCTTGTCCTATGTGGTCGTCGTAGTTTCTTTACATCTACAGTCTCTCTCTCTCTCTCTCTCTCTCTCTCTCTCTCTCTCTCTCTCTCACACAAGGTTTTACAAGGTTAGGTTTTTGGTTCCAAACTTTATTTACAAGCCAAGAGATGTTACTTACATCAGCTCATTTGAAAGCCTTTTTATTATGAAACATACATATAGGGAACAGGATGAAGTTGGAGCTATCCGTGGGTTCCAACTCTTTCTCTGTCATTACACTTCGATCTATTACACAGTCAACCAGTCCGTAGGTCGATCATACACAGCCACTCAAATTTACTATCCCTCAGAGAGAGAGAGAGAGAGAGAGAGAGGGGGGGGGAGCGAGGAGATGGGTTATAATGCCGTAAACTATTTTAAAAGAAGATAATCGTTCGTGTAAAATGCCCAAATACCGGACTATTCTGTCGTAAATCAGCGATAGTATCATGAAGGTGTCGGAGGTGACGCCACGTCAACTCAGGAGGAGGAGGAGGAAGAAGAGAGGAGGAGGAGGAAGAAGAGAGGATGAGGAAGAGCATCATTAACAGGAAGACGAAGATGAAGAGAGGAGGAAGATGATTAAAATGATGGGGAGGAAAAAATGGAAGAGATAAGAGAAAAAAAGATCTAGGAAGAGGACGAGGGAAGAAGAAACGGGACAGGTGGAAGAGTAAAGGTAGTAACATAGTTTTATCACCTTCACCGCCTCCTCTTTATTAATTTTCGTTCTCCATCATCGTCGTCGTCTCCATAGACACCTCTTTCACTCCATGAGGAGACGACACAACCAAGTGTAAATATCACAACTGAAAGAATGCTAAGCACGAGATGTGACAAACAATAATAAAAAAAAAAAAAACACCGAACAGCAGCAGTAGTTCAACGCCGAAAATCCCAGACGACCGAATCATGTTGAAAAAGCATTGTTAATGGAGTTAGTAAGGCTATTTGCTACTGGTTAGTAGTCTACGTATACAGATACAGTCTTGTGTTAGTGTAAATCTGATAGCTATTTATTTTTTATCCAGTGCCCGGCCACCCGCTTTCCTGAACCCGTTTAGTAAACCAGCCGCTACGTTATCAACAACGATAAAGTTTGTAGTACTTCTAGTAGTAATAAATTGTAGCTACTTGTTAAGCCCCTACTATATCTTGTGGTTCTTCAAAAAGAGGCGTAGGGATAGAAATCGTGTGACGTGACAAAGGTCGCAGGACTGCAAAGTTACCTAGGGCGCAGGAGTAATGGACTTCGATGTACTTGTGGGTTCCTGGGCAAGGGTCGCCGAAGATCTGGCTGGTGACCTCAACCATACAGCTGTCCAGTCCGCTACACCTGCAGTTTCCTCAACTCTCTTAGTCAAAGTACCTCTCATACTAGTTCAGTTTTTCTCCCGTTCTCTCTCCTTGTACTGCTAGATTATTGTTCTTGTCTAAAAAGCCTCACAGTGGCTGCAATTACTCTCACTAATCTTATATTCTGACTGTTTTTTTCGAAGACACGCTTTAAAATGCCTCCTGGTTCTTTTTCTTTACATTCTCTATTTTAACACTTTCTATTACTATCTAACATATATCTATATCAAAAGCTAATTTTATGAGATACCTGCTATTAATATATAATAAAAAATATTGCTAAAATTATAAGCAAAAAAATCTGAAAATAAGTTAGCGTAATCAGTTTTAAAATTAATGTTGAAAATATAATTTAATTAATAAAAAAAAATATATTATCACACATAGAATTAAAAAAAATCCTGCATTTTTCCAATAAGAAAAAGATTGAAAATATTGCATATATAATTTGATATTGTAATTAAATTTTAAAAATAAATACATGGCATTACAAGAGCTAATGAATTTTTCGAAAATTAATGATTTTAAAAATCCTTCAAGACTACAAAATTGTGGAAAAAAAGAACATTAACATAAATGGAAAATATTTTAAAACAAAAGAGAAATAAACATTTATGGTTAACATTATTGTTAAATATGTATTATTTTTCTCTCCAGAAGAAGACATGTCAACTTAAGCATATAAAAAAATGAGATATTCAAAAATAAATTATGAATTGACCACACGAGTGCTTTAGGAAGACAACAATAGTCTCTCAATATATATCTCAAAAAATATTTGGAAAATTAAATCATCCACCCTCTCTCATTTTACCCATTCTCTCCCATCCCCTTCCCCTCTAATTATCATTCTCATCTGTCTGTTTCTCTCTCTCTCTCTCTCTCTCTCTCTCTCTCTCTCTCTCTCTCTCTCTCTCTCTCTCTCTCTCTCTCTCTCTCTCTCTCTCTCTCTCTCTCCCTTTCATCACTGCCAAGTCTTTCTACCTCTAACACACACACAAAGAATTGTGTATACTTTGTAAAAAAAATACTTAATCCTCCATAGAATGCATTAAAAATCTCAAAAATTGTAAATTTAACCCACTAAGTGGGTTAAATTTACATTTCCCCCATGAAGGGGGGGAGGTGATCCTTAAAGTTGGGACAGGCGGAGGACAGAATCAGATTGAAGATGCTGTGACTCGAAGAGACAGAACCCTGGTTTTATATACTGTTATGGACATTTCACATGATTTAAGATTATGTGACATATTTAAAAAATAATGAATGTGCTAAACCGTTATATTGTAGCATAATTATACGATTCATTGTAGTTTGAAGCACCCAGCTGCTGGGAATGTTAATAAGAGATAGAAATGTAAATAATCATTGAAATCTGACTTCGTAGGATCGTCAAGATGATGTCAGCCTATTTATCGCAACTGTGAAATTCCTGTGTTACTGTGTGAATATTTGGTTGGACAGGGGGAGTTTAAACTTAATACTTTACAGAGATGCTGATGAATGCCTTTTTACCTATTGATCAACTCCGATCTCAGACATTCCAGTCAAATGCTACACTCGTTTTATTACGAATTTTCTGGCATGACCTAGATGTAAAATAAATTGCTGGAAATGTGTTTATAGTCGCACCAATGACTGACATTCACCTTTCCAGAGAAAAGCACTTTTGGCACTGCTTTTGGCACTACTTGTCACTCTCTGGACTGGAGATCCGAGTATTGACTGGCATTCAGTTAATATATAATATATATATATATATATATATATATATATATATATATATATATATATATATATATATATATATATATATAGATATATGTCGTGCCGAATAGGCAGAACTTGGGATCTTGGCTTAAATAGCAACGCTCATCTTGCCATATAGGACAAGTGAAAATTTGTGTATGCAATATCGCCAAAATCATTCTTAACCTAACGAAAAAAATATATTTCACTGTGTTTGTTTAGTATTAAATTATTGTAAACAAATCTAAAATATATTTAGTTGGGTTAGGCTAAAATAAATTGCTCTTGTTATAATAAGGTTAGGTAAGTTTTCTAAGATTCTTCTGGTGCAAAATTAAAAATTTTTACATTAACATTAATGAAAAAAATATATCTTTAAACGTATGAGAAAATTTTAGAAAGGACTTAATTTTAAATGAGTTCTTGCTAATTGACCAGTTTTACATATTCGGCACAATATATATATATATATATATATATATATATATATATATATATATATATATATATATATATATAGGATGGGGTCCACCTCTGGTGTAAATTGTGGGACCCACAGCCTCGGAGAAGTGGATAAAAAGGCTTCAAGGAAGAATATTTGGATTTCTTCCTGAAGCCGTTTGAATATTCCACTTCCCCTACCACCCCATCTTTTAATATATTTTTTTTTACCAATAGGAATATTTTATTACATAATATGGTACAGAAGATTTAAGAGATACATTGTTGATATAAAGGTGGCATATACGGTACATGTTGTTACGTGTGTATCAACGATTATAAGGCGAAAATCTCATCCAGCTCCTCAGAGCTGGGGCGTGTGCCCAAAATACAGCAGGCATTACCCCTTTGAACAGCCGCACTGAGCCGCTGGAACAGAAAACTAGCTGCCCTGGGATCCCTAGTTACCCTGATAAGTCTTTTTCCCAGCTCCTTAAGGAATTTAGATGCACTCTTTCCCCATGAGCCAAGGGTCTCTGAGCCTATGGGAACAAACATATAATGATGGGCAAGTTCTTCATATTTTCTAGACTTTTGGGACTCCCTAAAGCTGGCAGCTCCCCCTCCTTCCTCCCTGGTGTATTGGAGATAGGTATCAGCCAAGGTAGATGCACATGTATAGTCCCACACCACCTGCTTCCCATCTGTCCAGACTTGAAGGGTGATACCATCTGGACGCTTCTGGCTGCCATCAGATCTACATAGTTGGGGTGGCTCCCTTACTGCTGGGCATCCAGCTGTTGTGAGGCTCCTCTTGATAATGTTATTAACCTCCTCATGTCTTGCAATCTTTCCCTCGGATTTACGGCACACAAGACCATGGTACCCGAATCGGTCTGCTGCTTCACTGCCACAAATACACCTGTGTTCGGCGAGAATAGGGGCGGCAAGTCGAAGGGCAACACCGATGCGGATGGTCTGTGGGTCGAGACGTGTGCCAAGGCTGGAGTTGGGAACAGCCAACAGAAAATCCCCAGCATGAGGGGCTCTCACTGCCAGGAGGCGGGCTCTATCCTTCCCTGACACACTCTGAAGCATTGTTGAGGCAATATTTTCCACTATTGGACCATCCCAGTGCGATTGTTTGTAGTTGTTGGGGGGAGTAGGTCTGGCTCCAGAGCCCGTTAGATTATCCCAGATCATTGCTCCGTCAATGAATTTTTGGTCCTGGACTCCTACCTTGTCCCTAAGATGTTCAGGGAGAATCGCTGCTACAAGCTCTCTGGATGCAATACACGAGGACAGAAAAGCAGGTAACGCAATCTGTGATGACTTGCGGACACCAATGCCTCCTAGTCTGACTGGAAGTGTAGCTTGGTTCCACTGCCCGTCTTCTAGAGTAAGGTTAAGTACTTTCGTAAAAATCTGCCTCAGAATACTGTCATATTCGTGCAGTATAGGGTTATCATATGAAGGTGCACATCTTAGGAAATATGTCAACCTGGGCAGACTCAAGCACTTTGTGAGAAGGTACAAGGCATCGTGGGTGTCCAGATTGCCTATTCGTTGTTCCATTCTCCTTAACTCTTCCAATTTCTTCCTGAGAATTGTCAATGGCATTGCTTCCCAGAGGTGCTCCTAGCAAGACACTATTTGTGGGGGCAATGACTGCTGCTCCTGGTAGTTTTGCTCTCACTGCATTTATCACTTGTTGACTGACTGAGATGATGATATATATATATATATATATATATATATATAATGCAAAACAACCACTGTGAAAGAGTAGTGAAATTCCAAGCGCTTTCCTTGACAATGTGAGTAGTTACGAAAGCGCTTGGAATTTCACAACTCTTTCAATGGTTGTTTTGCATATTTTAAAATCACCTGTTTACTGTGATCTTATTGCATGCATATATATATATATATATATATATATGTGTGTGTGTGTGTGTGTGTGTGTGTGTGTGTACACCAAGCAGTTAAGGCTGATATTTAATCTTCTCTGATATAAATGTTACAATTTTTAGGAAGTCTTGCCCTTACAGTCCGGTCAGAGACCGAACATTGCTTCAGTAAATCACGTAAAATACACCGCGGTACATTACTGAAGATATGAATGGGACCTAAACAGCTACTTCACTCTGATTTGACATTGCAGACAGGACTTGGTGGAGGTGACAGGACCCTCGAGTGTGTTCTGTGAGTAGGACCTCAGGGATGAGCAGGATACTGTGTGTCCCAGTGAGAACAATCATTGGTGGTCGAGAGAGTGGTCAAGAGGGATACGTGTTTATGTGCTTAATAGCTGGGGTATTTGTGTGTGCGCGCGCGCGCGTGCGTGCGTGATTTACGTAATTTTGATTATATAAACACCTTAATTGCAGCATTAATAACCCTTATGAAGTCGACAGGATTCATACTTAATCTAACCCAAGTTCTTGAACTGTCAACAGCTGGCAGCATCACCACTTCTAAGTTGACACTCAGTATGGAACTCTATGCTTCAGACAACCAACGTATACACAACAGCCCGGCTAATCAGGGGCACATTACGGAAACTTGTTCTTTTCACTCTTGAAGTCGGTAAGGTGTTTTAATCATCCCAAGTATATGAGGGAAGGTTGCTATAAAAACAATGGTTCCATTAGTATGCTAATTACATATTTGATCTTCATTAAGGAAATTTTTGGCACCGTCTTCGTTGGTACACTAAGAGAAAACACTAAGTGTCCGGGGCCCAAGACTGTTCAACAGCCTCCCACCATGCATAAGGGGAATTACCAATAGGTCCCTGGCTGCCTTCAAGAGGGAGCTGGACAGATGCTTAAAGTCAGTGCTGGATCAGCCGGGCTTGTTTCATACGTTGGACTACGTGCGGCCAGGAGTAACAGCCTGGTTAATCAGGCCCTGATCCACCGGGAGGCCTGGTCGTGGACCGGGCCACGGGGGCGTCGATCCCCAGAATGCCCTCCAAGTAGACTCCAGGTAGACCTCCATATACACTCACACCTATTCCAGCCTGTGTATTTGGAACCAGTCATCTCAGTATTTTACCTTTGGTCAATGTTCCTCAAATTCTTCTTTCAATCCATAGTTTATCGGTGCCATTTTGTACTCGGCGCATTTTATATTTGAAATTTTATGCTAGGTACTTTCATGGACTACTGGTATGCATGTATTTGGTTTATATCAACTTGAGGCTTAGCATCCCCTGAGAATGATAATGATTTGTGCCCTTGTCTGCGTAAGATGTGACAGAGAATTGGGATGAGCACCGTGTTTTGGGAAATTGCGTTTTAGGGTTGAAGGCTTTTCTGAGTTAACTTCGCTAGAAAGTTGAAGATACGTCTAAAGAACTTTTAAAGCTTTTTTTTTTTTTGTATGTATTGTATTCTGTTACACTATGGCCACACTTGTCCATTTTTTTTTTTTGTCATGTCATTTTGCCGTCTTGTGTGCGCCGAAAATCACATCTTTGTAGGTCTAGTAAGTGAGAACTAAGAACTCACTAGTTACAACTTAGACTAAGAAGTATTCACACAGCTCCTTTTTCTTCTGTATCTTCCTTTTCATCTCTGCTTCTCCTCCCATCCTCTTCTATTTCATCCTCCGCTTGTTTCTTGACTTCTGTGTCTGCCCCCATCATTACCACTACGATCGAGTCCTCCAGTTTTCCCGTTCTCTCCCAATACTCTTACAAATAATTCTTCCTCTTCCCTCCTACTTTTCATTCATCCACTGCCTTTTCCCTCACCCGCCTCCTTCAATCGTCTCTCACTGCTCCACCCACAGGAGGATCATCCAGCCTTTCCGTTCAGGCAAGGCGCACATGATACTACCCCCAGGCGGTGATAAGCTCCTCAGAGCCCCTCCTGATCCACGACCCGCTACTGATACACTTTTCTGACCCGGGAAGAGGAATTCGCCTCTATTCTCTGCTCTGATATTAACCATACTGGAGATCCCGCTGATTTATGTCGGCGTTCATCCGGTGTTTGCCTGGTGTTTGTCTGGACTTGTTTTTGTTTGCCCGTGCTTAACTGATGTTATTTTTTTGTCTGTCTTGTTGTGACATGGTGTTTTTAGTCTTCGTCCGGTGTTTAATTGCTTTTATTTTTGTCCTCTGTTTTACAGTTGCCTATTTTTATATTTAGTGTTCACTTTGTCTGGTGATTTTTTGGTATATTTTTTTTTGTATGATCCATATTGATTTGGTTCTTGTATTAGAATAAAATAATTACGTTTTTTACGTTTGTTCGATGTTTGCCTACGGTTTTTTTCCCTTTCTGCCTGACATTTTTGTTTATATGGATTTTTTTCTTTTCTGAAGGTTTTACCCTCTATGGTACTTTTGTTGACACTGAATCTTCTCTCTTCTGTAGGTCTGGTCAAGGACTGGGCCTCGGAGGCGTTGATCTTCGGAATGAACTCCAGGTAGACTCCAGGTAGGCTATTTAACAGTGTTGGATGGCAGGGGGTGAGTTTGAAGGCAGCTGGTGGTACTGGATGGCAGGGGGTGAGTTTGAAGGTAGCTGGTGGTACTGGATGGCAGGGGGTGAGTTTGAAGGTAGCTGGTGGTACTGGATGGCAGGGGGTGAGTTTGAAGGTAGCTGGTGGTACTGGATGGCAGGGGGTGAGTTTGAAGGCAGCTGGTGGTACTGGATGGCAGGGGGTGAGTTTGAAGGCAGCTGGTGGTACTGGATGGCAGGGGGTGAGTTTGAAGGTAGCTGGTGGTACTGGATGGCAGGGGGTGAGTTTGAAGGTAGCTGGTGGTACGGGATGGCAGGGGGTGAGTTTGAAGGCAGCTGGTGGTACTGGATGGCAGGGGGCGAGTTTGAAGGTAGCTGGTGGTACTGGATGGCAGGGGGTGAGTTTGAAGGTAGCTGGTGATACTGGATGGCAGGGGTTGAGTTTGAAGGTAGCTGGTGGTACTGGATGGCAGGGGGTGAGTTTGAAGGTAGCTGGTGATACTGGATGGCAGGGGGTGAGTTTGAAGGTACCTGGTGGTACTGGATGGCAGGGGGTGAGTTTGAAGGTACCTGATGGTACTGGATGGCAGGGGGTGAGTTTGAAGGTACCTGGTGATACTGGATGGCAGGGGGTGAGTTTGAAGGTACCTGGTGATACTGGATGGCAGGGGGTGAGTTTGAAGGTACCTGGTGATACTGGATGGCAGGGGGTGAGTTTGAAGGTACCTGGTGATACTGGATGGCAGGGGGTGAGTTTGAAGGCAGCTGGTGGTACTGGATGGCAGGGGGTGAGTTTGAAGATAGCTGGTGGTACTGGATGGCAGGGGGTGAGTTTGAAGGCAGCTGGTGGTACTGGATGGCAGGGGGTGAGTTTGAAGGTACCTGGTGGTACTGGATGGCAGGGGGTGAGTTTGAAGGTACCTGGTGGTACTGGATGGCAGGGGGTGAGTTTGAAGGTACCTGGTGATACTGGATGGCAGGGGGTGAGTTTGAAGGTACCTGGTGATACTGGATGGCAGGGGGTGAGTTTGAAGGTACCTGGTGATACGGGATGGCAGGGGGTGAGTTTGAAGGTACCTGGTGATACGGGATGGCAGGGGGTGAGTTTGAAGGCAGCTGGTGGTACTGGAAGGCAGGTGGAAAAACAGTGAGGTTGGAAGGAGGTACTGAGGGTTATCAGGTAGGAAAGGTGAACGCTGAGGGAAAACCAGGTAGGACGGATAGGGAAGGAAGGGGGAGGAGAGGGGTCATCACGTCCCGGGTTAGGGGCCCATTAGTTTCCGGCAACAAGGGAAAGAGTGTTAGGGGGAGGGGGTGGAGGTCCTACTCTCCAGGGGTGACTGAGTGCGGGGGTGGGGGAATACTCCCTTAGGGAACATGTTTCTCCATCACGTATTCTCCCCACCATAACTTACCTTGGTAGGGGAAGATTGGGGAGGGGAAAGAGTGAAGGGAGGCTTAGGTGGAGATGCGGCGGTGGAAAAGGTGAATAGGAAAAGAAGATAGTGGGATTCATTGGGAAAGAGAGAGAGAGAGAGAGAGAGAGAGAGAGAGAGAGAGAGAGAGAGAGAGAGAGAGAGAGGAGAGAGAGAGAGCTGATGTAGGTAACAGCATTTAGCTCGTAAATAAAGTTAGGAATCTTTAACCTAACCTTGTAGAACCCATATAAAAAAAAGAGAGAAAAAAAATAGAGAGAGACAAATAAAGACGCGGTTACAAATGCATATCTAATGCAAACACGTTCCTGTAAAAAAAAAAAACAAAGGCGAAATAAATATGAGGGACCCCAGGACAGTTCTAGAGGTGGTACCTCCCTATATTTTAGAGAAAATTGTGAAAAGTCCACGGACTTTCAGTTCTTCGTTTAGATAAGGAGGGAAAATATCACCAAGAACCAAATTTCAATGTTTGTTTAATTCATGTTAAGCGTTAAACCCACGTGGGCCATTCAGCGCATGCCGTGATGGAGGCTTGATCCTCCGTCTGTTGAGCGCCAGACAGGCGCCTTTCTTATTTGTACTCGCCTAGATCTTTTTTTTCAATGATTCCTGAAATTACAGAAAAGTTGGTGGGCAGGTAACCAGGTTGGTCAACTAACATTTAGAAGTGAATAAAAGGAAGGACATCAGGACAGGATTATGGAGGTTAACCTCCAGAGGGTCTCTAGCTAAACCCATAATATTTACGTTAATTCTGATCTGTTATTCTTGTGTATTACACATAAACAGATGAATGTGTGGGTACTCGAACTGTGGTGGAGGTCAGGTACTGTAACCATTTAGCCACAGAGCTTACAAATAGGAAGATCTTGCAGTCAGCAACACTGTGATGTTGCATCAGCGGCACCGGGGATCGAACTGTAGCCCTGGTATGTAGCAATTACTTTACTTTGGTTAGTCGTAACCCTTCTAGGAGTGACTTACGTGACCAAGGAACTTGATCATTGGTCTGAGAAACTGACATTTAGATTGATCTTTAAATCGGCTTCAAATTTACCAAGAACAAAGCAGATCCAGTGCTTTACCACTGAGCTGTGAGGCTTTCGACAGGAAGAATCCTGACACAAAGCTTGTAATCATGCTTCCGTCAGTGGCTATAGTCTGTGACTTGACTCTTTCCTCCTACGGCCACGGAAACTCTCGCAGTAAATCCATTCTTACACCTTTTGAAGCCACGTAGTCTATAAACTCAATATAAGTCGTAATAAATGACTCAGTGAATAAACAGAATGGGAAGGGGATCGAACTGAAGCTCTGGTATGTAAGGGAAGAGGTGCTGCTGATCACAGGGCAATTTTGTTGACAGGCCAAGACTCTTGGACCCTAGGTAAAAATGTAACAGGATCCTTCAATAAATTGGGTTCCAGGCTGGGCACATGCACCATATCGTGAACTGTACCAGCATTCGTAAGGCAGCCAACTGTACCCGCTTCGCTGACCCAGTGAAGCTGCCGTCACAATTCAGGCGATGGTTCAGAGCCAGGCTAGTGGCTCTTAAACGTAAAGACGAGGCCCCTGGGACACACCAAGATGTGTCCCATCTCATCCTGTGAGAATCCTCTAAGATACTGTTCTAGTTTTGCTGATCCTTCCTTGACATTTTATGTTCCGAACTCTCACTCTCACTACACCTTATTCTAATTCATTCATTCTCTCTCTCACTACACCTTATTCTAATTCATTCATTCTCTCTCTCACTACACCTTATTCTAATTCATTCATTCTCTCTCTCACTACACCTTATTCTAATTCATTCATTCTCTCTCTCTCTCATTCCCTTCGCTGTTATCTCATTATTTTTTTCCGAGACATGAAAAAAATGAAAGACAGGAACATTGTGCAAAAGAATTTGAAGTCAGAGATACATCAGGAATGTTAGCAGATGTGGCTTCCCGTTATTCATTTAGTTGGGTTCACTGAACACAGAGTCGCACTGTCGTCAATGAGCTTTCAGTTCTGTGTTGTCATCATTGAAGGTGATGTACTTGGAGTCTACCTGGAGTGTGTTCCGAAGGTCAATGCCCCCGGTGGATGGCCTGATCAACGTAGCTGTTAGTGCTAGCAGCAATAAATCCAATGTTAACACCACAGCTCCGACCTGAGAAACTCGTCCAGTTCTTTCCTGAAGACAGCCAGGGGTCGGTTGGTAATACCCTTTCTGTATGAAGGGAGGACACTGAAAAGTCTTGGTCCCTTGACACTTGTTCACTTATCCCCTTAGTGTACATAATGTACCCCTGTTTTTCACTGAGTATTTTGCACCGTCTGCCAAGCCTTTTACCCTCATGGGGAGCAATTTTTATGTGCAGATTTGGGACCAACCCTTCCAGAATTCCCAAGGTGTAGAGTTTAATATATATCTCTCGCCTACATTCCAAGGAGTACAGACTGAGGAATTTCACACATTTCAAGTAATTTAAGTGCTTAACTGAATCTATTCGAGCAGTAAAGGCGCTCTGCACATTCTCAAGGTCTGCAGTTTCACCTGCCTTGAACGGAGCTGTTAAATGCAGCAGTACTCCAGCTTAGAACAAACTACCTGAAGAATATTATCAATGACTTGGCATCCCTTGTTATGAAGGTTCTTGTTATCCCCTGTGACTGTGATGTCACTGTCGTGATCCTTGTAGGTGAGATCTTCTGACAGTCACTCCTAGGTCTCTCACGTTAATATTATGCCGTAGTGGGTGCTGAGGTCCTCTGGTCTGGCTAGTTCAAAATTCTTATTATACATCCTATACTCACCCTGTGGATGGTAGTCAAAATATTACAGAAGCATATAATAATCCATGCCCTGGGCCCCAAAGTTTTGATAGCTAAGCAATTTAATGTGGTAATGAGATATTTGCATCTTTATCTGGTTACAATCATAAATGATTAAATCACAAAATTATTAGCATTGCTTAAATCTGCTTTTTAATTATGTTGCCAAATATTTTAGCGAAGTATGGTCGATTTTAAACAAGTTTAAGTTATGAGTTATTAACAATAGGGAATGTCGGGGTATATTTTCTTTACAGAATAGTTGGTAATATGCCACTGTGGATAAAATATTGTGACGATTTCTAAACATCTGTGAGTTTACTCTATATTAATTTGATCGAGTTCCAGCACATAGCCCTGTTGTCTATACAGATCTGGTTGTATAGATCATAGTTATTTATGCTGCCTAGAGTCATTAGTACTTATAATTCTTGTCACCTATGTTCTTCTGGCAATTATTTTTCCCTCATACTTACACCTATGAAACAGATTCTGACCCCTTCCCCCCTCCCTCATTTCTCGCCCTCTCCTCAATACAACACTCGTCTAACTTCTCCAATATTCACCTATGCACTGCTCTCCCACTTCTTTCTGTACCTACGCTTCACCTACCACCCACTCTATAACAATACAGTCTCCCCCTCCACCTCCACCCTCCCCTTCTCTCGCACAGTCCCCGTTCACCTTCACCTATGCAGCACCCGCCCACACCTCCCTTCCACCCTTAATCATGCAACCTCTACCCTCTCTAGCCTATGCAACACCCACCCTTCACGAAACCCCCTGCCCACCTCCTCCCTCATTAGTACAACACCCGCCTATGCAACCCCAGCTCGTTCTTCCCTCACCTCTCTGCCAGAACTCGGTGGGTCCTGGGACTCTGACAGTTGACGGACCATTCTGTGTTGCCATGAGCGTTGCAGATGGTGATGGAGAAGCGGCCATAGTTGGCCCTGATCACATTGATAACATTCCCCGGCGCGCAGTCTATACTGAGAGTAGTTCCTTCACAAGCGTACGCCGTCCTGTACGTTTGACCTGAAGAAGAGAGAGAGAAAACATGACATTTAGTAATGCTAGTAGAACTTATTCACAAACCCGCACAAATGAGTATAAATCTTAGGGTTCAATTTGAACCATAAATTAGTCACACACACGCACGAAGGTAAGGGAGTCAGTATAAATATACAAAAGGAGGGCAAAGATGGGACAAAGAGAGGAGGAAGAAAGAAATGGAGATAGCAGTGGTAGAGGTAGTAATTAAATGCAATGGTATCTCTATAAGTTGGTGGAACGAGTTTATAATTAGTTTGTGGAATGTATTTTTTAGTTTGTGTAAATGGAGTGGGTTTGAGTTTGTAAAGGTGGAATATAATTATCTTGCACTGCCATTATTATTATTTATAATTATTAATTTTTATTTTGTCACTATTTCAAAGAAAAGTAAGTGGCAAAAAATGCAAAAAAAAAAAAGTTAAATTGCAAATAAATCTGCACAGAAAAAAATTTAGTCACTCCACTACAGAAAGTTTGAAACCGACCGACCCGAAGCAGTTTACCTGGAGTTTACCTGGAGAGAGTTTCGGGGGTCAACGCCCCCGCGGCCCGGTCTGTGTCCAGTTATTGAAAAAAAACGATTACGTATATTAGTTGAGAAAGGGGAAAAAATCGTACTTAGGAGAGGAAGTTGATGTTAACGTTTCGGCCCATCGCGAGCCGGTGTCAACACGAATGGTTCAGGATGGACCAAAACGTCCTCATGAGGTACCGCTCCTACGGTCGTGTTAGGGATAACTATTTCAACCAGTGTACTGTTGTCACCTTTTTATTCTCGATTACACCAGCTGGGTAATCGTCTTAAGTTTCATATCTAAAGTAATTTGAGACATCAGTCATGAATCTGTCATGCTAGACTGCTTGACTGACTGCTTGGTTTCAAGCAGTCTCCTGCTTGACGACTGCTTGGTTTCAAGCAGTCTCCTGCTTGACTGCTTGGTTTCAGGCAGTCTTCTGCTTGACATTTGGGGTGTTAACTAGCCTAAGAGGAGTGTTATATTCCATATACTCTATTTTTTTTCATCTGTAGAGTGAAGTTAGTCCTCTTTCTGCTTATTCGTGGTATGAGTCTAGTGCTATTGCTTGAGCGAGAGTGAGTGAGCTGATGAGTGGGGGCGAGGCTGAATAAGCTAGCCAGTTAGTAAGGGAGAGGGCGAGTCACTGAGGTAGACAGAAAAGCGAGCAAGCCAGGCAGCATAATGAGGTAGGTAGCGAGTGAAGGAGCGGCTTATTGAGTGGATGAGCCAATGAGTGAAACATAGGGCGAACTTGCAAGTGAATGTGTGAGGAAGAGGTCGAGTGACTGAATCAGTGAACGGCACAAGTGATGGATGGTGGCAGGCTAGGACACCATCAGTCAGCGGCGGTCCAGCCAACGCCACACCCTTGACTAATGGTACGGACAAGGATATTTCAAACAGCCATGGACTGGGGGAGGAAAAAATGCTGCAGACATTCATCTATACTGCCAAAGTTTACGACCTGCCGAGAAAGAAGGTGCAGAGTCTGTAAGGGAAGAGACACTTGGATTTACTCTAGTCGAGGGAAAAATTACCTGACGCGGATGTTATGTCCCACCACTGAATCTTTAGTGCCAGTGGAGAATGAAATTAGCTCCAGAGGCACCCTCACCACCGCATGTCCTGGGGCCAAGGGTAACACACCTAGCTTGGCTGAGTGCTTGGTTTTCGTAGGATTGTGTGGTCCTGTGGATCAGAGCGTCAGGGGTTTTCGCTCACCATGAGGCGGGCCAAAGCACCATGGGTTCGAATCCTTGGCTAGCTGCAGTGTTGATATAAAGTACCCTGCCTTGGTGGGAATCGGCCGGTGTGATAATATAAAAAAAAAAAAAAATAATATATATATATATATATATATATATATATATATATATATATATATATATATATATATACATACAAACCCTGATCTCTGGCTGAAGGAGACTCGAACCTACGAACCTTGGAACAAGGTACGCAGTGCTTTACCAATCTACCCACACTGGACCAATACCTTGGAGTCCAGCTAGTAAGGCTGATGCATGCAGGGGATAAGATGAAAAGCTGTAAGCCTTCTCCCTGAAAGCTGGCTGCCTTGGATCAAAAGTCTAGCGCAAGCTGGACTCCAAGGCATTGGTCCAGTGTGGGTAGATTGGTAAAGCACTGCGTACCTTGTTCCAAGGTTCGTAGGTTCGAGTCTCCTTCAGCCAGAGATCAGTGTTTGTGTATATTTCGCCTGCTCTTGCAGGCGAAATATACACACACACACACACACACACACACACACAATCCCGGTAGGGTCGGAGACCCTTGGAGTATGAGGCAAGTGTGTGCTCTGAAGTTCCTCAGAGAGCTGAGTGAAAAGCTCATCACAGAAACCAAGGATCACAGAGCGGCCAGTTTCCTCTTTCAGAGACTCAGTGTTGCGATCCAGAGGGTAAATGCCTGCACCATTCTGGTCACGTGGTCCACTGCCGGGGAGCTGGACGAGGTGTTTGAGATGCAGCTCTGTAATGTTATTTGTTGTTCTCATTTCTATTGTAACTTTGTTGATATATTTTGTTTATAAAATTATATTCGTGCCAAATATGTTAAACTTGCGATTTTGGTTTAAATATCAACGCTCTTCTTGCTGAATAAGGCAAGCGAAAATGTGTATGCAATAATTTCGCAAAAATCATTCTGAACCTAACGAAAAAAAATATATTTCATTGTGTTTGTTTATTATTTAATTATTGTAAACTTATTTAAAATATATTTAGTTGGATTAGGCTAAATTAAATTGCACTTGTTATAATAAGATTAGGCAAGTTTTCTAAGGTTCTTTTGGTACAAAATTATTAATTTTTAATTTAATATAAATAAAATATATCTTTAAATGTATAAAAGAAAATTTTAGAAAGGACTTAATTTAAATGAGTTCTTTCTAACTGACTAGTTTTACATATTTGGCAAAACACACACACACACACACACACACACACACACACACTTTTCAACAAGTCGGCCGTCTCCCACCGAGGCAGGGTGACCCAAAAAAGAAAGAAAATACTTTCATCATTCAATACTTTCACCACACTCACACATTATCACTGTTTTTGCAGAGGTGCTCAGAATACAACAGTTTAGAAGCATATACGTATAAAGATACACAACATATCCCTCCAAATTGCCAATATCCCAAACCCCTCCTTTAGAGTGCAGGCATTGTACTTCGCATTTCCAGGACTCAAGTCCGGCTATATGAAAATAACCGGTTTCCCTGAATCCCTTCACTAAATATTACCCTGCTCACACTCCAACAGATCGTCATGTCCCAAGTACCATTCGTCTTCATTCACTCCTATCTAAAACGCTCACGCATGCTTGCTGGAAGTCCAAGCCCCTCGCCCACAAAACCTCCTTTACCCCCTCTCTCCAACTCTTTCGAGGACGACCCCTACCCCGCCTTCCTTCCCCTATAGATTTATATGCTTTCCATGTCATTCTACTTTGATCCATTCTCTCTAAATGACCAAACCACCTCAACGACCCATCTTCAGCCCTCTGACTAATACTTTTATTAACTCCACACCTTTTCCTAATTTCCACACTCCGAATTTTCTGCATAATATTTACGCCACACATTGCCCTTAGACAGGACATCTCCACTGCCTCGCTGCTGCATTTACCACCCAAGCTTCACACCCATATAAGAGTGTTGGTACTTTCATATATTCCCTTCTTTGCCTCCATAGATAACGTTTTTTGACCCCACATATACCTCAACGCACCACTCACCTTTTTTTCCCTCAATTCTATGATTAACCTCATCCTTCATAAATCCATCCGCCGACACGTCAACTCCCAAGTATCTGAAAACATTCACTTCTTCCATACTCCTCCTCCCCAATTTGATATCCATTTTTTCTTGATCTAAATCATTTGATACCCTCATCACCTTACTCTTTTCTATGTTCACTTTCAACTTTCTATTTTTACACACACTCCCAAACTCATCCACTAACCTTTGCAATTTTTCTTTAGAATCTCCCGAATCTTTAGAATCATCAGCAAAAAGTAACTGTGTCAATTCCCATTTTGTATTTGATTCCCCATAATTTAATCCCACCCCTCTCCTGAACACCCTAGCATTTACTTCTTTTACAACCTCATCTATAAATATATTAAACAACCATGGTGACATTACACATCCCTGTCTAAGACTTACTTTTACCGGGAAGTATTCTCCCTCTCTTCTACACACCCTAACCTAAGCCTCACTATCCTCATAAAAACTCTTTACAGCATTTAGTAACTTACCACCTATTCCATATACTTGCAACATTTGCCACATTGCTCCCCTATCCACTATCATATGCCTTTTCTAAATCCATAAATGCAATAAAAACTTCCCTACCTTTATCTAAATACTGTTCACATATATGCTTCAATGTAAACACCTGATCTACACATCCCCTACCCACTCTGAAGCCTCCTTGCTCATCCGCAATCCTACATTCTGTCTTACCTCTAATTCTTTCAATTATAACCCTACCATACACTTTTCCTGGTATACTCAGTAAACTTATTCCTCTATAAATTTTACAATCTCTTTTGTCCCCTTTCCCTTTATATAAAGGGACTATACACGCTCTCTGCCAATCCCTAGGTACCTTCCCCTCTTTCATACATTTATTAAACAAAAGTACCAACCTCTCCAACACTATATCCCCCCCTGCTTTTAACATTTCTGTCATGATCCCATCAGTTGCAGCTGCTTTACCCCCTTTCATCCTACGTAATGCCTCACGTACCTCCACCACACTTACATTCTGCTCTTCTTCACTCCTAAAATTTGGTATACCTCCCTGACCAGTGCATGAAATTACTGCCTCTGTTTCTTCCTTAACATTTAAAAGTTCCTCAAAATATTCTTGCCATCTACCTAATACCTCCCTCTCCCCATCTACTAACTCCCCTACTCTGTTTTTAACCGACAAATCCATACTTTCCCAAGGCTTTCTTAACTTATTTAACTCACTGCAAATTTTTTTTCTTATTTTCATTAAAATTTTTTGACAGTGCCTCTCCCACTCTATCATCTGCTCTCCTTTTGCACTCTCTCACCACTCTCTTTACCTTTCTTTTACTCTCCATATACTCTGCTCTTCTTATAACACTTCTGCTTTGTAAAAACCTCTCATAAGCTACCTTTTTCTCTTTTATCACACCCTTTACTTCATCATTCCACCAATCACTCCTCTTTCCTCCTGCCCCCACCCTCCTATAACCACAAACTTCTGCCCCACATTCTAATACTGCATTTTTAAAACTATTCCAAATCTCCTCAACCCCCTCCCCCACTACTCATCTTTGCACTAGTCCACCTTTCTGCCAATAGTCGCTTATATCTCACCCGAACTTCCTTCTCCCTTAGTTTATACACTTTCACATCCCTCTTACTTGTTGTTGCCACCTTCCTCTTTTCCCATCTCCCTCTTACTCTAACTGTAGCTACAACTAAATAATGATCCGATATATCAGTTGCCCCTCTATAAACATGTACATCCTGGAGCCTACCCATCAACCTTTTATCCACCAATACATAATCTAATAAACTACTTTCATTACGTGCTACATCATACCTTGTATATTTATTTATCCTCTTTTTCATAAAATATGTATTACTTATTACCAAATCTTTCTACACATAGCTCAAAGGCTCCCCATTTACATTTACCCCTGGCACCCCAAATTTACCTACTACTCCCTCTAACATTTTTACCCACTTCAGCATTGAAATCGCCAACCACCATTACTCTCACACTTGATTCAAAACTCCCCACACATTCACTCAACATTTCCCAAACTCTCTCTCTCTCCTCTACACTTCTCTCTTCTCCAGGTGCATACACGCTTACTATAAATCACTTTTCACATCCAGTCTTTATTTTACTCCACATAATCCTTGAATTAATACATATATAATCCCTCTTTTCCTGCCATAGCTTATCCTTCAACATTATTGCTACTCCTTCTTTAGCTCTAACTCTATTCGAAACCCCTGACCCAATCCCATTTATTCCTCTCCATTGAAACTCTCCCACCCCCTTCAGCTTTGTTTCATTTAAAGCCAGGACATCCAGCTTCTTCTCATTCATAACATCCACAATCATCTCTTTCTTATCATTTTCACAACATCCATATATATATATATATATATATATATATATATATATATATATATATATATATATATATATATATATTTATATATATATTTATATATATTATATTATATGGGAGTTGTCACAGCTGCTCTTTGCTGATGACACTGTGCTCTTGGGAGATTCTGAAGAGAAGTTGCAGAGATTGGTGGATGAATTTGGTAGGGTGTGCAAAAGAAGAAAATTAAAGGTGAATACAGGAAAGAGTAAGGTTATGAGGATAACAAAAAGATTAGGTGATGAAAGATTGAATATCAGATTGGAGGGAGAGAGTATGGAGGAGGTTAACGTATTCAGATATTTGGGAGTGGACGTGTCAGCGGATGGGTCTATGAAAGATGAGGTGAATCATAGAATTGATGAGGGAAAAAGAGTGAGTGGTGCACTTAGGAGTCTGTGGAGACAAAGAACTTTGTCCTTGGAGGCAAAGAGGGGAATGTATGAGAGTATAGTTTTACCAACGCTCTTATATGGGTGTGAAGCGTGGGTGATGAATGTTGCAGCGAGGAGAAGGCTGGAGGCAGTGGAGATGTCATGTCTGAGGGCAATGTGTGGTGTGAATATAATGCAGAGAATTCGTAGTTTGGAAGTTAGGAGGAGGTGCGGGATTACCAAAACTGTTGTCCAGAGGGCTGAAGAAGGGTTGTTGAGGTGGTTCGGACATGTAGAGAGAATGGAGCGAAACAGAATGACTTCAAGAGTGTATCAGTCTGTAGTGGAAGGAAGGCGGGGTAGGGGTCGCCCTAGGAAAGGTTGGAGGGAGGGGGGTAAAGGAGGTTTTGTGTGCGAGGGGCTTGGACTTCCAGCAGGCATGCATGAGCGTGTTTGATAGGAGTGAATGGAGACAAATGGTTTTTAATACTTGACGTGCTGTTGGAGTGTGAGCAAAGTAACATTTATGAAGGGATTCAGGGAAACCGGCAGGCCGGACTTGAGTCCTGGAGATGGGAAGTACAGTGCCTGCACTCTGAAGGAGGGGTGTTAATGTTGCAGTTTAAAAACTGTAGTGTAAAGCACCCTTCTGGCAAGACAATGATGGAGTGAATGATGGTGAAAGTTTTTCTTTTTCGGGCCACCCTGCCTTGGTGGGAGACGGCCAGTGTGATAATAAAAAAATAAATAATATATATATATATATATATATATATATATATATATATATATATATATATATATATATATATATATATATATATATATATATATGTCGTGCCGAATATGTAAAACTGGTCAATTAGCAAGAACTCATTTAAAATTAAGTCCTTTCTAAAATTTTCTCTTATACGTTTAAAGATATATTTTTTTCATTAATGTTAATGTAATTTTTTTTAATTTTGCACCAAAAGAATCTTAGAAAACTTACCTAACCTTATCATAACAAGTGTAATTTATTTTAGCCTAACCCAACTAAATATATTTTAGATTTGTTTACAGTAGTTTAATACTAAACAAACACAGTGAAATATATATTTTTCGTTAGGTTCAGAATGATTTTGGCGAAATTATTACATACACAAATTTTCACTTGTCCTATATGGCAAGATAAGCGTTGCTATTTAAGCCAAGATCGCAAGTTCTGCCTATTCGGCACGACATATATATATATATATATATATATATATATATATATATATATATATATATATATATATATATATATATATATAATTACAGACACACATCTTAAGAAACATGCTAGCCTGGGCAGGCTCAAGCACTTTGTGAGAAGGTACAAGTTATCATTGGTGTCTACTTTAAATCATAAGAGTTTGTCCTCGATAATTGCATCAATGGCAGTAGTTGCTAGGGAGGGTCCATGCAGGATGCAGTCAGTAAGGTCAGTAACAGATACTCCTGGTATCGAGGATTTTACTGCAGAGATTCTTGATCAGCGAGTCTTTTAGGATTTCACATTTGGATATAAGAAGGACAAGTGTCATAGCCAGTCCCTGTGTCATCCACTGATCTGCTAGAGGTGACTCCTTTGTGTCTGCTAGTGTGCCATCATCCAGAAACCAGATGCTTAGTTTGCTGGGTAATCTCGTAGTGATATCCCTAACAGCTTTGCGGGAGAGAAATGAGGCGAGAGAATTCCCTTGTTGAACTCCCACCCACGAAGTGACTTCATGCTGCCCAAACTGAGGCGTTGACCCCTTGCTGTACTCGGCTGAAATGACGGGGAAGAGACCAGGAAAATGTTTTCAAACGGCTGTGAATTCCATGTTTCTTTTCAGTAGATTCAAGGCACTTTAGAAGTCTAGTTTTAACACTATTTTCTCTTCGGGTAAGAGACTGATACAAGTCCTTGTCACATGAACCGCTGCTTCTCGCTGTCTTGAGGGACCCCCAAAGCCATGCTGGTTTGAATGAAGCCTGGCCCATGGCCGGGCTCCGGGAATATTAAGACTCTCAAAACTCACCAAAGGTATATCATGACTGCCTCTGTGTAAACGCTTCTCACATCCGCTTTAGGAACGAGGCGGAGAAGAGTATTGCCCATGACAATGAAATGTCCCGTGGCTCGGCTGGCAACGCACTCGCCTCACACGCTGAGTGTCCGTGGTTCAATCCCCGAGACGGGTGGAAACATTGGGCATTGTTTCAGTGCACCTGCTGTCCCTGTTCACCCAGCAGTAATTAGGTACCTGGGTGTTTGTCGAGTGGTGGGGGTGGCATCCTGGAGGACTAGATCACAATGGAAATAAGACAGGCAGCCCTCGATGACGCACTGACTTTCTTGGGTTATCCTGGGAGGTTAACCCGCCAGATTAAAAATTCGAACAAATCTTACCTTATCAAATAAAAAGAAATTAAAGAATGGCAGGTGAGAGGGCGCAGATCAGAGGGTCGGGAAAGAGGAGAGGGGCACTTTTAATAGGGAGAGGGGAAATGGGCAAATGAGGGGAAGAAGATATCGGGAACGCGGTTTTGAGAGGGGGAAAATAGGGAGTGACAGAAGAGGAAGGTAAGTGGATGGGCAGACGGGAAAGGGAGGGGAGAAATTCAGAGGGGAAAGAGAGGGGGGGATTCAGAGGGGAGTAAGTGGGAGGATGAGGAGGGGACGATATAAATGGGGTGAGAGAATCGAGGAGCAATCTGCTGGAAGCCATTAGTACAATTACGAGTGACTGTGGCCAGTGCGAGAGAGTGAGAGAGAGAATGAGCAAGAGAGAGAATGAGCAAGAGAGAGAATGAACGAGAGAGAATGATGGGAGTGATAGATGTTTGGGAGGTGAGATACAACCCAAATAACAATCTCTCAACTACTGTTTCACTAAAAACTGGTGCTGTATACCAGCCAGTCCCGGGTTCACCTTCAAAACTCTTAGGTGTTACTACACCAGTAGCTAGTAGTGTGTGTGTGTACTCACCTAATTGTGGTTGCAGGGGTCGAGACTAAGCTCCTGGCCCCGCCTCTTCACTGATCGCTACTGGATGCTTCCTGAGCTTTGTCATACCTCTTCTTAAAACTATGTGTTCCTGCCTCCACTACTTCACTTGCTAGTATTCCACTTGCTGACTTAGTTACCGGTTGTCAAAGGCACTTGTCGGCAGACACATGGTCTGTGTGCGTGCTTCCCTCCTCCTAGAATATTTTAATCGGCATCATTGAGTGCTGGCCTTTTGGGCCTTACACTCGTATTTTCTCTTGAAGCTGTGTATCGAGTTTGCTTCACTGTCTCGTTCCATTTTTCAACCTCTCTTAGACTAACAAAAAAAACGTCCTAGCATCCCTGTATTTTCAGCTTTCACCGTGTCCCCTTAATCCTGGTCCTCTTATTAAATCTATCCCTTCTAAGAATATTGAGAGTTTTTATGTTATAATCATGTCTCCTCTTATCCTCCTCTCTTCTAAAGTAGTCAAGTTCATTTCCTTCAACCTCTCCTCATAGCGGACTTCTCTTAAAGGGTACGTCAGTTCCCCCGTTTTCTAATAATATATTAGAAGACAGGGGAACTGGCGTGCCCCTCAATTCTGGCACTAATCTAGCTGCGAACCTTTGGACCTTCTCGAGTTTCTTCACATGTTTTTCTCTGTGCTGTGGCACGTAGTCAGTGATTGGCCAAACACATGTCGCGTTTAAAATTCTGTGGGATTTTTCATTAAAGTTCCTGAATGCTGTTCTGAGCTCTGCTAATCTTGTATATGCCCTACACGTTATAAGCTTTACATCCATTTTGGTGACATGCTTGGAGCTATGCTAGCCCCCAGGTCTTTTTCACCCTGATATTTGCAGCTTCTCTCCGTCCATACTGTACTGTGTCTGATCTGCCTTCAACTTCCTCAGCTTGCATGACCTTGCATTTGATCAGGTTCAACTCGAGAACCCACTCGTTTGACCACATCTATAACCTGTTGACGTCTGTGAGGGAAAAGTTCAACAGATAGGAGTATCGAGCAAGTATATGGTAACAATAGTTTGATTGCCGGCTACTTGTTAAGGTAGGGGAAGTCTAGCTCCGGCTATCTCCCCCCCCCCTTTTTTTCTCCACCCCGAAAGCGATAGTTTGATTGCCGGCTGCTTGTTAAGGTAGGGGAAGTCTAGCTCCCGCTATCCCCCCCTTCCTTCATCCCCCCCCGAAAGGTGACGTGTGGGGGTTCCGGTCAAACAGTAATCACTCGACCTGCAGCTCCCAGCACTACTGTAAGTACACGCCTGCTCATATTCGAAGTGGACTTATTGGTTGAAAGCTTCACTTTTGACCAATAATGAACTTAGGTAAATGTTTTAATAATCACCACGTTTTTTAGGTATTGTACTTTTCATGGAGAGTGATTTCTTAAGCAGTGGGTAACCTGTCTCTTTCCAGCTTGGAATGACAGATTGGGTCACCTGCCAACCAACGAGAAGAATTGAAGGAGACGGACTAACGTCCTGAGACGTCCCATGTTGGATCTACCTACCTGTTATGTACGCCGACGCAGGACATAACCCCTCATCATAGCAGTGGTAACGAACCTGCTTTCCTGGGTTAATTATTCACGGCTATAGACTCTGTGAAGAACGAGCCGGTGGGTTGTCACCAACACCTACGACCCCCCCCCCCCCCCCCGCATCATCAGCACGGGCTACGATTTCAACAACACGCAGTGTCACCAACACCAGACACCCCAGTATCACTATATATATATATATATTATATATATATATATATATATATTAGCGTTGAGTTCAAATGTCATTTTTCATTTCATTTTTCTTTCAAATAGGATATACCTTTCATGTTTCACTGTTTTATGTTTTCTTTATTATTTATTAAAGTGTTTATCTTTGTGAATTATTTCTTTTTCTATTCATTAATTTTCCTGGGGAGGAGCCAGCCTTGGTAATACTGACTGAAGTTGTTACAGGGCTGAGTACGCCTTCACAACGTCTCACTAAAATTTATCACTGTTGTCTCCTGTGACACAGACGCAGCAATCCTCTCTTGTGCTGCTAATGTAAATTAGTGAAAAGAAAACAGGGGATGGGAGAAGGAATGGCAATAAGGAGGATAGTGGCTCAGGATTGTTATCACTCATGAGTCGCTTCGACAACCAAAGAGGTTAGCGATATCACTCATCCAAGAGGATGCGCTTTGAAATACTCTTTAATTCACTGCAATGAAGACCATATTATTATTATTATTATTATTATTATTATTATTAATGGTTAAACTGTTCACAAATATGCATTTAAAATTTAAGTGTTGCGAAAAAAGGTACATCATTTTCTTAGTCCCCAAATTATCTCAAGGTATCTGCTAATATAATTACTATAATTATTCAACTCTGCCTCGTATTATACACTGCATAAACAACCTAGACCCAAATACATTTATAAATGGCACTGTTAAAATTCTAAATGCTTGCCGATAGGAATTCAGTTTTCTTCCTCATCAAAGAAAACGACGTATCGTTACCAGCCTCAGGACGGGCTGAAGGTGATGCGTGTATGTCATTCCACATACGTGATACGACCCCTACGAGTTTAGTGTTTCCTTTCTGATTAAATGGAAGTTTGCATCAGCTTGAAGACCTTTAGCATTCAAAACAGGTGTCCCGTGGCTCGGTTGGTAGCTCACTCAACTCACTGGGTGTCCGGGGTTCGATCCCCCCGGTACGGGTGGAAACGTTGGGCGTGTTTTCTTACACCTGCTACCCCTGTTCACTAAGCAGTAAATAGATACCTTTGTGTTAGCCGCCTAGTGTGGGTGGCATCCTGGGGATGGTAGTATACTTCAGATAGGGCTGAGCTTTGAAATGAGTTGATGTGGGATAACTCAGCCTGTGTATAAACAAAAATCAAATTGGCGATTCAACACAGTTTTTATTAGACAAATTTATAAATGCAGTTCTTGTCTGGGTCAGCGTTGTCATTGGAAAAACAGTGGCCAAGATGTAGTCGAGGCATTCGAAGCTTGTACTAATGTTTGGTTGTAATGGATTCAAACCTTTTAGCAGACTGTCTCAAATATCTGGTGCCATCTTTGCACCTGGCGCTGACCCATCCTGTCGTGCACACAGAGGAGCATTGGGAAGTATTTGTTTTTAATCACATGGTCGTGGCTTGTACTAGACAAATGGCAGAAGCAAACGCCTTACATAAGATCAAGTGTGACTAGTTAATGGTCCAAGTCGGACCGAAACGTCGTCATGAGTTTCAGGTCTCCTAGGTGTTAACTGTGTACCAGATTTAATAAAGATCGGGACCTCGAGATGAAAAAGATGGTACTGGAGAGGAGTTAAGAGGCTGGGTGGGAAGCTGCGTATCCACCCTTGCAAGCCACACTAGGGATGTAAAATCAAGTCACCTAAGTATTTGTTGCTTGCCGAGGTAATACGATTAAATCACACTTGGTAGAAGTGAAGAAATGGGTACAGAAAGTGTTATCCGCTGACTGTTCAAAAATCATCGCCTCTTAAATTGTTAAGGAAATATGACAACAAGAATAAGAAATATACATCAAGGTCTATAGTAAAGTAAGGAGAATTTTGCAAGATAGAGTTGTCATTTTAAATAGTTCATGAAAAATGATTACCAAAATATTACCAGAAGGATTTGGGGATCAAAGCCCCACCTGATTTCTGATCAGGCTTTCTGGTGGTTGACCTGATAAATCAGTTCAAAGTTCACACTACAGTCAAGCTCAAGAACTGACATTTCAAGTTCCCTTCTGAAGACAGTCAGAGGTTTGTTGGTAAGTCTCCTTAAGTATTAAAGGAGATGTTAACGAGTCTTCCTCTGACTCTCGAAATCGTAGTAACACGACTGCAAACAAATCACGGAACTGGTGGGGTTTGAACTTATGGGAAGTGAGTTCTAAAACTTCTTTACCGTGGGTTCAAGTCTCACCCAGTCCGTGATTTAGTGTTCTATCTCTTATTGTACTCGAGGCCCTCCCTGCATTTCACTCAGAACACTTTTTCACTCATCTGCTGAGCCTGTTTACACTCGTCGAGATTCTAGCAATTGTATCAGATTGCGAGAACAGTTTAGACCAACGCAATAAGCGATGACAGCATTGTTAGGGGACAAGTAAAACCTTGATTCTGTTGGTCAAGATATTTTAAAGGGATTACTTACCTTTGATGCTAGAAAATTACCTTGTGTTACATATTAAGTGGCAGTGACGCTGGTTCTTGTAGTTTCTTAAAAGTGGTGTTGGCATCCCGTAGGCTTTACCCACCTTGGTGAAGTTGCTTATGTAATGAGTACCAGTGGTAAAAACGGTGGTGATTATTGTTGCGGTACGCTTGGGGAAAGGTACGGTAACTGTAGTGATGGTACTGGTGATGATGCTGATACCTGCGGAGGGGAAGGGTTGTACTGGGTGTTGGTGCCAGCAACAATCAGTACAATGTGCACACTACAGCCCGGCTGATTAGGAACATGAAGAACTCGCCAACTTCCCTCTTGACAACTATGGGTATACCCGAAGTATACCTGGAGGGTGTTTCAGAGGGTCAACGCCCCCGCGGACCGGTCCATGACCAGGATCTTTGGAAAATTTTCCATAATAATGATTTGGATCTTTTTTGAGTATTATCTTGGTGTCATAGTTGCTCTCTTGCTTTTCAATGAGGGTATCTTGCAATCTTTGCACTCTCTCTCTCATGGGAATAAATTCAGTGTACAGATTTGAAGCAAATTCTTTCAAAAGTTTACATGTATAAATTATAATTCATCTTGAGTATTCTCAATAATTTATGCGCCTGAATTTACATGAACAGTGGAACTGTTTTTAATTCAGTGACTAGGCAGGTAAACTGACCTGTTGCAGGAGCCTGGCTCGAGGCCGGGCTCCGGGAAGAAACTCGAAATTCATCAAAGGAATACTGTTGTTTATTAATTACTCAGCTACAAAATATAGAGAACTTTCACTGCCTCTATATTTTAAGTGGATTTAATTAAAAACTTGTAAACAAACCATACCATGGGCGGGATTGAACCCGCGGTCAGAGAGTCTCAAAACTCCAGACCGTCGCGTGGTATGGTTTGTTTGCAATCGTGTCATTACGATTTCGTGAGTCAAAAACTTGTACTATATAAGTGAGTGGTCTTTTTAGGTGTACTTAACATCTCTGTGACAGCTAATCGGTCTGAAGCCATCTTTTACCTTCGCAAATTGGCCTGCGGCTAAATTTTCTCGTCATCTGCTTGATCAACTAAACAGCTGCAGCCAGCAGACTGCAGGATTACATAGGGATCACATCTCGTGTGATCTGACATTCCGTGCAGGAATTGTTGTTTTACTGGCTGGGTATTTTGCACCGTCTGCTGTTACACTGTGGTACACCCTGCCAGCTATTCCTCACGCAGAAATGGAATATGTACTTTATGAATAATTAAAACAATAGAACCTGTAATTACAGTGGGTGCGGGAGAGCTTGAAGGCTCCCTCCTGGCTCCAGCCTGCCCACACCAGCTGCCCACCCACAACGCCTGCCCTCGTCTCCTTAACCCACACCACACACACTTTCCTTGCCCCAGCCAGCCTGCCCACCCACACTGCTTGCCTTCCTGGACTTAGCCTGCCCACACCACCTGCTCTTCCTGCTAGCTCGCCCACAATGCTCCACCTCCTGGCCAAAGCCTGCCAACAATACCCGCTTACCAACACCACTTGCCTACGTCACCCACAGTCTTCGCTTAAACCCACCCACACTGTTCGTTAGGTTGATCGCCAACCCACACACTGCTGCCTGCTCGCACATACCATATACCCGTTACCCCTTAATATATGCTTGCTTAACCACAGAACGGCAGCAACAGCAGCAGCAAGAAAGGTAATGGTATAAGCAGTATGCAACAGAAACTGCGTATTATAAAACAAAAAAAAAATCACCTTTGCCGTGGCAATAACTACAGCAGAGAACGATGCCAGCAGTATAAAAGGCTGTCAGTTGAGTTGCCTTGATCATAAAAGGCTCTTGATCCAAAAAAAAATTAAGTTACCCTCCGATACCTTGGTTCGAATCTGATTGCCTTTTATTTCCCCCTTTCCCCTCCAGGCTCTGCATAGTCCTACGGAGTTAGAGCTCCTCACTGTCCTGAGATTGAAAAAGTACATCACAACATCCCTGTGGCTCCTCTGTGCTTTCTGCTGTCATCTATGGCTCCCTGGCTTCTTTCCCTCGCATTTAAAATACTCTCACCTCAAAGATCGATCCATTGCAACATATAAATTTTGATGTATTCTGTTAATTCCTTTGGGGCCGAATTTCTAGGCACACTGTGTATCCCTGTTTCGTCGAGCTACCGTCCACAGGATAGATACGGGGTGCATAAACTGATCATAAGTCCAGTGTAAATAAAACGCCCACCTTGTTTGACGCAGTGGAGACTGCTAAATCTTTACAATGTGAGGATATTGTATATGATGTTTTTGCAGAGGTGGTGGTGCTTATTGGTGGGGGGGGGGGTGATTGTGTAGCAGCTTGTAGCCTGTATTCTGGTATTCTGTAAGGGTGTGGCTGTAGGTTGCTGGGATGGTAGCAAGTTTAATGGGGGCTGGTGGTGGTAGTCAGGCAGGCCTGTTCCAGTGGCACCCTTTTGAAAGGTACTAGTCCGACCACGCTTAGGTGAGTGAGAGGTAGATGGTCGGGGGAAAATATAAAGTCGGAGGAGAGGAAAAGATGGTGTAAAAGGGGAGAGAGATGAAAAGGAAAGAGGAAAGTTCGGCTCTTATAGCCCACATTAAGCTGCTTCCTCTCCGTCAAGAAGAGGAAGAGGAAGGGAGAATAACAGGTGTTTGAATATGACAGCTGCTGGGCTAAGTAGATATATTCCGGCCGCTATGCAATCCGAGAAAGGTATCCCCGTATTGAATTCCAGGTCTCCGTCACATCCTCCGTTGAGAATGGGTAACGATGGTTGAGGGATGTGTGACAGTGTTTGAAGGTTATGTAACAGTGGTCGTGGACAAAACTTACCTGCAGCGTTAACCTGGAAGTCCCAGGTCACAAATGACCGGGGGACGAGCGTCACAACCCACAGGTGTAACACTGATCAGGGAAGCAGAAAGGAAGTCTTTTCACTTAGAAGAACTCGTAAAAGACTGATATGGAGGATGATCGTTGAGGAGAGAGGGACGGCTACACCAGCGACTCTCTGACAACTCTAAAATGATCGTAAATCCAAGAGTGAAGATAACGAACGAACACATGACATACGTAAACATGGAAGACTACCCATAAAGTGGTGGTGGTGGTTGTAGTGTTGAACTAGAGGGGTAGTGGTGGTGGGGGTGGTGGTGTGGTGATGGTATAGGTGGTAACTTTAGAAGGGGTATAGGAGACTGTTGTGATGGTCGTGCTGATTTAATGGTAGTTATGTTGGTGTTGTGTCCTCAAGCTAGAGACACGTTGTCCTTACCCATTTCCTCCGAGGCAAATTACAGCCACCAAATAGGTATCGTGCTAATTAATCCAAAACTCGTACTTAAAGAAAAGACATTATTAGCACACAGCATGTAGTATAATGACGATCTCCATATGACCACACTGACGATGCACACTTTCACACTACACTGACACACTGTGGTGCTAAATTCAGGCAGATACCTAAAGTCAGTACTCGATCAGCCGAACTGTGGTTTCGTACGTTGGACTATGTGCGACCAGCATTAAACAGCCTAGTTCATCAGATCATGATCCATCTGGAGGTCTGGTCAAGGACCGGGCCACGGGGGTGTTGACCCCCTGAACACCTTCCAGGTAGATCCCAGGCAGGCAGGGCTCTTGTAATGATATGTGAAGGAAGCAAACGTTCCACGCTTTAAACTGTGACTCTAACCTATTCTAACTATTAACGGCCACTGCATTCACTTCAAAAGTCTCGCTGACACCATCGTTCTGCTGCAAGCTGGAATCAAAGGCACCGGGAGCATAAAGAATATTACTCAGCTCCGTTTAACTCAGTATTATGCAGGGTTGGAGTGCAAAGACATAGCCTTTCCAGACGCCTTCGTGTGATCACCAGAACCATTAAAAATTAATTTTAAACAGATAGGTCTGTTAAGGTCTCCATGGGGAAGTGTAACAGAATTCTTCCTTCGTAAGCCATGTCGTAAGAGGCGACTAAAATGCCGGGAGCAACAATCTTGTAACCCCTTCTCCTGTATATAATACTAAAGTTAAAAAGAGAAACTTTCGTTTTCTTTTTGGGCCACCCTGCCTCGGTGGGATACTGCCGGTTTGTTGAAAGAAGACAAGAAGGTTTGGAAATAATGTCTTATGAACAAAGAGAAAGAGCCAGTGTAGTGGTGTTGTGCAAGCTTAACTTTAGCAAGGAATCAAGCACCGGATGTATTTTTCGATAAACTTGCTGTGAAGGAATGTTAATGAGGTTGATGACGGCGAATGGTGTGACGGTGCAGGGTAGTCCCAGGGCCGCATACTGCACTTCTTGCCCTCTGACCTGCCCTTCTCCCCCCAGCAGTGATAACCTCAACTTACGACGCTAGCGGGAAAGCAGCATTTACAACTCCCGGTGGGAGGGGACGGCCCCTGAAGAATAGGGAAGAGGGAAGTAACAAAGGTGTGCCACGGGCTCCCGACAGGGTCCTGGTCCAACCACCAGGTCAGGAAGAGAACAATGCCACGCCACAACCCACTGGTTCACACGCTCTCACCGCAGTCCTCACAAGACTATTCCAAGCTGAAGCCGGACTGATTATTTCAGCAACAAATATGACATCAGGCAGGAGGACTTGTTGTGATGCAGTTCAGATGGGCTTGTGAGGTCTCTAGGGAGACCTAATTATATGGTCACACCTGCCTTAGCAAATGTCTGGTAGTCACGCCCACGTCTGAGGTCTTTTGTTCTTGACGGCGTCAGACCTCGGCGTCAGGTCGTAACACGTGGTACATACCCCATTGGGGAGAGGGTACTATGACTACGATAAAAGCCCAAGGAAGAGCATGATCAGGAGATTCGAGCGGAGCTGCTGCTGGGGTGCAGAGCTCCTGAGCTGAGACTTCGAGCGGAGCTGCTGCTGGGGTGCAGGGCTCGGGAGAAGGCTGCTGAAGTCTCTGGAGGAGACTGTTGGAGGCATTGGGCAGAGTACTGGCTTGGCGCAGTACTCGTGCTGTGTAGGTCTTGGGACCTGTGGCTTAGTTCCTGTGATGAACTGCCCTCTGAACTATATTGTAAGTTACATTCATTTTGGTCAAGTTGATTGTGTTCCCTGTCTCACTGCTTATGTGTACCACCCCATTTATCTAAACCACAATAATGTTCTGTTCCCAAATATATTATTGTACAAAGACTTAATAATAAACTGTGTTTGAGTAGAATAGTAATATTCACTGTCCCCGTTATTTACTCATTTCTCCATTTATTTATGTTTAGTTAAAGTAGTGAGAGGGTGAGTAGTGTGGAGTGGAGTGTAGAGTAATGAGAGGTGAAGATGTAGTCACCAGTGACCTCACATTACCTACCTACCTACCTCCGCACTCATCCCTCCTACTGCCTTGCCTGTCCCCTACCTACTAACTCCCTCCTCTTACCCCCATATTCCCCCAGTCATCACCCCCCCCCGTACATGACATACATTGTGAAGGACTAACGACTTGAGTAATAACTTTTAAGATCCTTGATGGGGCCTGAGACAAAGGTACCTTAGCGAAAACCTGGAATAAGTGCTTGAAAGTCGGGAATGGAACACCACCAACACTTGACACCTGAAAAAGGCAAGACGCTGACAGCGGGGAAGTAAACGGGGACCAAAGACCTGGAGAATGTGCAGAGAATATTAACTGTCCGCATCTATTTAAACTATTAAGAACGCTAGAAATCTCTCAAATAGTACCCCCTGAAGTGCGGGCGAGAAACACGTATCATAATTTACACCTGGAAAATAGCAGCTGGACTACAAATCAGAGAAGGCACGGTAGACGGTACGTAATTACATAGCGAAAAGCAAGGGTGGACTAAGTTTATTAAAAATACTAAGGGATACCTATTATAATCAAGACTTCAAGATTTCTCAACGCCTTTGATAAAAAAAGCAACCAGTGCTGAACAGCCAGACTGTGGTGCTAAACTGGCAATGTATCGCTGGGACTGGAGCTCCGTAGCCTGTGTCAGCGAGACGAGAACGACGGCTGGAAAACGTGAAAAAAAATCTTTGCAAGAAAACAAGTTAGGTGAAACAGGAAAGCCTATGTGGTTAAAGGCTCGTTTGTGGTCGACACGATGATGACCCGAAAAAGGATGAATAACACAGCTGGTTGCGGTAGTGGGCGAGGTAGCGGTGGTATGGGTTGAAAGGTTGTAATTGTGGTAGTAAGAGTGTTGTTAATAAGTTGTGGTGGTAGTTTTATTCTGGTATTTGTGGTGGTGGTGTGATGTTTATAGATGGATTTCGAGGGTTTTCCTACTCCCGTAGCACGGCCCTGGGCCAGGTTCGTCTGGTGCTTGCCTGGTCAACCAAGCTGTTGCTGCTGCTGTTGGCCCCTGGTCCACATATTCATCACAGTCTGGTTGATCTGCCACTTGCCGGAGGTATGTTGAAAATGGTATAAAATACCGAGAAGTTGATGATCAAGACACGTGCAACAGTTGGGTATCTTTATTGTTGAAACGTTTCGCCTACACAGTAGACTTCTTCAGTCAAATACAGAGGCAGCAGGTGTACTAGTGAAATAAAGATGTTATCAGTCCATCAACCTTGAAGAAAGAGTATTTGAGGTGGTCAATCCCTCAGCCCATTTCACTACTACACCTGCTGCCTTTGTATTTAAATCATTTATCACAATGACTGAAGAAGCCTACTATGCAGGCGAAACGTTTCAAAAATAGATACCCAACTGTTGGACATGTCTTAATCTTCCACTTAGCTGAGGCACTTGTCGAGTTTCCTCGTGAAGACACTTGTACTAGTGATGTTTAATATCTTCTGGCAGTGTTAAAATTCAGGGACCACGGATGCTGATACAATGCTCTCTTGTAGTACCCCGAGCGCCCTCTATCTTTCCCTGGGTTTGATTTACACTTTCGCCCATCTTTCTCACTCCAGTATGTAACATACTGGAGTGAGAGATATGGAAGATATGGAAAAAAAAATTGAAAGTTAAGGCCGCTGTGGGCACAATAACAGAACATCGTATCAACGTCCAGAAGATTATCAGAAACACTACTGAAACAGGTATGTGCCCTGCGGCTTTAGTGGAGGTAACGGTGTTGTAGGGGTTGCTGCGTTAGTAGTTTTTTTGAGTTGTGGAGGTGGTACAGTAGCGTGTGTTGGCAGGTTGGTCCAGCGGAGGTGGTACAGTAGCGTGTGTTGGCAGGTTGGTCCAGCGGAGGTGGTACAGTAGTGTGTGTTGGCAGGTTGGTCCAGCGAAGGTGGTACAGTAGCGTGTGTTGGCAGGTTGGTCCAGCGGAGGTGGTACAGTAGCGTGTGTTGGCAGGTTGGTCCAGCGGAGGTGGTACAGTAGTGTGTTGGCAGGTTGGTCCAGCGGAGGTGGTACAGTAGTGTGTGTTGGCAGGTTGGTCCAGCGGAGGCGGTACAGTAGTGTGTGTTGGCAGGTTGGTCCAGCGGAGGTGGTACAGTAGCGTGTGTTGGAGGGTTGGTCCAGCGGAGGTGGTACAGTAGCGTGTGTTGGCAGGTTGGTCCAGCGGAGGTGGTACAGTAGCGTGTGTTGGCAGGTTGGTCCAGCGGAGGTGGTACAGTAGTGTGTGTTGGCAGGCTGGTCCAGCGGAGGCGGTACAGTAGTGTGTGTTGGCAGGTTGGTCCAGCGGAGATGGTACAGTAGCGTGTGTTGGCAGGTTGGTCCAACGGAGGTGGTACAGTAGTGTGTTGGCAGGTTGGTCCAGCGGAGATGGTACAGTAGTGTGTGTTGGCAGGTTGATCCAGCGGAGATGGTACAGTAGCGTGTGATGGCAGGTTGGTCCAGCGGAGGTGGTACAGTAGTGTGTTGGCAGGTTGGTCCAGCGGAGGTGGTACAGTAGCGTGTGTTGGCAGGCTGGTCCAGCGGAGATGGTACAGTAGCGTGTGTTGGCAGGTTGGTCCAGCGGAGATGGTACAGTAGCGTGTGTTGGCAGGTTGGTCCAGCGGAGATGGTACAGTAGCGTGTGTTGGCAGGTTGGTCCAACGGAGGTGGTACAGTAGTGTGTGTTGGCAGGCTGGTCCAGCGGAGATGGTACAGTAGCGTGTGTTGGCAGGCTGGTCCAGCGGAGGTGGTACAGTAGCGTGTGTTGGCAGGTTGGTCCAGCGGAGGTGGTACAGTAGTGTGTGTTGGCAGGCAGGTCCAGCGGTGGAGGTACAGTAGTGTGTTGGCAGGGTGGTCCAGCGGAGAAGGTACAGTAGTGTGTGTTGGCAGGTTGGTCCAGCGGAGGTGGTACAGTAGTGCGTGTTGGCAGGTTGGTCCAGCGGAGATGGTACAGTAATGTGTGTGTTGGCAGGCTGGTCCAGCGGAGGTGGTACAGTAGCGTGTGTTGGCAGGCTGGTCCAGCGGAGGTGGTACAGTAGTGTGTGTTGGCAGGCTGGTCCAGCGGAGGTGGTACAGTAGCGTGTGTTGGCAGGCTGGTCCAGCGGAGGTGGTACAGTAGCGTGTGTTGGCAGGCTGGTCCAGCGGAGGTGGTACAGTAGTGCGTGTTGGCAGGTTGGTCCAGCGGAGATGGTACAGTAATGTGTGTGTTGGCAGGTTGGTCCAGCGGAGGTGGTACAATAGTGTGTGTTGGCAGCCTGGTCCAGCGGACGTGGTACAGTAGTGGGTTTTGGCAGGCTGGTCCAGCGGAAGCCTGACCGGCAACTATGTGAAAATATGCGACCTCGGCTCCATTATTTCGGTACATTGTAAACTGCATGCATTGTCACCTCCGCTGTGAGGCCAGCAGGTCATTCAATACTGACTCCATCCTCACTACCCCCACCATGTCTTCACTTCCTCACTACCCCCACCATGTCTTCACTCCCTCACTACCCCCACCATGTCTTCACTCCCTCACTACCCCCACCATGTCTTCACTCCCTCACTACCCCCACCATGTCTTCACTCCCTCACTACCCCCACCATGTCTTCACTTCCTCACTACCCCCACCATGTCTTCACTCCCTCACTACCCCCACCATGTCTTCACTCCCTCACTACTCCCTCACTACTAATGTATGCTGACCGTATATGATTCCTATACCTGTTCTAGCTCCTGTAATTCTCCTGCCCTGAAAGAGGCCGTCAACACTGAACAATATTCCAAACGAGAGAGCACAAGCAATTTGAAAAAGAGTCACCACTGGCACTATTTCCCTTGTTTGAAAGTTCTCATTATCCACCCCGTTATCTTCCTGGTTGTCGTGACATTTGCGTCAGCTGACATGATTACTCACAGGTCTTTCATGTATTCCTTTGGTTCTATTTAATGGTTTCTTTTGAGTTTTGTATAGTGTCGGTATCCCCATACTACTTACCTTTACCTTTGATATACCTTTAATGAGTTCCTGGAGTCTACTCCTGAAGCCCGGCCATGGGCCAGGCTCGTCTGGTGTTAGCCTGGTCAACCAGGCTGTTGCTGCTACTGCTGCTAATAGTTCCCAATTCCTCCCTGGGCACTTGACTCGACCCACAGGCCATTCTAATTGGTGTTGTTCTTCGCCTAGCCTCCCCCATCCTCACCGAACATAGGTGTATTTGCGGCAGGGCGACTGCTGATCAATTCGGACTTCATGGTCTCGTGTGTCACACAGCAGAAGGGAAGTATGCCAGACATGAGGAGGTCAATGACATCATAAAGAGAAGCCTCGCCACAACCCGTTGCCCAGCTCAACAGAAACCCCAAGTGCAGAGGTCTGACGGAAGTCAAAAATGTCCTGATGGAGCCACTATGCTACCCTGGAAGGATGGAAAGCAGACTGCCTGGGACTACACCTGTGCTGCCACGTTGGCAGACCCCTATTTGCCATACTCCGTAGCTGAAGGAGGTGGAACTGCCAGCCACAGGGAGACCCAGAAGATCCGCAAATATGAAGACCTTCCCCCTTGCTATAACTTCATCCCTATAGGGTCGGAGACCCTTGGAGCATGGGGCAAGTGTGCTCTAAAGTTCCTCAAAGAGCTGTTAAAAAACTCATCATAGAAACCAAGGACCACAGGGCGACCAGCTTCCTCTTTCAGAGAGTCAGTGTTGCGATCCAAAGAGGAAATGCCTGCAGCGTTCTGGTCACGCGGCCCACCGCCGGGGAGCTGGACGAAGTATACGAGATGTAGCTCTGAGTTGTTACCTGTGTTGTTTTACTTTCTATTGTATTTTTGTGAATGTTTTGTCAATGTATTTTGTCTTTAAATAAAATATATATTAATATAGGGGGTGGTAGGAGAAAATTCTCAAACAGCTTCAGGGAGAACCTTGAGCTTTCCCTGAAGCAAGTTTATTCTTTTCTCTGAGGATGAGGGTCCCCAGGACACTTCTAGAAGTGTGTGTGTGTATATATATATTATATACACACACACACACACACACACACAGTTGCATACGAGTTAAATCTCTACTTCACGGATAGAAACATTTTTGATATTAGTGGTAATGGGAATTGCAACGTTAAAATGAAACGTAAACAACTTCTTTCAACCTTAACAAACTAGTTCGTATGTAGGAATGTTGTCTTAACTCGGCAGGTGTCCCGTAGCTCGAGTGATAGTGCATTCGGCTCACACATTGAGGTCCGGGGATCGATTCCCGGTACGGGTAGACACATTAGGTGTTTCCTTAAGACACATGCTGTCCATGTTCACCAAGCAGTAAAGTGGGTACCTGGGTGTTAGTCGACTGATGTGGGTTGCATCCTGGGGACAAAATTGATCTAATTTGCCAGAAATGCTCAGCATAACAAGCGGCTTTCTATGTAGTGTCACTGATGTCAGCTATGGTCTACCTTCTACCTCTACTACTACCACCTCCTGGCCTATAAATCCTCCATCCTTTCTCCTTTTCGTTAGTGTGACTTTGTAAATGGTCCAGGTCGGACCGAAACGTCGCCATAAGCTCCTCTCTTCTATGTGTGGGTTATTTGTGTATCGTTCCAGTCACGGTATTGTGCCCTTTTTGGTTATTTATGGTCTGTATACCTTGTACATGTACTTGTAGAAATAAATATTATTATATCGGGATATATGTTATTCTTATCCAACGTTACGATACAACTGTCTCACAATATACTGTATTAGACTCTTCTGTATGGTAATATATTGTTCACAGTTATCTTATATTTCAATTAATCGTTCTGATGTTATGAAGAAATCTTTAGCGTCAAAGCTTAAGAGAAATTCTCCTTCGTCCTCATCCCTTCCGAGAGCTCCAAATGACATCTATTAATGCAGTGGGCGGCGCCTCTCCCTTCTAGGTGGCGGGATGGTGGACTAGCATGTCCCCTATCCTGGCGTGGAAATGACTTCCAAGGGGTGAGAGTGCTATGCCTACACCGTCCGCTAAGACCAGAGTCCTACGTCAGAGAGGCTGAGTATGACCTTCATGGCATGGTGGGTGGGTGGGAAGATTAGCCTTGGTCCCACCCACTGACTCGACCGTCATCCCTAAACATTTTCACTGGAACGATAAAACTGAAGGAAAATCCTGTCTTAATTACTGCTGGCGGCGCGGCGGGGAAGGAAGAAGTGTGTTAAGGTGTTTGTCAAGCAAATATTTTTTTCACAGTACTCAACAAATTTGGTTACAACAGCAGAGTGCAGTTCGAGGTGTATTGTACGAGCAAAATGAAGCAACGCCTTTCAATCACACGAAATGTGTAACATTGATTGAATGATAGTTTTAGGCCTTTCATGTTACACCCTACACTTCCTCAAGAACTTGCAATGTTGCAGAGGGAATAAGGAGTCCAAGGAGTTGTATACATAAGACCTAGAGCTATCATTCAGCTACCCCCTGTGGTTGTTTTTGTATATTTTACTACTTTTCCGCGATTACTGTATTATACATCAATTAATAAAATTTGTCAGTCTGCGCTGGGAGACTTTACGGTGATTGAAGTCCCTCGAACTGCGCTCCCAGGAACGTAGACGAGAAGATGCAACATAACCTACATGTGAGAATTTCTGGAGAGATTGATTCCAAACCTGCACGCTGAAATCCCTCTAGGTGAGTGCAAGAAGCCTGACAGATGTTGCAAAACACTTCCAATGCAGAGTAGGAGAGTGACGGGTAAGGTTCTGCCATTTCCTGATCAGCTAGGCTGTGGTGCATACGCTAGACTGCGTGCGGCTGGCACTAACAGCCTAGACGATCAGGCTATTAACCAGAAGGCTTGGTCTCGGACCGTGCCGCGGGGGCGTGATGCCCGAAATTACTTACCAGTAGCCCAGTTACACGGGGTCAGAAAATGCTGTTGATACTTACTGGCCGCAGTACCACACCAGCATCACGGCCAAACCCTGGAACTGCCTGGACAGCAATTGAAAGATGGTGTCCGTAGATCACCGTCCTTTGTGTGGCACATTCCTAGACCTAGCCAATCCTCTCAGAGCGCTAGCTCCCAACCCTTAAACCCGAGGAGGAGAGGGGAAAGCGTGCACAGGCATCCAACTAGGAATCATAACATCGATTACCAGATACGAGAGTAAACAAAACAAAAAAAAATCTAATTCTAAACTGATACCTGCGACTCTCCCCGTGATTCTCGACCCATTCCAGGACCCGAATCGCCCATTCAAGGTTGAAATTTTCGTAATGGAACTCCCAGAGGTCAGATAATGTGAGGAAGTTGTTAATGAGGATCCTCGTGTCAATTTGAACAGAAACAAATGATACACAACCCCCATTACAATAAAGGTGTGCAGTGCAGTCAAGATGGGACATTAAACACATGCAACATCTGAGTATCATTATTTAAAGACGTATTTCCAAACAGTGGCTTTATCGGTTCTCTAAAGACAAGTTTTCAAATACACAAATAACCCGCAGGCCTCCAGCAGCAACAGCCTGGTTATACCTTTGATATACCTTTGAAGAATTTCGAGAGTATATCTACACTCTGAGCCCGGCCATGGGCCAGGCTCGTCTGGTGCTCGCCTGGTCAGTCAGGCTGTTGCTGCTGGAGGCCCGCTGCCCCACATAGCCATCACAGCCTGGTTGATCTGGTACCTGGAGGTTACCTGGAGGTTATTCCGGGGATCAACGCCCCCGCGGCCCGGTCCACGACCAGGCCTCCCGATGGATCAGGGCCTGATCAACTAGGCTGTTACTGCTGGCCGCACGCAGTCCGACGTACGAGCCACAGCCCGGCTGATCCGGCACTGACTTTAGGTATCTGTCCAGCTCTCTCTTGAAGGCAGCCAGGGGTTTATTGGCAATTCCCCTGGTGAAGATACTTGTCTAGTTTCCTCTTGAAGGTTTCAACACTTGTTCCAGCAGTGTTTCTGATATCTTCTGGTAAGATGTTGAAAAGTCTGGGACCCCGGATGTTGATACAGTGTTCCCTTATTGTCCCCACCGCACCCCTGCTCTTCACTGGGTTTATTTTACACTTCCTAGAATATCTCTCACTCCAGTATGTTATGGCAGTGTGCAGATTTGGGACCAAGCCGTCGAGTACCTTCCAGGTATATATTATCATGTACCTCTCTCTCCTCCGCTCCAATGAGTACATGTTCAAGACTTGCAGGCGTTCCCAGTAGTTTAGGTGCTTTACTGGCTCAATGTGAGCCGTAAACGATCTCTGTATTTGTTCCAGCTCCGATATTTCTCCTGCCCTGAACGGGGCCGTCAACACTGAGCAATACTCTAAGTAAGGGAGCACTAGCGATTTGAAGAGTGTCACCATCGGCATTGTTTCCCTTGTTTTGAAAGTTCTCAATACCCACCCAGTCATCTTCCTGGCTGTCGTGATCTTTGTCTTGTTATGGTCTTTAAAAGAAAGGTCTGCTGACATAATTATTCCCAGGTCTTTTACGTGTTCCTTACGTTCTTTTTGGTGACCCTCGCGAGTTTTGTATATAGTGCTCCTTCTGAGTTCTTCATTCTTTCCATACCTAAGCAGCTGGAACTTATTACCACTGAATGTCATGTTGTTTTCCACTGCCCACTGGAAAACCCTGTTTATGTCTTCCTGTACTTTTTCAGTGTCCTCTACCATACTGACTTTCATGCTTATTTTAGTGTCATCTGCAAATGATAATACAAAAGTGTGCCGGGTGTTTTTGTCTGTCTGCTATGAGGATGAGGAACAGGCAAGCACCAGACGAGCCTGGCCCATGGCCGGGCTTAGAGAGTAGAGAAACTCTCGAAACTCTTCAAAGGTGTAGGAGCTTACGACGACGTTTCGGTTCCACTCGGTCCAAATCGGACCGAAACGTCGTCGTAAGCTCCTCTCTCTCCTATGTGCGGAGGGTTTGTGTATTGTTCTAGTCACGGTATTCTGTATTTTTGTTATTTAAGATTTCAAATAGATACCCCAGTGATGCACATGTGTAATGTCTATACATTTTTTTCGGGGGGGGGGGGGGAAGGGGGGATTGAATTATGTATGCATTATACAAGTGTGTGGATGTGTATATAATACTTACCTGGAGGTTACCTGGAGGTTATTCCGGGGATCAACGCCCCCGCGGCCCGGTCCACGACCAGGCCTCCCGATGGATCAGGGCCTGATCAACTAGGCTGTTACTGCTGGCCGCACGCAGTCCAACGTACGAGCCACAGCCCGGCTGATCCGGCACTGACTTTAGGTATCTGTCCAGCTCTCTCTTGAAGGCAGCCAGGGGCTTATTGGCAATTCCCCTAATGCTTGATGGGAGGCTGTTGAACAGTCTTGGGCACCGGACACTTATGGTGTTTTCCCTTAGTGTACCAATGGCGCCCCTACTTACACATATTTACTGTAAATCTCAGCCCCCCTTGAAGCGCAGGTTCAGGAGATAATGCTCAACTCTTACCAAATACATGAAAATCTAATTTAAAACTAATTCGGATGAATGACCTAGCATAACATCCTGGCTGGCGCGCTCACAATCAACACCTTTGATATACCTTACATTTGAAGTTTCAAGAGTTTCTCTACTCTCTGAGCCCGGCCATGGGCCAGGCTCGTCTGGTGCTTGCCTGGTCAACCAAATCAAAAACAGCATTATGTTTCAGTTACAATATCGATATACAAGAATGGTATACAGTATCTTTAAGATGAAAATTAAGACATATGCAACATCTGGGTATCTTTATTACAGACGTTTCGCCATGTCCTAGAATTTGTATTGGTAAAGCCACTAGATGGTGAAACGTCTACAATAAAGATACCCAGATGTTGCACATGTCTTAATATCCATTCAATTGCAATATCACACGAAGCTCGTCATCTTGCAGTTCCAAAAAAAGGTCCAAATTAATCACACTAGTTCAGTGGTTAGAGCATCTGACTCGACCTACAGATCTCATGTTCGATTCCTGAGCTTGTAAAAACGTTGCCTGTTGTCCCTGTATACACAATAGTAAATAGGTACATGGGCACAAACAACTCTCACATGAGAGCTTTCGACGATGTTTCGGTCTGACTTGGATCATTTACAAAGACAAACTCTTATGTGTTGGTTATTTACATATTGTTCCAGACATGGTATTAGTCAACTGTTGTGGGTTGCATCCTGCAGGGCAATCCACTTTAAACAAATCTGGGTGCTTAGATGAGAGAATGTTGCATAACGGACAGTCAGATTACCTTGAAAAAATAGAAAACGAATAAATTACTTACTCTGGCACAAATATTTTACCTCATTCTTGCTAGTTTGACGATCAACGCAAAAAAAAAAAATCAGAATGGAGAGGCAAGACGAGCCACGCTCGGCCAGGAAAACCGGGGAAGGCCACGGTATTTAAGACGGATTCAGTGTGGTGCTTTGTTAAAGAGGAACGGGCAAATTGAGCCTAATTCTGGATACATCCTCATTACTGCATATTAGAGCCCTGGCCTCGCCACTGCTACGACCAGCCAAACATCACTCACAACGACACATACTGCGCATAATTAATAGCTCTGCGCCGAGATATCATCAGCTGGAGCGCAGTTGCTTCTCGGGGTTGTCTCGTTGCTAAATCATGCCTTCTGACTCTTCTCCTTTCCCACCCATATCGTCAGTCCGTCAAGCTCGTCCGTCTCTCTCTCTCTCTCTCTCTCTCTCTCTCTCTCTCTCTCTCTCTCTCTCTCTCTCTCTCCCTCCAACAGCCCAGCCCTCGGCCATGCTTGTCTGGAAGTGAGAAGAGAGGCAAAGGGAGTGTACTGGAGGAAGACTCAAGATGGGCCAGGCTAGCACACTGAGTCACTTAAGGTTGTTATTTGGTGCCACTACTGTTTCAAAGTGATTGATCGGTTTGAGGGGGTTCAGCAGGCTATATTAAATTACTGAGAAGAATGCGATGGGTAGAGCACAAATACTAGCTACAGACACGTAGGGGGAAGATAAATAAATACCTGCTGGAGTTCAGACGTAGTAAGCGCAAGGTCATGAAATTTGGGTGTAAGGAAAGGCGAAAGCGGATTCGGGTGACCCGTCCAGATGAGAAAAACAGGAAATATCATAGAAGGAAAGGATCTCAGGGTGAGCATCACATCAAACATATCGCCGTAATCGTATGACATCGGCACTCTGGGCTAGTTATGAAAACCTCAGAACACCTTTCAGGAATCGCAATAAAAATTTCTCTAGAACTGTACACACCATGTTAGACAAATTATGGAATACAAAGCCTAGCTAGACTCACGAGACACCAGACTCTAGACGCACTAGATACTAAAGGAACTAGACACACTAAGTTCAACATAAGCCCAGTTGCTCCGGTACTATAGAAACATAACCAGCTCTCTTGAAGATATCCAAAGGTCTATTAGTAATCCCCTGTATTTATGTCCACCAACCAACAGCACATACACGCTAATAATAAGAATCTGAAGACCAGATAAGGATAAAGTGTTTGAGAAGCGAGGAACATGAACGACAGAACACAGAATCCAAAAATACAGAAGAGGAAAATAAGGAAGAATGATTTACAATCCCAGAGACAAAGAGAAAATGAATTAATTGGATATAGAAATAGTAAAGACATAATTTACAAATGGGTTGAACACTTAATAATAATAATAATAATAATAATAGTGAGCGTGTTTGATAGGAGTGAATGGAGACAAATGGTTTTTAATACTTGACGTGCTGTTGGAGTGTGAGCAAAGTAACATTTATGAAGGGGTTCAGGGAAACCGGCAGGCCGGACTTGAGTCCTGGAGATGGGAAGTACAGTGCCTGCACTCTGAAGGAGGGGTGTTAATGTTGCAGTTTAAAAACTGTAGTGTAAAGCACCCTTCTGGCAAGACAGTGATGGAGTGAATGATGGTGAAAGTTTTTCTTTTTCGGGCCACCCTGCCTTGGTGGGAATCGGCCAATGTGTTAATAATTTTTAAGTATTATAGAACTCAAGATACTTATGTAAGAGGGAGGGCGAAGCACTGATCCCCTCGTATACAAGTCTGTAGCTGCATCCTCATCTCCGCAGAGAAGAAAATATATATATTTTTTATGGAAATCCGAGAGCCTTATTACGAAATGAGACTCGTAACTTAAAGAAGAAGAAAATGCGAAGGAAGAGTTTAAAGGGTAACGCTTTATATGTTGCGAATGTGTGGAAGATATTAAAACATTGTTGCCTGTGTAAATTTTATGTGTGTGTGTGTGTGTGTGTGTGTGTGTTGTGCCGAATAAGTAAAACTTGCGATTTTGGCTTAAATAGCAACGCTCTTCCTGCCGAATAAGGCAAGCAAAATTTTTGTATGCAATAATTCCGCAAAAATCGTTCTGAACCTAACGAAAAAAAATATATTTCATTGTGTTTGTTAATTATGAAATTATTGTAAACTTGACTATATTTAGTTGGATTAGGTTAAATTAAATTGCGCTTATGATAACGTTAGGTAAGTTTTGTAAGGATCTTTATGAGCAAAATTAATAATTTATACTTTAACATAAATGGAAAAAAATATATCTTAAAACGACCAAGAGAAAATTTTAGAAAGGACGTAATTTTAAACGAGTTCTTGCTAATTGACCAATTTTATATATATATATATATATATATATATATATATATATATATATATATATATATATATATACGGATTTATATAAGTGTTAAAAGATAATATTACAGCAAAATAGGTTTTAGAGTGTATTAATATCCTCGTTGGAGTTATATGCAAAACAGCTTCCAAATCGGGCAGGTGACTGACTGCTGCATTTTCCTTCAACAACGCGAATCTGAAGACCAACCCGCGCCTTGCTCAACCAAAAAATAGTGAACAGAGAATTTAATCATTTTTTTTTTCCTCCACAGGATGAGTAATAAAAAAAAAGCCGAAAGATCTACTATCCTCAATTCTTTTCACATTTAATTAACCTTTGGTTTGATCCTGGGTGAAGGATTTGTTCTTGAAATTTTGCGGTGGGCGTTGTAGTTCTACAGAGGAATTGAGGTGGAGTCAAGTGTTTATGTTCGCTCTAAGTGGAAAATGTATGAGATTTATTCTTAAAATTACAGATCTGCTTTAACTAATATTTTTTCCGAGAATACTGAACGCAGGTATAAGTTCGCAAGATAAACGTAAGAACATAAGAATGGAGGAACACTGCAGAAGGCTTACTGGCCCATATAAGGCAGGTCCTTATCAAAACCACCCCTACCCAAAGGTACCCAAGAATTTTACTCCCTTACCCACAACACCCATCAAACCCGTCACCTCCCACTTATATTACTCCCATGCTTAGGCATTGCTGTTTTGCCCCAGTGTTATCTTGAAATAAGTATATATTTCATTTACTATATTTGCCTAAGTACCAGTAAACTGTTATCTGGAATACCTGTATTACAGGTACTCATGATAACAGTTGACAAGTTAAATGTGTTCCTTAACTAAATTAAAGTAACGCCGACTACAGAAATCCAGAATGTAAACACCGATTCATGGCTAGACTTCCATTAAAGGCAGGAAATTTATCTTAGGTTATATTCAGTCTGTCTAAAACTCGCATGAAGATTTGTGTTATTGGATGTTCTCATGAGATGGATACACACACACACACACACACACACACACACACACACACACACACACACACACACACACAGGGGCCAGGAACTGTGAATCTACCCCTGCAACCACAAAAAGGCGAGTACACACACACACACAAGCTCATGAATCAAATACATTCTGTGATGAATGGTTTGAAAAACCGACAAGTTGAAGATTGAGACACTTATGCAACATCATGGGATCTTGTTACAAAGAATTCTTCAACACTTGTCCAACTTTCGGACGAAGACCTACTTCGACTAGTGGATGGTACCACTATGACCCCGCCGCCACCTGCTTCGCCTCACCTGACTACAGTATATAAGCCACGTCTACGGCCCTATGCTGTACTTTCTACAAGATTGATGGACTGAATACATCGACTCCAGGCTGAGGGACTGATTACCTCAAACTCCTCTTCTCCTTACACCTTCAGCTTTGTATTGGACTGATGAAGCCACTGTGTGGCGAAACGTTTCCTGAATAAAGATTCCCATATCTTGTGTACGAATGGTATATAATACCGACAAGATGAGATTAAGACACATGTGCAACATCTGGGTATCTTTATTGTAGACGTTTCGCCATCCAGTGGCTTTATCAATACAAATTCTAGGACATAACTAGAAGACAGTAGAACTATGTACAGAAGATGAGGTAATCAGTCCCTCAACCTAGGAGTAGGTGCGAAGAGCACCACGACTATGGTGCTCTTCGCACCTACTCCTAGGTTGAGGGACTGATTACCTCATCTTCTGTACATAGTTCTACTGTCTTCTAGTTATGTCCTAGAATTTGTATTGATAAAGCCACTGGATGGCGAAACGTCTACAATAAAGATACCCAGATGTTGCACATGTGTCTTAATCTCATTCCCATATCTTGCATAAGTGTCTCAATCTTCAAATACATTCTCGTGAGATGCATTCTGAAAAGATTAGGACCCTCATGAGATAGACAAGACGCACCCATAGTCATATATACATCCCAATGAGAGCAACACATTCTCATGAATCACTCATGAGACAGGATCACACATTCTCAACTGATAGGCAAAGATATTCTCATATACCTTCGAAGGGTTACGAGAGTTGTCCTCCCGCAGCCCGGACCTGGACCAGTCTTTCTCCTAAGAAAGGTTCAGACATACCATAACAAACCCCAAGATTGCAACTGCCAAGCTTCTTAAATCTAAAGAAATGGTCTACGAGAAAAATCTGGCTTCAGGTCATATTTCAAGTTTACATGTTAATTTCGCTGGTCTCTCTATGGATGACCTAACTGATGAGGCAGTGCTGAACAAGTCCATAATTGCCACTCACATCTAGGGTTCGTTAACATTCTAAGATTAAATGTTTTAATTCTAATATTTTAACTGCAATGTCTCTCCTGACCCCCTACGCCAGGGTCGTCAGGTGTACTCGCCAGCATAACTGGTTCCTGCCCTTTTGAGCCCAATCAGGAATGCTGGTAAAACTGTGTGTATGATTTACCTTTACGACCTCCACATCCAGTTCACTCCACTTACCAAGCCGCCCCCGTGACTGGACAAGTACCTCTTAACATCCCTTGCTGAAGAACAAACAGGCACAATACCGTGACGGGAACAATACACAAATAACCCGCATAATGTGACTGATTAATGGTCCAAGTCGGACTGGAACGTCATAAGTTTCTTTCTCATTTGTGCAGGTTACTTGTGTAACATCCATCCCTTGCTTCTTGACAGGAACAATAGTGGCCCTATCACAGATCCTTAGAAAAATCGACTTGTTACCTTCCATCTTTACGCAGACTTTCGTCCTGTCTCTTTTGTGCTATTGCTTTCTGACTTCTATCTAATGGAACACTTGACCACTCATACCTGGAGGTTATTCCGGGGATCAACGCCCCCGCGGCCCGGTCCACGACCAGGCCTCCCGATGGATCAGGGCCTGATCAACTAGGCTGTTACTGCTGGCCGCACGCAGTCCAACGTACGAGCCACAGCCCGGCTGATCCGGCACTGACTTTAGGTATCTGTCCAGCTCTCTCTTGAAGGCAGCCAGGGGCTTATTGGCAATTCCCCTAATGTTTGATGGGAGGCTGTTGAACAGTCTTGGGCCCCGGACACTTATGATGTTTTCCCTTAGTGTACCAATGGCGCCCCTACTTTTTATTGGGGGCATTTTGCATTGCTTGCTCTTCTAGACTGGTGGGGACCATTCTAAATACTATTTTGCAATACATAAAAGATACCATTCATTTCTTATCTCTTATACTGGGTCTTCTGTCACTGTTTATGTTGGTTTTAAGTGACGAAAAGCCTCCCCAGGTGTTCCAACAACCTCCTCCTGACAATCTTCTCAGTTACTTTGAGCAGGGATGCATGTCACTGATATCAGTCGTTCCTGGCTTTTATGTTTATTGCCCTCTTTTCTCCAATGTGTGTAGGGAGGGGGGGAAGAGGATGGGTAAGAAAGGAAAAGGGTCCAGACAAAGACCCAGCCTCCTGCCGCATTAATAACCAATAGCCTATTGTGAGAACATTTTACTGGCTGTGAATTTCAAAACACGTGAGTCATAAGTGTCTTCGTTAAAGAAAACTTAAAAAACAGTAATAATATTTTGCAAACAAATTCACTACGCATGAATTTCTAATATTATTAATAATATATTAGATTTAATTTATGTAAGAGCCATTGTCATAATCCTTGAAGAGGTAAACCTGTGAATTAATGGAGATAATCGCGTCAACGATCAGGTGTTTACCATTGCGAATACAAATGATAATATGCAGCATATGGGAATCTTTATTCAGGAAACGTTTCGCCACACAGTGGCTTCATCAGTCCAATACAAAGAGGAAGGCGTAAGGAGAGGAGGAGAATGAGGTAATCAGTCCCTCAACCTGGAGTCGATGTGTTCAGTCCATCAATCTTGTAGAATGTAGAATGTGTAGAATGAATCTTTATTCCTGAATAAAGATTCCCATATGCTGCATAAGTGTCTCAATCTTCAACTTGTCGGTTTTTCAAACCATTCATCACAAATGATAATAGTTACCTAGAGACAATGAAGAACGTAAGAAAGGAGGAACACTGCAGCAAGCCTACTGGCCCAGGCAGGTTCTTCTCAAACAAAAACCCACTTCCAAAAATAACACCCCAGGAATAAGCTTTGGTAATCCCATACATTCGCGTACACTGTAAGATGTTTCTCTTTGCCAGCATAAATGTGCTATTTTCTCTCACAATGCGTTATCAGGGAGGCGTCGTTCTCTCCCTAGACACATCAGTATCGTTTGTTTCTTGTGAATTCAGGGCTTGAAAGTGACACCACCTCGATGTTTACCTGCCGGGTGGCCATACTGCCTGACTCCGTCCCGCCCAGCGTCCCCAGCACACTTCTTCCTCTCTGTACACTTCTTCCACTCCTTCCAGTCTCGCATGACCCCACGTCTCCCCAACACCTGCCTCCGTGCAGACATGCCTTCCCAACACCTGTCCCTGTGCACCCACACTTGGTCCATTACCCGTCTACCAACGCATTCACAACATCCATTCCTTTGCAATAATGTCTCCAAAACATCCATACCCGACACCCACGCCTCCCATTATCCATTCATATCACTTACACCTTCCCGATGTCCGTTCTCAAGCACATAAGAACATAAAGGAGAAACACTGCAGCAAGCTTACTGACCCATACTTGGCAGATCCTTGTCAAACCCAAAACCACTAGAAAATATTCGGCCAACCCACAACTTCCCAGCGTGGGTCCATATCTCCCGCACATTCCCAACATATTTGTCACCGGTTTCGCAGCCCGGCCTAAAACCAAGCATTTCAATTACCGTCCATGCACCCAGGCTGTTTGCAGGCATCGCCTCGTTCCTGACACTCCACACACCCAACCAAAACCACAAGAATTTTCCTGGCAGCGGATCAGTAGTCAGGGCCACAAGAACCTCCGTGGCAGCTGGTAGCTTGATGGAGCACAGCACCCAGGGCTGTTCGACCTACGATTCTCACCTTACTGTGTATTGCTGCCTATACATCTGTGTATATACATTCCAATCAAACCAGTTTAGCTTTGCCACTCACACGCCACCAAATACTTCCCCTACTTGCTACTTCCACTACTACTTCTACTGCTACTTCTTCTCTCTCCCCCGTCTCTGTCCTCACCTTTATATACTGGCTCGGTCATTCTTCTGTCACTGGGACTTGTTAATAGCCCAAATCGGACCGAAACGTCGTCATAAGTTTGTCTCTATGTGCGGGTTATTTGTGTATTGTTCCACTCACGGTATTGTGCCTTTTGTTCTTTGTTTGGTTCACAACTAAACGATCACAGGTTTAAACCCCGAACCGCCGAAACCTGCGTGCACTTTTCCTTATACCGCTGCTACTCCTGTCCACCTAGTAGTAAACCTGTGTACCTCTTTGTTAGTCGACTATTTTGGGCAGCATCCTGGGCAAAATTACTGTAGGTGTGACAGCAACTTTAATTCCTGTGATTTATCAGAACAAGCTCAATGCAGTAGAGAAAGTCCATTGTATTGAGTTTTCTTGCTAGAGAAAAAAAAGCTTCCAATGAACGTGTTTGCCGAGACTTTATCATATTTTCTGCAACATTGCAAGCTCCTGGTGTGTTGATTGCAACACGAAAGGCCTAGAGCTATCATTCAACTCCCCCCCATGTGATCTTAACTATGCAAGACACATATACAGCTCATCTGCAGATTTTCCCTCCATAGCGTAAGTTATTCCATAGTATTTATCTCCGCGTCTGTCCAGATCTCCTTGTCGTAAACCTCAGCGAGAAGCACTTGAGATGCTGGAGGAGCCTGGCCAGATCATGACCCCGCTGACCATTGCCAAACACACACACACACACACACACACACACACACACACACACACACACACACACACACACACACACACACAGCTCCCTCCAGGCCACACACTCAACGCCATTAACGTAAGAGTCATTAACATTCAATGTCACTGGCCACACCATCAACAGCGTCATTACAATCAATCAACACCGCCGCCTCTTTCTCGCTCATGTCCCCATCACCATAGCCTGGGTTAACGTTCTTGTTATGACCACTAATGCCAACACACACACACACACACACACACACACACACACACACACACACACACACACACACACACACACACACACACACACACACACAATCATCATAATCACCGTGAACTACATCCTGTTACCACCGCTCAAACCACTAGTCAGGTTCTTTACACAAAGTTACCCGTACCTCCTGTTGTAGGGGTTCGGCTAACAACAGCAAGGATTTTGGTTAAATTCCCGGGCGAATAGACAAGAGCAAGTCTTCAAATACCTGCTTGCCACTGTTGACCTAACAGGAGTAAGTTGACTGTTGTGGGATGCTTCCTGGGTAAAACTACGCACGTCACCAGCGGAGATAAACCACACAGCTTGGCTCTCATGGGTTATCCTGGGTTAATCCCATGGGGTTAATCTAAATTCCAATGTCATCTCGACATTTCCACTTGTTCAAGGTGTTCCAGGATTGCGCAGCAATGGTGATAAACAACAATCCAAGCCTAATGTACTTTCAGTTCACCTCTACCATTTCCAGCCTTCTCTTTTATTTGTCTATCCTCGTTCCAGACTTTCCTTTTTCCTCCCATTTCCATTCCCCCGTCTTTCTACAACTGTCTCCTTGTCTGTTCCCACTTCTCTCTCCTCGTACTGCTGCTCCTGCTATCCAATTACCCATTTTATTTCTGCAATATGAAAGTGGTTTAAAAACCGACAAGTAATTAAATGAGACTCCCGCAACACTAGAAGCGTTACCATGGATGATGGGTAGACCACTAATGTAGGGCGAGGGACTGATTACCTCAGACAACAACATCACATCCTCCACCGCATTTCTCTGTATTGGAATGATAAAAGCCATTGGTTACAGTGAAGCTTCCCCAAGTGTCGTCATTCTTGCACTCCGAATACCAGACGAAGTCACTTTGTGAAGTCGGATGCCAAGGACGGTGTGGAGATGTCACAACTTCCTGGCACACCTCCCGAGGAAGCTGGGACGCTGGCGAGGTGTCCTACCGTTGCCATAGACACCTGAAGCTGCCATGGCAACAGTTCGGAGCATTTACCTGGACTAAGGGAAAAACAAGGGAACGATGGGATGCTCTCACGGTGTTCGGAGACGGAAGCAAATGCGCAATTACCCGTCTTTTGTTTATTCATTATATTAAATCTGCCTGTCTCAGGTTCGAGTCCTGTTCAGTTTTAAGTTAATTCAGCTACAGTCGCTCATATAACACTTATCTCAGTCTACAGCAGGATTCAAACCTGCACACGCTGCATCAAAATACACAGTACTATGCACTTTGATGCAGAGTGCACAGGTTCGAATCCTGCTCTGGACTAAGAGATAATGTTTGCAAATAATTTCGCCTGTTTTCGAATTGTTAAGCATGTATATATTTATATATTGTGTGTGTGTGTGTGTGTGTGTGTGTGTGTGTGTGTGTGTGTGTGTGTGTGTGTGTGTGTGTCGTGCCGAATAGGTAACATTGGTCAGTTAGCAAGAACTCGTTTAAATTTTTTTTTTAATTTTCTCATATATGTTTAAAAATATATTTTTTTCGTTTATGTTCATGTAAAAATTAATAATTTTGTACCAAAAGAACCTTAGAAAACTTACCTAACCTTATCATAACAAGATCAATTTAATTTAGCCTAAACTAAATATATTTTAGATAAGTTTACAGTAATTTAATAAACACAATCAAATACATATATTTCTCGTTAGGTTCACAATGATTTTTGCGAAATTATTGCATATACAAATTTTCACTTGCCTTATTCGGCAAGAAGAGCGTTGCTATTTAAGCCAAAATTAAAATCCTGGGGACCCTCACCCTTAGTGAGGGTGAGGGTCCCCAGGGCAGTGCCAGAGGTGGTACCTCCCTATATATACAATGAGTGGTAAATGCAATGAGATCAAACCTACCAGGAGCAGCAGTCATTGTCCCCACAAATAGCGTCTTGCTTGGAGCACTTCTGGGAAGCGATGCCATTGACACAATTCTCGGGAAGAAACTGGAAGAGTTGAGGAGAATGGAACAACGAATAGGCAATCTTGACACGCATGATGCCTTGTACCTTCTCACAAAGTGCTGGAGTCTGCCCAGGTTGACATATTTCCTAAGATGTGCACCTTCATATGATAACCCTATACTACACGAATATGACAGTATCCTGAGGCAGATTTTTACGAAAGTACTTAACATTACTCTAGAAGACGGGCAGTGGAACCAAGCTACACTTCAGTCAGACTAGGAGGCATTGGTGTCCGCAAGTCATCACAGATTGCGCTACATGCTTTTCTGTCCTCATGCGTTGCATCCAGAGGGCTTGTAGCAGCAATTCTCCCTGAACATCTTAGGGACAAGACTGGAGTCCAGAACCAGAAGTTCATTGACGGAGCCATGATCTGGGATGATCTAACGGGCTCTGAAACCAGACCTGCTCCCCTCAACAACTACAAACAGTCGCACTGGGATGGCCCAGTAGTGGAGAACATAGCCTCAGAAATGTTTCAGTGTGTGTCGGGGAAGGATAGAGCCCGCCTCCTAGCAGAGCTCATCATGCAGGGGACTTTCTGTTGGCTGTTCCCAACTCCAGCCTTGGTACACGCCTTGACCCACAGACCATCCGCATTGGTGTTGTCATTCGACTTGCCGCCCCTATTCTCGCCGAACACAGGTGTATTTGTGGCAGTGAAGCAGCAGACCGATTCGGGTACCATGGTCTTGTGTGCCGTAAATCCGATGGAAAGATTTCAAGACATGAGGTTAATAACATTATCAACAGGAGCCTCACAACAGCCGGATGCCCAGCAGTAAGGGAGCCACCCCAACTATGCAGATATGATGGCAGCCAAAAGCGTCCAGATGGTATCACACTTCAAGCCTGGAGAGACGGTAAGCAGGTGGTGTGGGACTACGCATGTGCATCTACCTTGGCTGATACCTATCTCCAGTAAACCAGGGAGGAAGGAGGGGCAGCCGTCAGCTTCAGGAAGTTCCAAAAGTCCAGAAAACACGGAGAACTTACCCATCATTATATGTTTGCTCCCATAGGCTCGGAGACCCTTGGCTCATGGGGAAAGAGTCCATTTAAGTTCCTTAAGGAGATAGGCAAAAGACTCATCAGGGTAACTAGGGATCCCAAACGGCTTCAGGAAGAAATCCAAATATTCTTCCTTGAAGCCTTTTTATCCACTTCTCCGAGGCTATGGATCTCACAATTTACACCAGAGGTGGACCCCACACACACACACACACACACATATATATATATATATATATATATATATATATATATATATATATATATATATATATATATATATATATATATATATATATATGCAAAACAACCACTCTGAAAAAATAGAGAAATTCCAAGCGCTTTCGTGACTACTCACATTATCAAGGAACTGTTCCTTGATAATGTGAGTAGTCACGAAAACGTTTGGAATTTCTCTTTTTTCAGAGTGGTTGTTTTGCATATTTTGAAATCACCTGTTTACTGTGATCTTATTGCATATATATATATATATATATATATATATATATATATATATATATATAGAGAGAGAGAGAGAGAGAGAGAGAGAGAGAGAGAGAGAGAGAGAGAGAGAGAGAGAGAGAGAGATAGAGAGAGATAGAGAGAGATAGATAGAGATAGATAGAGAGAGAGAGAGAGAGAGAGAGAGTCGAGAGGAGAGGAGAGGTTCAACATTTGCTTGAATGTGTCAACAACGCCCCTCCACATATGGGGAAAATGATTGGCAAAGTCTTGAAGATGCAGCCTACACGCAGAAATCCTCTCCTTGTGAAAGCGAGACTTGACAGACGGTGCAAAAGCATCTCCAATAAAAATAAAAACACAATGAGCACGCTTCGCTGTGCACATGACAGCATGCCATCACGGCCTCCTGGAGAAAGAAGTTTACGAAGAAATAGCTTCTCTCGGGAGGAACACAAACCTGATACACTCACCCAGACATCATAGCTTGCTCGTACACCATAGCCTCAGGCACCCACCCAAACGGAGCAGTAGATGAAAGGCTAAATATTATCAGTTATTTCTTTTGAAGAACTGTTTTATGTGGTCTAAAAATGATTGTCACAGCTGAGGAATGCCTTGGCACAGTCTCTGGTATCACATCAACATTCTGTTTATCTCAAAGTGCCTCTTAAATCTTGCTAAGATGATCATTAGGCAGAGAGGGAAGGGTTCACTTAATCTCTCTATATATGCTTATGTTCCCCAAGATCATCGCTTCCTTAGCCTAGTTTAAGAAAGGATATAATTCGGGAATAAGAACCGAAAAACTGTATTATTGGTTATAATCATAACTATGATTTTTAAAAAGGTGGAGGGGTAAGCCAGTGGAAGGCCTCGGTCAGATGACCAAAACCTCCGGCTGTGGGTCATCATATGACTAAGACCCGCGTCAGGAAACACTTGTCCTGTTTCCTGACGAACATTATACCTACAGAACCAAAAGGAAACATAGAACAGTGATAACCCACATGGAGATAGAAACTGTGCAGATTAATTGACCTGTGTATTTCGACCCCCTTCTGGGATCCTCTTCAGCAGATGAAAAGGATCCCAGAAGGGAGCCGAAATATACAGATCAATTAATCTTCTGAGTTTCTGTCTTCATGTGGGTTAAAGACTAAGAGTTACATATTATATTACGTGCTTTGAGGAGAGTTATACCTTTGAAGAGTTTCGAGAGTTTATCTACTCTCTGAGCCCGGCCATGGGCCAGGCTTATGAGGGGAAAAGATCAGCAATCCTTATAGACTGCAAAACAAGATTCCATTTCACACTCGTACGGCAGATCGTTGCTGTATAGTGTACACCACATATCTTAGATATACCTTTGATGAGTTTCGAGTTTCTCGCCACTCTCAGAGCCCGGCTATGGGCCAGGCTCGCCTGGTGCTAGCTTGGTCAACTAGGCTGTTGCTGCTGGAGGCCAGCTGCTCCTTATGTGCAGTTCAGGATATTTATTAAGAGGAAACGTTTCACCCCGAATCACTTCTTCAGACCACCCTTAGTATTGTTATATATTGTTTTTAATTAAAGGAACGATTGTATTTTTAAAATGGTGTAGGGGGTAAATTAGTGGTAGGACGGTGAGAATCAGTGACTGGATGGAGAGGGAGTGGTTGAGGGTTGAGGTCTGTGTACTAGTTGGTAGGTAAGAAGGTAGTGTGGTACTGGTAAGCTGGGATGAGCGTCGGGAGGAACACAAGCAGTTCTGTCTACACTGAGGAGTTCCTCAAGTTGTCGGTCTTCTAAGTCTTTCAGGGGTTACTAAATACTCCGCTAGAGGGGCTTCTTCACGGGACGCCCTACTCTACGTTTTTTTTTGTTGTTGATGTAACTCATCAGTTGTAAAGAATTAGACACCTTTGATGAGTTTCGAGGAGTCTTGCTACTCTCGGAGCTCAGCCATGACCCCGGCCATGTGTAACATCTGGGTATCTTTATTTGTAGACGTTTCGCCAACCAGTGGCTTTATCAGTATGAGGACATAATGTGGAGAATGTAGACTTGTATACAAAAGGTGAGGTAATCACTACAAGGCTGAGGGACTGATTACCTCATCTTTCGTATATAATTCTGCAGTCTTCACATTACGTTACTGTGTTGATAAAGCTACTGGTTGGAGAAACATCTGCAAATAAAGATACCCAGATGTTGCACATGTGTTTAATTCTTATTCTTGTCGGTATTGTATACCATTTATGTACATCTTCATTCACTTGTACTTGCTGGGGGGGGTCAAGTCTTCCCGTTTGGTTGCCGCCTCTTAAGCGGCCAGGAAGAGTCGAGGTTGGACAGAAAGAGGCTGAATCAATCAATCAATCTCTCTCTCTCTCTCTCTCTCTCTCTCTCTCTCTCTCTCTCTCTCTCTCTCTCTCTCTCTCTCTCTCTCTCTCTCTCCCCTGATTCTCTTCGCCATCTTACTGCTACATATGACTCCTTCCTCCGTCTATATCCTCGGTGCCTCCAGAGTTTGTTAAATTGATTTTACGCCGCCGCCAGGAGACAGCCGTCACGTGACTTCATGACTCACGAATTCGTAATAACACGATAGCAAGCAAATTACGGAAAGGGTGGGGTTTTGAACCCACTGGACTGTGAGTTTTAAGAATCACCTGTCATGGGTTCAAGCCTCCCCCCCCCCATCCTTTCAGTGGATTTGTCAAGTGACTCTCGTGATTATTTTGATCATCCAGCTTGTATTGTTACTCACCTCCACCCTATTATTGTCTCTGTGTATTGATAAAGCCCCCCTGGTGGGCGAAACGTTCCCATAATAAAGTTGCTAACGTTGGTGACTTTGATAGCCATGTCAGTGACCTGACTCGTAAGCAGGTCGGTGACAATACAGTGATCTGACTCTCGTAACCGGGTCAGAGTTAAAATACACACTGACTTAATTAATCTCTAAACAGTGCAGTATCTTAACCATCACCTTTGATATACCTTTCGAGAGTTTTTCTACTCCCGGAGCCCTGGCCTCGGGCTAGGCTCGTCTGGTCAACCAGACTGTTTCTGCTGGCGCCCTGCTAGCCCATATATCCGTCACAGCCTGGTTGACCTGGCACCTGGTAAAGATACTTGTGCAGTTTCCTCTTGAAGACTTCTAAATCAACATCGCTTTTCTACAAGTAAATAAATACGAAATGTGAATCAAAATATTTTTTTCACGACTTTCAAACGATTAATACTGAGTGCCTCCTCCCTCAGGTCAGTGCTAAGAGTGCCAAAGCATTCTGTGAAAAAAAGCGTTAGCGTGCCAGTGTGTGAGCTCATGTATTTCTGTTTTGGGATTGAGTTTTTGATTCTGGTTCCAGCTAATTTGGTTTCCAGACTCTTAAGCCCGATCATACCTAATCTTATAGCTGTGTATGGAGTTTGGCTGTATCTGCACATCTAGTTTGTTACACTTAAAACCCTGAGACTCTCTCTCTCTCTCTCTCTCTCTCTCTCTCTCTATATATAGATATATATATATATATATATATATATATATATATATATATATATACTCTATTTGTACTCGCCTATTTGTGGTTCCATGGGTCGATTCACAGCTCTGGTCCCGCCTCTTCGCTAGTCGTTGCTACTAGGTTCACTCTGCTCCAAGAGCCTTATACCTCTTGTGTGTGTGTGTGTGTGTGTGTGTGTGTGTGTGTGTGTGTGTGTGTGTAAGGAGCTGAGACAATTGCTTTATTGCCACGTCGTCGTTCCCTTTGTCCTCTGACCTGACCCTTCTGACCGTCCCAGTGTTCCTGCTGCTGCTGCTGCTGCTGCTGCTGCTGTCGACTGCTCCTTCTCTAATTGTTGTGGGTTGCTCCTGCTCCACCTGAAGTAAACTGTTCCTTCTGTAGACACTGTCTCCTGTTCCTTTTCCAGCTGCTGTAGTTTGTTCCATCTGCTGTAGCCCTTTCCTGTTCCACTTTCTGTAATCTATTCCTGTTCCATCTGCTATAACCTGTTCCCGTTCCATCTGCTGTAGCCTGCTCCATCTGCTATAACCTGTTTCTGTTTCATCTGCTATAACCTGTTGCTGTTCCATCTATAGCCTGTTCCTGTTCCATCTTTTATAGCCTGTTCCAGCTGCTGTACCCTCAAGACAAGAGATGCTAAGCCAATGATGATCCTTTTCAAATCACTTGTTCTCTGAAAGTTAAGACACATGTGCAACATCTGGATATCTTTATTGTAGTAGACGTTTCGCCATCCAGTGGCTTTATCAATACAGATTCTAGGACATAATAGGAAGACAGTAGAACTATATACAAAAGATGAGGTAATCAGTCCCTCGGCCTTGGAGTTAGTGTTCACAGCATCGCGGTGGAGGAGAATCTGGAGCAAAGGCAAGAAGACTGGCGTTTATATAGTCGTCAGTGGAAGGGACGGGCAGCAGACGAGGGCAGTCACTGGTAGGCGGGATTCCCCAGTGGAAGTAGGTCCTTCCCAAAGAGATGGGTTAGTTGCAGCAGCCGTGAAGAAGGTCTTGTAGATGTCCTCTGAACCAAGATTCCATGATGTTGCAGTGTCTGACAAGTTGTGCAAGAAAGGTATAAAATACCGACAATATGAAAGTTAAGACACATGTGCAACATCTGGATATCTTTATTGTAGACGTTTCGCCATCCAGTGGCTTTATCAATACAGATTCTAGGACATAATAGGAAGACAGTAGAACTATATACAAAAGATGAGGTAATCAGTCCCTCGGCTGTGAACACTAACTCCAAGGCCGAGGGACTGATTACCTCATCTTTTGTATATAGTTCTACTGTCTTCCTATTATGTCCTAGAATCTGTATTGATAAAGCCACTGGATGGCGAAACGTCTACAATAAAGATATCCAGATGTTGCACATGTGTCTTAACTTTCATATTGTCGGTATTTTATACCTTTCTTGCACCACTTGTTCTCTCTAGGCTGGAATACTGCTGTACATTAACATGTCCATTCAAAGCAGGTGAAATTGCAGATCTAAAGAGTGTACAGAAAACCTTTACTGCACATATAAGGTCTGTCAAGCACCTTAACTACTGGGAACGCCTAGAATCACTTGACTTGTACTCACTGGAGCGCAGGCGAGTGAAATATATTATAATCTACACACAGAAATCACTCCCTACGAAAGCAAAAGAATTAACATAAGAACATAAGAAAGGAGAAACACTGCAGGAGGCCTGTTGGCCCATACTAGGCAGGTCCTTTACAATTCGTCCCACTAACAAAACCTTTGCCCAACCCAATTTTCAATGCCACCCAAGAAATAAGCTCTGATGTGAAAGTCCCTCTCAAATCCAACCCCTCCCACTCATGTACTTATCCAACCTAAATTTGAAACTACCCAAAGTCCCAGCCTCAATAACCCAACTAGGTAGACTGTTCCACTCATCAATTACCATATTTCCAAACCAATACTTTCCTATGTCCTTTCTAAATCTAAACTTATCTAATTTAAATCCATTACTGCGGGTTCTCTCTTGGAGAGACATCCTCAAGACCTTATTAATATTCCCTTTATTAATACCTATCTTCCACTTATACACTTCGATCAGGTCTCCCCTCATTCTTCGTCTAACAAGTGAATGTAACTTAAGAGTCTTCAATCTTTCTTCATAAGGAAGATTTCTAATGCTATGTATTAATTTAGTCATCCTACGCTGAATGTTTTCTAACGAATTTATGTCCATTCTGTAACATGGAGACCAGAACTGAGCTGCATAATCTAGGTGAGGCCTTACTAATGATGTATAAAGCTGCAGTATGACCTCTGGACTTCTGTTACCTACACTTCTTGATATAAATCCCAGTAATCTATTTGCCTTATTACGTACGCTTAGGCATTGCTGTCTTGGTTTAAGGTTGCTGCTCACCATAACCCCCAAGTCCTTTTCGCAATCTGTATGGCTAAGTTCTACATCATTTAACTTATAAGTACTAGGGTTATGGGCACTCCCAAGCTTCAGAACCTTGCATTTATCTACATTGAACTGCATCTGCCACTTTTCTGACCAAGAATAGAGTTTGTTTAAATCCTCCTGAAGTTCCATAACATCTACGTTTGAATCAATTATCCTACCTATCTTCGTGTCATCAGCGAATTTGCTCATATCACTAGTAATTCCCTCATCAAGATCATTGATATATATTATAAACAACAACGGGCCCAAGACTGATCCCTGTGGAACGCCACTTGTTACAGATCCCCACTCGGATTTAACCCCATTTATGGACACTCTCTGCTTCCTGTCTGTGAGCCATGTGTACGAATGGTATATAATACCGACAAGATGAGAGTAAGACACATGTGCAACATCTGGGTATCTTTATTGTAGACGTTTCGCCATCCAGTGGCTTTATCAATACAAATTCTAGGACATAACTTGAAGACAGTAGAACTATGTACAGAAGATGAGGTAATCAGTCCCTCAACCTAGGAGTAGGTGCGAACAGCACCATAGTCGTGGAGATTCTGAAGCAGAAGAAAGAATCCTGGCGCTTATATAGTAACGTCAGGTGAAGCAGACGAGGGCAAATTCACTGGTAGGCGGGATTCCCCAGTGGAAGTAGGTCCTTCCCAAAGAGATGGGTTAGTAGTAGTAGTAGTTGTCGTGAAGGTTATGTACATGTCCTCAGAATTAAGATTCCATGATGTTGCAGTGTCTGACAAGTTGTGTACGAATGGTATATAATACCGACAAGATGAGAGTAAGACACATGTGCAACATCTGGGTATCTTTATTGTAGACGTTTCGCCATCCAGTGGCTTTATCAATACAAATTCTAGGACATAACTTGTCGGTATTATATACCATTCGTACACAACTTGTCAGACACTGCAACATCATGGAATCTTAATTCTGAGGACATGTACATAACCTTCACGACAACTACTACTACTACTAACCCATCTCTTTGGGAAGGACCTACTTCCACTAGGGAATCCCGCCTACCAGTGAATTTGCCCTCGTCTGCTTCACCTGACGTTACTATATAAGCGCCAGGATTCTTTCTTCTGCTTCAGAATCTCCACGACTATGGTGCTGTTCGCACCTACTCCTAGGTTGAGGGACTGATTACCTCATCTTCTGTACATAGTTCTACTGTCTTCAAGTTATGTCCTAGAATTTGTATTGATAAAGCCACTGGATGGCGAAACGTCTACAATAAAGATACCCAGATGTTGCACATGTGTCTTACTCTCATCCTGTGAGCCATGACTCGATCCACGAGAGGACTTTTCCCCCAGTGTCATGAGCTGCTACTTTCTTTAACAGTCTATGGTGCGGAAATCTATCAAAAGCCTTACTAAAATCTAAGTAAATAATATCAAATTCTTTATCGTGGTCAACAGCCTCAAAAGCTTTACTGAAGAAAGTTAATAAATTAGTTAGACAAGACCGGCCTCTTGTGAATCCATGCTGAGTATCATTAATCAAGCTATGCTTATCAAGATGGCTTCTTATAATCTCAGCTATAATTGACTCTAGTAATTTGCCTACAATTGAGGTCAGGCTTATTGGGCGGTAATTTGACGGTAGTAATAAAGTTGGTAGAATTACCGACAATATGTAAAGTAAAAGGACACAAGTGCAACTAATGTGACATTTATTGTGTAGATGAATGGTTCAGAGAACCGACATGTTGATAAATTAGACACATGTGCAACTCTTGGGTATCTTTATTGAGGAAACGTTTCGCCACACAGTGGCTTCATCAGTCCATACAAAGGAGAATCTTGAAGAATAGGAGGAGAATGAGGTAATCAGTCCCTCAACCTTGAGTCGATGTGGTCAGTCCATCAATCTTGAATAGAATACGGCATACGTGCTGAGAAGGAGCTTATAAACCGTTGGCAGGAGAGGTGCAGCAGTCAGAGGCAGTGTAACACTTGTTCAATGTTGAAGTAGGTCGTGCCCAAGAATTAGGCAAGCGAAGAATTCCCAAGTATTAAGATCCCAAGAAGATGCCAGACACTGCATCTTCTTGGGATCTTAATACTTGGGAATTCTTCGCTTGCCTAATTCTTGGGCACGACCTACTTCAACATTGAATAAGTGTTACACTGCCTCTGACTGCTTCACCTCTCCTGCCAACGGTTTATAAGCTCCTTCTCAGCACGTATGCCGTATTCTATTCAAGATTGATGGACTGACCACATCGACTCAAGGTTGAGGGACTGATTACCTCATTCTCCTCCTATTCTTCAAGATTCTCCTTTGTATGGACTGATGAAGCCACTGTGTGGCGAAACGTTTCCTCAATAAAGATACCCAAGAGTTGCACATGTGTCTAATTTATCGACGTTTGTGGCAACGTTTCGCTCTCCAGGAGCTTTATCAAGCCATTACAAACAATACATGGACACAGAGGGTATATAAAGGCTCTGAGTGAGGTGCAATACTAGTGAGGTAACATTTCGATGTTCACTAGTGGTGGTAGTAGTAGTAGTAGTAGTAGTAGTAGTAGTAGTAGTAACAAAAATAATACAATAAGGAAGAGCAATTAATTCGTACATGAGTAAAAGGATATAAAAGCTATTACTTGGGTAACATTAAAATAGGTTGGACAAAAATATGTATTGTTTGTAATGGCTTGATAAAGCTCCTGGAGAGCGAAACGTTGCCACAATAAATGTCACATTAGTTGCACTTGTGTCCTTTTACTTTACAAATTTGACGGTAACGACTTGTCCCCTGTTTTAAAAATAGGAATTACATTAGCCATCTTCCACATATCAGACACTACACCTGTTTGAAGAGATAAATTAAAAATATTAGTTAATGGTTCACAGAGTTCCATTTTGCATTCCTTAAGAACCCTTGAAAAAACCTCATCAGGACCCGGCGACTTATTTTGCTTCAGTCTGTCTATCTGCTTCACAACCATTTCACTAGTGACTGTGATGTTACATAATTTATCTTCTTCTAGCCCACTATAAAAAAATTAATTACTGGAATATTGTTAGTGTCTTCCTGTGTAAAAACTGAGAGAAAATAATCATTAAAAATCGAGCACATTTCATTCTCTTTGTCAGTAAGATGCCCATAGTTATTTTTAAGGGGACCTATCTTATCTCTAACTTTTGTTCTATAGACCTGGAAAAAACTTTTTGGGTTAGTTTTAGAATCCCTAGCAACTTTAATTTCATAGTCCCTTTTAGCTTTTCTTATCCCCTTTTTAATGTCCCTCTTAATGTCAATATACTGATTCATAAGATGACCCTCACCTCTTTTGATACGCCTATAAATTCCTTTCTTATGCCCTAGTAGATATTTGAGCCTATTATTCATCCATTTTGGGTCATTTCTATTTGATCTAATTTCTTTATATGGGATAAACGTTCTTTGAGCAGCATGTATAGTGTTCAGAAAACTGTCATATTGATTGCTCACTTCGTTACCCCAGTCAACAGATGATAAGTGTTCTCTAAGCCCATCGTAATCTGCTAAGCGAAAATCTGGGACTGTTACTGAGTTATCGCTACTATCGTACTTCCATTCAATGCTAAATGTAATTGATTTGTGGTCGCTAGCACCCAGTTCCTCTGAAATTTCTAAATTATTAACAAGGGATTCATTGCTTGCCATAACTAAGTCAAGCAGGTTATTTCCCCCTTGTAGGTTTTGTCACAAACTGCTTCAAAAAACAATCCTGAACTACTTCTAAGAAGTCGTATGATTCTAAATTCCCAGTCAAGAAATTCCAATCAATATGACTAAAGTTAAAGTCTCCTAGAATTACTACATTATCGTGCCTTGTGGCCTTAGCAATTTCCTCCCATAGTAGTCTCCCTTGGTCCCTATCTAAGTTTGGGGGATGGTATATGACTCCTAAAATCAGTTTTTCATGCCCCTCTGAAAATTCTATCGAAACAGGCTCTCTATGTGTTACTTCAGACTTACAACCCGTTTTTATGCAACAGTTCAAGCGATCTCGGACATACAATGTCACCCCACCCCCCTTCCCGATACTTCTATCTACTTGGAACAATTTAAAACCCTGAATATGACATTCCGCAGGCATGTCCCGACTTTTTGAATTAAACCACGTCTCAGTTAAGGCAAATACATCAATGTTACCTGCACTAGCAACTAATCTCAACTCGTCCATCTTATTCCTAGCACTACGGCAATTTGCATAATAAACATTGAAAGACTCTCCTTTCTCTTTACCCTTCCTGCTCATTTCTGTTTTTCTACTAAACCTATTACTGTCCTTATCACCCAAGGTCCCTGGCTTTTCAATATCTACCTTGTTCTGCTTATTACTAGTTCCCCTAGAACTCGTAATATTACTACACTGGGACTTCACTGTTTTCCTGCCGAAACCCATACCACTAACTATTCCTAGTTTAAAGTCCTAACTGCTCCCTCCACTGCAGTTGCCAGTGCTACCACCCCAGACCTATATAAGTGAACCCCATCCCTGGCATACATGTCATTTCTGCCATAGAAGAGGTCCCATTTGTCAATGAATGTTACCGCATTTTCCTTACAGTATTTGTCCAGCCAGCAATTGACACCAATTGCCCTGGACAACCATTCATTTCCAACTCCTCTCCTTGGCAAAATACCACATATGACAGGGTTCCCACCCGATTCCTAATTATTTCTATTGCTGACCTATACCTGCGATGCAACATACCCCCAGTGAAAAGTAGGGGCGCCAATGGTACACTAAGAGAAAACACAATAAGTGTCCGGGGCCCAAGACTGTTCAACAGCCTCCCACCAGCCATAATGGGCATTACCAATAGATCCCTGGTTGTCTTCAAGAGGGAGCTGGACAGATACCTAAAGTCGGTGCCGGATCAGCCGGGCTGTGGTTCATACATTGGACTATGTGTGGCCAGCAGTAACAGCCTCGTTGATCAGGCCCTGATCCACCTGGAGGTCTGGTCGTGGACCGGGCCGTGGGGGCGTTGATCCCCGGAATGCCCTCCAGGTAGACTCCAGGTAGAGTCCAGGTAGTTAGACCTTTTCCTGCAGCTGCTATGATCTCTAGTTATTATTCGTTACGTTATACCAAATGTATATAATTTATATAATTTATATAAATACTATTTGCATAACACTAGATAGCTTGTTCCTATTTTAGCTGCCGTTATCTGCTCCTGCAGGTCGTTCCGGGGAAGGGGTCAACGTCCCCGCGGCCGAGTCCTTCACCAGGCCTCGCAGTGGATCAGGGCCTGATCAACGAGGCTGTTACTGCTGACCCCAAGACTGGAAATTTTCCAGTCTTTGTGAGGAGAATTTTAACAGAATCTAGCTCCCGTTACTTTTATGGTGTAAGCTGCTGTTGCTTCTGTTGTGATGCATTTCTGTTTCTTCTCTTGTGATGCATTTCTGTTGCTTGTGATGCGTTTGTTGCTTCTCTTGTGATGCATTTCTGTTGCTTGTGATGCGATTCTGTTGCTTCTCTCGTGATGCATTTCTGTTGCTTGTGATGCGTTTCTGTTGCTTCTCTTGTGATGCATTTCTGTTGCTTGTGATGCGATTCTGTTGCTTCTCTTGTGATGCATTTCTGTTGCTTGTGATGCGATTCTGTTGCTTCTCTTGTGATGCATTTCTGTTGCTTGTGATGCGTTTCTGTTGCTTCTCTTGTGACGCATTTCTGTTGCTTGTGATGCGATTCTGTTGCTTCTCTCGTGATGCATTTCTGTTGCTTGTGATGCGTTTCTGTTGCTTCTCTTGTGATGCATTTCTGTTGCTTGTGATGCGATTCTGTTGCTTCTCTTGTGATGCATTTCTGTTGCTTGTGATGCGATTCTGTTGCTTCTCTTGTGATGCATTTCTGTTGCTTGTGATGCATTTCTGTTGCTTGTGATGCGTTTCTGTTGCTTCTCTTGTGATGCATTTCTGTTGCTTGTGATGCGTTTCTGTTGCTTCTCTTGTGATGCATTTCTGTTGCCTCTGTTTAAACCTAATTAATTTTAATGAGAGGCTTCTATGGTTCCTTCTCTGTGTACGGTGTTCACAGGGAGGTCCTACCACCGTGTACGGTGTTCACAGGGAGGTCCTACCACCGTGTACGGTGTTCACAGGGAGGTCCTACCACCGTGTACGGTGTTCACAGGGAGGTCCTACCACCGTGTACGGTGTTCACAGGGAGGTCCTACCACCGTGTACGGTGTTCACAGGGAGGTCCTACCACCATGTACGGTGTTCACAGGGAGGTCCTACCACCGTGTACGGTGTTCACAGGGAGGTCCTACCTCCGTGTACGGTGTTCACAGGGAGGTCCTACCTCCGTGTACGGTGTTCACAGGGAGGTCCTACCTCCGTGTACGGTGTTCACAGGGAGGTCCTACCTCCGTGTACGGTGTTCACAGGGAGGTCCTACCACCGTGTACGGTGTTCACAGGGAGGTCCTACCTCCGTGTACGGTGTTCACAGGGAGGTCCTACCACCGTGTACGGTGTTCACAGGGAGGTCCTACCACCGTGTACGGTGTTCACAGGGAGGTCCTACCACCGTGTACGGTGTTCACAGGGAGGTCCTACCACCGTGTACGGTGTTCACAGGGAGGTCCTACCACCGTGTACGGTGTTCACAGGGAGGTCCTACCACCGTGTACGGTGTTCACAGGGAGGTCCTACCACCATGTACGGTGTTCACAGGGAGGTCCTACCACCGTGTACGGTGTTCACAGGGAGGTCCTACCTCCGTGTACGGTGTTCACAGGGAGGTCCTACCTCCGTGTACGGTGTTCACAGGGAGGTCCTACCTCCGTGTACGGTGTTCACAGGGAGGTCCTACCTCCGTGTACGGTGTTCACAGGGAGGTCCTACCTCCGTGTACGGTGTTCACAGGGAGGTCCTACCACCGTGTACGGTGTTCACAGGGAGGTCCTACCTCCGTGTACGGTGTTCACAGGGAGGTCCTACCACCGTGTACGGTGTTCACAGGGAGGTCCTACCACCGTGTACGGTGTTCACAGGGAGGTCCTACCACCGTGTACGGTGTTCACAGGGAGGTCCTACCACCGTGTACGGTGTTCACAGGGAGGTCCTACCACCGTGTACGGTGTTCACAGGGAGGTCCTACCACCGTGTACGGTGTTCACAGGGAGGTCCTACCACCGTGTACGTGTTCACAGGGAGGTCCTACCACCGTGTACGGTGTTCACAGGGAGGTCCTACCACCGTGTACGGTGTTCACAGGGAGGTCCTACCACCGTGTACGGTGTTCACAAGGAGGTCCTACCACCGTGTACGTGTTCACAGGGAGGTCCTACCACCGTGTACGTGTTCACAGGGAGGTCCTACCACCGTGTACGGTGTTCACAGGGAGGTCCTACCACCGTGTATGGTGTTCACAGGGAGGTCCTACCACCGTGTACGGTGTTCACAGGGAGGTCCTACCACCGTGTACGGTGTTCACAGGGAGGTCCTACCACCGTGTACGGTGTTCACAGGGAGGTCCTACCACCGTGTACGGTGTTCACAGGGAGGGCCTACCACCGTGTACGGTTACCTGGAGGTTACCTGGAGGTTATTACTACCACCGTGTACGGTGTTCACAGTAAGATTCCTACCACCGTGTTCCCCAAGAAAGAATTCTCACATCGTGTACCGTATTCCCCAGAGAGGATTCTCCCACCGTAATCCCCAGAGAGGATCCTCCCACCGTGTTCCCCAGAGAGGATCCTCCCACCGTGTAACGTGTTTCCAAACGTGTAATTCAACGTGCTATTCCACCCCCGGGCATAATTTCCCCCAGTGTATGCTCATAATAAAGCAATTTCTACATCTATAATTCTCACACAATGCATCGTATAATGGCCTTCTGATGTAGCATCGTGGCCACCACGTCTTACAAGGGGGGGGAAGATGTAGGCAAGTAGGTAGGAAGGTGAGAGGGAGGGAGGGTAAGAGGGAGGGAGGGTAGGAGGGAGGGAGGGTAGGAGGGAGGGAGAGGAGGGAAGGTAGGAGGGAGGGAGAGGAGGGAAGGTAGGAGGGAGGGAGAGGAGGGAAGGTAGGAGGGAGGGAGAGATAGGGAAAGGGATGGAGGGTGGGTAATATGGAGAAGGGAGGGAGGGAGAGAGAGGAAAGGGATGGAGGGAGGGTAAGATGGAGAAGGGAGGGAGGGAGAGAGAGGGAAAGGGATGGAGGGAGGGTAAGATGGAGAAGGGAGGGAGGGAGTGATAAATAGAAAGAGAAATAGAGAGAAATAGAAAGAGAAATAGAAAGAGGAAAAGAGAAATAGAAGGAGGGGAAATAGAGAGAAATAGAGAGAAATAGATAGGCAAATAGAGCGGGAAACAGAGAGAAATAGAAAGAAATAGAGAGAGAGAAATAGAAAGAGAGAGAGAGAGAGAGAGAGAGAGAGAGAGAGAGAGAGAGAGAGAGAGAGAGAGAGAGAGAGAGAGAGAGAGAGAGAGAGAGCGATGGTTACTGCCTTACAAAGCACTTGTTATCAAGCAGTGACACTATCGGGTAACGTGATCAGCCCGGGTGTCTGGCGGGTCAGGGCGTGTAGTTAGCGGGTCACCTCGCCACAGACCCGACCCACAATGCATGTCAATTACCCAGCGATCGCAGAGCCCCGGTTGATGGATCGGATACCGGGTGCAACTGTAGGCTCTGGAGCGGGTATCCGGGCTAGGCAGGCGGATTGGCAGGTGGATGGGCGGGTAGGTAAGTCAGGGCAGGTCACCCCCACCCACAACGGTACGCTACCGAGCCCCTAGCAAGGTGGGGGGATGAGGGGTGGGGAGAGAGAGGGAGGTAGGAGAGAGAAGGGTAGGGAAGCGGGGAAAGAGAGGTAGGGGAAAGAGGGGAAGGGGAGTGGGGAGAGAGGGGGTCAGTTAATGTCAGTAATTTACTACGGGTGGCATTGTTGGTTGGACTCGCTGAACACGCCCCCAACCTCCTCCCCAACCTCCCCCTCCCAAGACCGGGCGTACTCACCTTGTACTCGCCCGTTGGTGATCGTAGGGATTCGACTCATGGCTCCCGGTCCCGCCTCTCTTATCTTTTCTACTGATTTTACTGACTTCACCTATCCATCAAACTGTGTAGGGTATTTACCTTCAACACTTCTACGTCTAGTTCACTCCACTTCCCTATTTTGAAGTCAATCAATCAAGACTTATGGACTAAACATCAACGACTCCAGACTGAGGGACTGATTACCTCGCAGTCATCTCCCACCATGTCTCCGCAACGGACTGAAGAAGCCACTGGCTGACGAAACGTTTCCAGAATAAAGCTACACAAATGTTACCTTTGATATACCTTTGAAGAATCTCGAGAGTATATCTACACTCTGAGCCCGGCCTGGTCAACCAGGCTGTTGCTGCTGGAGGCTCGCTGCCCCACATATCCATCACAGCCTGGTTGATCTGGCACAAGTCTCTGCACAAGTGTCTTATCAATCAGAAAAAAAAAAGAACTATTAACCACCACTGTCCAAGACGAGCCTGACCCATGGCCGGGCAACGGGAGTGGAAAAACTCTCGAAACTCATCAAAGGTATATCAAAGGTATACTTTCCACTAACATACTACCAAGCTCAGTCTTCCACTATTTCTTCACTATGTTGGTAATGTGCCACATGAAGAGGCTCCCGTTTCACACCTTTATGGAGTACCGCCTCGGAATTGCGCTTTCGAGGGACTAATTAACTCATATTCACATCTGTACTGCTCTTGCTGCTTCTGTGAACGACTGAAGAAGCCTACTGTGTAGGCTAGGTTTGGTAAGATTTGTCAGGAAATAGGACAAGTGTTTCCTGATGCGAGTCTTAGTCATATAATGACCCACAGCTGGAGCTTTTTGTCATCTGACAGAAGCCTTCCGCTGGCTTACCACTCCCCCCCCCTATAAAAACTATGGTTATGATTGTAATAATGTTGGTAGAATTACCGACAATATGTAAAGTAAAAGGACACAAGTGCAACTAATGTGACATTTTGTTGTGGCAACGTTTCGCTCTCCAGGAGCTTTATTTGTAACGGCTTGACAAAGCTCCTGGAGAGCGAAACGTTGCCACAATAAAATATCACATTAGTTGTACTTGTGTCCTTTTACTTTACACATTGTTATGATTATAAATGTGTAGGCGAAACGTTTCGGAATAGATACCCAGCTGCTGCACATGCATCTAACTCATCAATTTCCTGGTGTTGCTTCGGGCAACGTGAAGACCTGGAAGAACAGTCGACTGGTGTGGGTCGCATCCTGGGACAAAACTGACCTATTTTGCCCGAAATGCTCTGCATAACAAGGGACTTTCTATATAGTAATATGTCATTGATGTCAGCTATGGTCTGTATACCTTGTACATGTACTTGTAGAAATAGAGATTATTATTAACAACAGTGTTGACGTTCGCAAGGGTAAACTCGCTTATATTAAGATACGCAGATTAATTGCATATATTACCCGCAACCGTAACCTTCTGACCTCAAAATCCGAACGTGACCCTCTTTGTTCGTACGGATCAGCGGCACACAGATTGAAAAGAACCAGTCTAAGGTTAATTTAGGGAAGGGGAGCCCAAAACTAGGAGATAAATACTGGTGATGCTGCCATAAGTGGTGATGCTGCCATAACACACTAAGAGATTGTATAAGCTCGCTGGCACTGTTATAACCTGAGCTCAGTAGCAAATCCTGATACTGAAAAAGTATGAGTGGTAGTAGCAGCAACATTAGTAGGATCAGTAGTGGTAGGAACAGTAGCAGCAACAGCAGTAGTAGCAGCAGGAGTAGCAGCAGCAGGAGTAGCAGCAACAGTAGTAGCAACAGTAGTAGTAGCAGCAGCAGCAGCAACAGCAGCAGTAGGAGCAGTAGTTAGTAGTAGAAGTAGCAACATTAGTAGTAGCAGTAACAATAGAAGTAGCAGCAACAGTAGTAGAACTAGTAGGAGGAGGAAGAGGAAGAAAAAAAGGGGTAAGAGGCAAAATGAGAACTAAATTCGCAAAAATGCTAAATCTACACGGGTTGTTTAGACACAAAACGAAGGAGAAAAATAAAGAATGTGAGGCTGTTGTGGTGGTAGCAACAGCGGTGGACACGGAGGAACATGACGTGCCACCTTCACCTTGACGTGACATCACCTTCATGTCGTCTCACTGGCAGCCTTACACAGCGCTGACACCCAATCATAACTCATTCTCGGCCATTTGTCTTGCTGACACTGTCTGGGGGATGCTGTATAAACAAGGCGTTCCCTTGCCGTTCATTTGCCATTTTTTGCCGTTTATCTGCTTATATGCCGTCTATCTGCGCTTTATATGCAGTTTATGTGCCGTTCGTTTTTTTTTTCCTTGCCGGTTGTCATTTTTACCATTCATCTGCCGATTTTTGCTGGTTATCAACCATTTTCTGCCGTTTATCTGCAAATTTTCCATTTACTTGTTTTCCTACCACTTACTGGCCGTTTTCCTGCCATTTTCCTGGCACCCACTTGGTGATTATAATCCCTTTCATTTGACATTTATGTGCGTTTCGGTCAGCTCAGCATTTCTCTGGGTTCAGCGGGCCTTTTATATGGTAATAGTCAGACTTTCGCTCACCTGACACCATCATCAGGTACAACATCATGACCTATTCTTCCCATCTGAGGATTGCAGGTCCCTCTTCACTAACCAGTTATTATAACAAGAATGCGTCTTTTTGTTGGCGACGGGGGGAGGGGTTGATTCCTAGCTCATGGCCCAGCCTTTTGTTCTTCGTCGACCGGAATTGTTGGTTTCCGATTCTTGTGTCTTTTATAGTTGTTAGGTAAGACACATATGCAACAGTTAGGTATCTTTGTTTTGAAACGATTCGCCTACACAGTAGGCTTCTTCAGTCGAGTACAGAAAAGTTGATAGAAGCAGAAGAGACTTGAAGACGATGTAATCAGTCCATCACCCTTAAAGTTTTGAGGTGGTCAGTCCCTCAGTCTGGAGAAGAGTATTGTTCTATAGAACAATGCTCTTCTCCAGACTGAGGGACTGACCACCTCAAAACTTTAAGGGTGATGGACTGATTACATCGTCTTCAAGTCTCTTCTGCTTCTATCAACTTTTCTGTACTCGACTGAAGAAGCCTACTGTGTAGGCGAATCGTTTCGTAATAAAGATACCTAACTGTTGCATATGTGTCTTACCTAACAACCTGTCGGTATTTTATACCATTTTAATGTTCTTTTACAGTTGTTCTTGTGTGTATCGGATTTTTGATCTGGGACTGGGCCGTGGGGGGCGCTGACCCCTTTCATACATAAGGGAAACTGCCAGGGAGAATCGCCCCCTGGCTGTATTCAAGAAAGAACCTGACAAATTTCTCGAGTCAGTGCCTGATCAGACAGGCTGTTGTGCTTACCGTATTTTCTGGAATATAAGACGCACTTTTTCCCATAAAGTCTTTGAAAATAAGCCTGCGCCTTATATGCTCAAGGTCAGGGTCAAGGGTAGGCATTGGGTTACGCTTTAGTGAGTGTTTACTGACGTTACGTTACAACTGCTTAGTAAAGTCTTATTTGTATCATATGATTGTGCATCTTATATGCCGGAAAATACGGTACGTTGACTCCTGCGGTTAGCACCAACAGCGTAGTTAATCAGGCCATCCAGGTAGACTCTTAAAGCGCACTGCAGGTAGACTCCAAGTAAATTCTAGACAGCGGGGTGGTAAACATAGCTCTGGTAGGTCAGTGGATGCTTTAGTTACAGGTCATCAGTAACAGCCTGATTGATCAGGCCCTGATCCACCGGGAGGCCTGGTCAAGGGCTGGGCTACGGGGGCTTTGACCCTAGGAACACCATCCAGGAAGACACCAGGCAGGTCATACTTTGACAAAGACCCGTGAGAGGGGACACTCCTGTTATCTGACAAATCCACCACCACCAGCCTCCACACCGTTGAAGAGTTTCGACAGTTTAACTACTCGTAGTAATGTCTGAGGATCTCACTTTCAAGGATCACAACAGTGCCACGATCGCACGTGCAAAGAAAATGATAGGATGGATAATGAGAACTTTCAAAACTAGAGATGCCAAGCCCATGATGATCCTTTTCAAATCACTTGTTCTCTCTAGGCTGGAATACTGCTGTACATTAACATCTCCATTCAAAGCAGGTGAAATCGCGGATCGAGAGAGTGTACAGAGATCCTTTACTGCACGTATAAGTTCTGTCAAGCACCTTAACTATTGGGAACGCTTGGAAGCACTTGACTTGTACTCGTTGGAACGCAGGAGGGAGAGATATATCATAATCTACACTTGGAAAATCTTGGAAGGAATGGTCCCAAATCTGCACACAGAAATCACTCCCTACGAAAGTAAAAGACTGGGCAGGCGATGCAAAATGCCCCCAATAAAAAGTAGGGGCGCCATTGGTACACTAAGAGAAAACACCATAAGTGTCCGGGGCCCAAAACTGTTTAACAGCCTCCCATCAAGCATTAGGGGAATTGCCAATAAACCCCTGGCTGCCTTCAAGAGAGAGCTGGACAGATACCTAAAGTCAGTGCCGGATCAGCCGGGCTGTGGCTCGTACGTTGGACTGCGTGCGGCCAGCAGTAACAGCCTAGTTGATCAGGCCCTGATCCATCGGGAGGCCTGGTCATGGACCGGGCCGCGGGGGCGTTGATCCCCGGAATAACCTCCAGGTAACTCTCGGAGCCCGGCCATGGACCAGGCTCCACATAGTCATTCTCCTTTATTGCTCTTATGGGGCTGAAAAAAAAACGCACTTCTAACATTTTAGTGACTCGTCTGTGTTCTTTGCTTCAGTCTATGTTGCCTGGTCCTGGTAACCAAGTGACATTCCATCTGTAGCTGCCTCAGAAATTCCCCCATTAATCAACTCCTCTCAGAAATTGTCCCATTAATCAATTCCTCTCTGAATTAATCACGATACAGTAGCTGGAACAATTCTCAACTTACAAGCTACAGCTGAAAAGACATTTTAATTACTAATGGGACAATAGATGTCGCTAGTAACAATACCTTTGAAGACTTTGGAGTTTTCCTACTCTCGTAGCAGCCTGACCCTGGACCAGGTGGCCCCAAGCGTACGCTAGTTTCATCTAGGATTGACATCTAATTTGGAGTATCTCGCATGTCGTAATCATGTGCCTCGTCTTGTTAGACGTGTTTGTATTACTTAGTCATCAAAACTGATGGAATGAACATCTTAGTACTATTCTCTCTTATGGACTGACAAATCCACTGGTTTGCGACACGTTTCTTATTCTTCTTGTGAATTTTGTATACATGTACTATAGTACATGTACCATAGTACATGTACTCAGCCTCACAACCAAGCGTGCAGCATTAAAACCCACGACTGGCTGACCAAACATACCAGTGTCAGCTTACCTGATGTGGAGGGTCAAAGGGCACTTGAGCCTGGTAATATAGTGTGACCAAAAGTAATCAATGTATTGTGGGGGTGGGAGAGAGGAAATGCGGGAGGAGGGAAGCCGGGGGAAGAGAAGCAGGGAAAGAGGGGTTTCAGGGGAGAACGGAGGGAAAGAGATATTGGCTAGATTAAGAGAAGTGTATCTAGAATGCAAAAGAGACGAAGGAGGACAAAAAAGAGGAAAAAGGAAATAAATCTCTGGTGGAGGGATTTGTAGTCGATTTTTAATAAAGGCAGAAGAACGAGAGATAGTAAATAAACACGGCAGTGATGTCTTTACTGACACAACGTTGCACTCACGAGTAGTCTTTTTGAAGTACGATAATAAAGCTCACTCGTGGGTGAAACGTTGTATCAATAAAGACTTCACTGCGTTGTCTAGTTAACTAGTTACGAAGGGAAATTTTGAAAGCGAGGTTCCTAATCGAGAAAGAGCACCGGAAGGCTTGCAGTGAAAGGAGGTTAGGCTAGGTTAGGTTTGTCAGGAAACAGGACAAGTGTTTCCTGACGCGGGTCTTAGTCATATTATGACCCACAACTGGAGCTTTTGGTCATCTGACTGAGGCCTTCAGCTGGCTTACCCCTCCACCCCTTTAAATATTAAGGTTATAGTTGTACCCATTAATAAAAGTGAGGGGAGAATACGGGAAGGGAGAAGGAGGGAGATATCGTAGTCAAGGAACAAGGGTGACATGAGTTAGGGGTTGCTAGTGATTCAAGGGAAAGGGGTGGGGGGCAAGGGAGACGAAGGGGATAAGGGAGGGGGTTCATTGTGATAGTGAAGGGGATGTTCATTGTGACAGTAAAGGGGATGAGGGAGGGGGGTTCATGGTGGTGATGAAGGGTTTCTGGGAGGAGGTCAGGGTAGCTCCAGTCAGTCAGGAGAGGCGGATGTATAGAGTTCGAAGCTTCACTCGCGGCCGTATCGAGTTAAACCCGATCTCGAGCTCGGGAACCAAACCCTTAACTCCCACTCCAGAAAACTGACTCACGTGCAGCGGGGCACAGCGGGGCACAGCGGGGCACAGCGAGAGCCTTGATTCTGAGAAGTCGATATACACTGAGTTTTATATTAATGAACAAATGAAGCTCCGCTGTAACTTATGTTGGTAATAATTTACAAAAAAGACATGAAGGGTTTGGCCACTGTGTTGGCTGCGTCCCGCTAGCACCAACGGCCTGATACATCAGGCGATGACCCCACATATCGGCTACAGGTAAGATTAGGTAGGATTTTAAAGCTAAGTCGACATCACCGATGGCGTACCAGCTGTTTACTGTAAATTTTGGGGTTTTATGTTCACTCTGCATAAGCGGTATTAGTCACTCCAGAAACATTCTTCAAGATAAAAATTAAAATGCGGCTGAGTGGTCTAAAGAGTCACACTGGAGAGTTATGCCACTCTCCACACGTAGGTTCGAATCCTGCTGACTGCGATCTTTCCTTGTATATGCCTTTGCTTGTTACTGTGATGCAATATATAATTACATAATTATATATATATATAATTATATATATATATATATATATATATATATTAATTATATATATATATATATATATATATATATATATATATATATATATATATATTATATATATATATTATATATATATGTATATATATATATTATATGTATAGAAATACATATATATATTATATATATATATATATATATATATATATATATATATATATATATATATATATTTATTATTATCACACTGGCCGATTCCCACCAAGGCAGGGTGGCCCGAAAAAGAAAAACTTTCACCATCATTTACTCCATCACTGTCTTGCCAGAAGGGTGCTTTACACTACAGTTTTTAAACTGCAACATTAACACCCCTCGTTCAGAGTGCAGGCACTGTACTTCCCATCTCCAGGACTCAAGTCCGGCCTGCCGGTTTCCCTGAACCCCTTCATAAATGTTACTTTGCTCACACTCCAACAGCACGTCAAGTATTAAAAACCATTCGTCTCCATTCACTTCTATCAAACACGCTCACGCATGCCTGCTGGAAGCCCAAGCTCCTCGCACACAAAACCTCCTTTACCCCCTCCCTCCAACCTTTCCTAGGCCGACCCCTACCCCGCCTTCCTTCCACTACAGACTGATACACTCTTGAAGTCATTCTGTTTCGCTCCATTCTCTCTACATGTCCGAACCACCTCAACAACCCTTCCTCAGCCCTCTGGACAACAGTTTTGGTAATCCCGCACCTCCTCCTAACTTCCAAACTACGAATTCTCTGCATTATATTCACACCACACATTGCCCTCAGACATGACATCTCCACTGCCTCCAGCCTTCTCCTCGCTGCAACATTCATCACCCATGCTTCACACCCATATAAGAGTGTTGGTAAAACTATACTCTCATACATTCCTCTCTTTGCCTCCAAGGACAAAGTTCTTTGTCTCCACAGACTCCTAAGTGCACCACTCACCCTTTTCCCTCATCAATTCTATGATTCACCTCATCTTTCATAGACCCATCCGCTGACACGTCCACTCCCAAATATCTGAATACATTCACCTCCTCCATACTCTCTCCCTCCAATCTGATATCCAATCTTTCATCACCTAATCTTTTTATCCTCATAACCTTACTCTTTCCTGTATTCACTTTTAATTTTCTTCTTTTGCACACCCTACCAAATTCATCCACCAATCTCTGCAACTTCTCTTCAGAATCTCCCAAGAGCACAGTGTCATCGGCAAAGAGCAGCTGTGACAACTCCCACTTATATATATATATATATATATATATATATATATATATATAATATATATATATATATATATATATATATATATATATATATATATATATATATATATATATATATATTTCGTGCCGAATATGTAAAACTGGTCAGTTAGCAAGAACTCATTTAAAATTAAGATCTTTCCGAAATTTTCTCTTATACGTTTAAAAATATATTTTTTTCATTAATGTTGATATAAAAATTTATAATTTTTCACCAAAAGAATCTTAGAAAACTTACCTAACCTTATAACAAGAACAATTTATTTTAGCCTAAGCCAATTAAATATATTTTAGATTTGTTTATAATAATTTAATACTAAACAAACACAGTGAAATATATTTTTTTCGTTAGGTTCAGAATGATTTTGGCGAAATTATTGCATACACAAATTTTCACTTGTCCTATATGGCAAGATGAGCTTTGCTATTTAAGCCAAGATGGCAAGTTCTGCCTATTCGGCACGACATATATATATATATATATATATATATATATATATATATATATATATATATATATATATATATAATATATATATATATATATATATACACACACACACACACACACACACACACACACACACACACACACACACACACACACACACACACACACACACACACACACACACACACACACACACACATCTTGATAAACTGGAGGTTAAAGCTACCAGACAAGACACAAGGCAGTAGTAGTTCGCTTCAGAAAATTACTGAACAATGTACAGATGTGAATATAGAGTTTTATAGTACGCATAACAATACGCAAAACATACATAGGAAATTGTGGGAAGAGTATTACGCAGAAGGCATGAAAGTAATGGTTGATAAATTAGGCACATGTGCAACGTTTCGCCACACAGTGACTTCATCACCATTCTCCTTTGTATGGACTGGTAAAGCCACTGTGTGGCGAAACGTTTCCTCATTAAAGATACCCAAACGTGCACATGTGTCTAATTTATCAACTTGTCGGTTCTCTGAACCAGTCAACCAAATTAATGCTTAGAGAGAGATACAACCTTCCAATAGGAGGCAAATGATCACGATTAAGTGTGGTTTACTTATGAGACGAGTAGTATACTTATGGTATTTGCACCTAGTATTGTTTTGTTACGTGTAAACTAAGTTATCTTTGTACAGCATTAGAGAAAATTTTGAATTTGCATCAAGACTCCTGAAAACTGATTTTTTTTTTTCCCCAAATGGAGAACAGCGGTAACAGCCTCGTTGATGAGGCCCTGATCCATCAGGAGGCCTGGTCGTGGACCGGGCCGCGGGGGGCGTTGATCCCCGGAATGCCCTGCAGGTAGCATTCTAGAGTAGTAATGGTTCTCAACCTTCCTACACAAGTGGGCTACATTTAATGGTCAAATGTGTGATGAGGGCCGCACGGTTTTGTTGACACTGTGTAGTGTGGAACCTACATAACAGTGAATTCATAATTTCATGTGAGGGCCGCATCCTTTTCCTAGAAGGGCCACATGCGGCCCGAAAACCGCAGGTTAGGGGCCCCCGTTCTAGACAATGGTGAATGTGACTCACGCAGAGCCCAAATAACATGTAATTGTCAGTATGAAATTAAGACACATGTGCAACATCTGGGTATCTTTATTGTAGACGTTTCGCCATCCAGTGGCTTTATCAATACAAATTCTAGGACATAACTTGAAGACAGAAGAACTATGTACAGAAGATGAGGTAATCAGTCCATCAGTACCATTCTTACACAACTTGTCAGACACTGCAACATCATGGAATCTTGATTCTGAGGACATGTACATAACCTTCACGACTACGACAACTACTACTACAACTAACCCATCTCTTTGGGAAGGACCTACTTCCACTGGGGAATCCCGCCTACCAGTGAATATGCCCTCGTCTGCTACACCTGACGTTACTATATAAGCGCCAGGCTCCTTGCTTCTGCTTCAGAATCTCCACGACTACGGTGCTCTTCGCACCTACTCCAAGGTTGAGGGACTGATTACCTCATCTTCTGTATATAGTCCTACTGTCTTCAAGATATGTCCTAGAATTTGTATTGATAAAGCCACTGGATGGCGAAACGTCTACAATAAAGATACCCAGATGTTGCACATGTGTCAATTTCATCTTGTCGGTATTATATACCATTCTTGCACAATTATCAGTATCTTCGCGTGACTCGTCATTCGCATGTAACGTAAGGTGGGTTGCCAGATACAAATGTACAGAAAAAAAAGAATGGCAAAGAAAACAAGATAACAGCCTTGTTCCTCCCTGCCCAAACTGGTCCCTCGCGGGCATTCCCTCCCTTTCTTCCCCAAACACAGGGGCAAGAGGCAGGACTGCAGCAGTCTGGTGGTGGTGAAACAGTCTCAAATCACAGTGGAACTCCGGGCCCCATCACCGCCTCATTTTATAGGGTTTCCGAGGAAGGGTACAGAGAAAGGGAGGAAGGGAAGAAGAAAGAAGAGAAGGATGCGAGGGAGGGATGGCGGTGGGCTCTGAAGGGATCAAATGTTGAGGGTAAACAATTAAAATATTCGTGTAATGTGGCCACCAGCGTCAGGACTGATATACGTACCTTCCTTAGGCGATTCTACCGGGAGGGGGGCACTGCCCCCGCGGCACATCCCAGACTAGGCATCCAGATTGATCATATGCACATGTGAACACGGTGGAACTAAATTAAAAATATTACTACTGCTGTTACTACTACTAATACTATTACTGCTACTACTGTTATTACTACTACTACTAATACTATTACTGCTACTACTGTTATTACTACTACTACTAATACTATTACTGCTACTACTGTTATTACTACTACTACTAATACTATTACTGCTACTACTGTTATTACTACTACTAATACTATTACTGCTACTACTGTTATTACTACTACTACTAATACTATTACTGCTACTACTGTTATTACTACTACTACTAATACTATTACTGCTACTACTGTTATTACTACTACTATCTTCAGACTATCTTTACTTCATATATGTATGTCTGCAGAAATAATTCTCAGAGATCATTCATCTCATTACACAGTAATGTAATTGACTAGCACCATTAATCTTGTTAGGTTAGACAAGTATGAGCGGGTGTGGGTGGGTGTGAGTTGGACTAGCTGGGGTCAGTAGGTCTGATGCAGTGCTACTTCCGTAAGTGGATTTGACTTGGACCTGACTAGCGTAGGCCAGTAGGTGACTTGGACCTGCCTAGCATGGGTCAGTAGGCCTACTGCAGTGCTCCTTCTTTCTTATTTCCTTATGTTCCTTTTTTTCGGTATTTTCTTGAAAAACTTGCACCTAAAACTTAAAGTTCCTTAAAAAATAAAGCTCCATAAATTTTAAATGCTAAAGTTAAACCCGAAATGCTTTAAATATTTTGAACCTCCTTCAGATTTATCATTAAGTGAACAGTAATTTTAAAAAGATTTGTATTACTGAAGTTTTGGTGTTAACATTAACAGTATTAATCTACCTCCAGATAGATAGATTAAAAAATGTATACATACTAGAATTTTATTATGAATTTAACATACAAACTTGTCTCTATTCTAAGACACAAACCACTAAAATATATTTTGATTCTAAAGCAGCAACAGCCTGGTTGACCAGGCAAGCACCAGACGAGCCTGGCCCATGGCCGGGCTCAGAGTAGATAAACTCTCGAAACTCTTCAAAGGTATATCAAATATATAATCATAATTATTTATATATTTTTTTTTTTTATATTTTCAGAATTAAAACTCCTGAGAGGAAATACAGATTAAGTCTACCAAGGAGAGAAACTATTAACATTAACAAGGAAGGTGTTAAATTTCTCGCGTCACTTCCTAATCAGCCGTGGTGCCTACGAAAGCCTGCGTGCGACCAGTCAGAAAAGCCCGGTTGATCAGCCTTATCAACCTCGGGATTTGGTCTGGGACCGGGCCGCATGTGGGCTGTGACCCCTGGACTCTGGAGTACAGAGTTTTATAACTCCGGCAGTCTATGCGATCAAAAAAAATAGTAAATCATATCACGGGTGGGGTTAGAACCCGCGGTCAGAGTCTCAGAACTCCAGACCGTCGCGTTAGCCACTGGACCAGCTAGCCACAATAAGATTCATCCAACTCTGATAGCGGGTTCTAGCCCCACCCGTGGTACAGTTTGTTTGCAATCGTGTCATTACGATTTCGTGAATCATGTCAACCTTCAGTAACCAGAAATAATTTTGGGGGGGACATACCTCTGACAGATTTTTGAAATTAAGCCGAAGACGATTTCAGGGGTGAAGATTGAGACACTTATGCAACATATGGGACTCTTTATTGAAGATTATTAAAGATTCCCAAATGTTTCAATCTTCAACTTGTCGGTTTTCAAAACCATTTATCAAATTTCAGGGGGTCACCGCCCCCGCTCCCATAACAGGTCTACTGGTTGGTGGCCTGGTCAACCAGGCTAGCTAGCTTAAGATTTGTGTGCCCTGGTTAGGGCAGACAAATCAGACGAATATAGCTTACAACTTGTCGGTAGTTTATACTCTCTACTGTATCACGTACTTGTAGAAATAAAGATTATTACTACCCCAACCTATGGCCATGTATATATATACATGGCCATAGGTTGGGGTAGTAATAATCTTGCGTTAGATACGTCACAAACATGTTAAGAAAAGTTTACTCAGCATTAAGAGAGAAAAAAGTGGTATAAACAGCAGAAGCTGAAGCCATTATCCCGGGATCCAATAAAGAGGCGGCCCAAAACTTGGAGTTAAACCCCTGAAAACTCAACTGGGCGAGTACACCAGAGCACAGTCCAGTGTCGATGTTTACCTTTCTTCACAGCTCCCCAAGCCCATTAGAGGGAGAGGGGATACACTGAGATGTGGGAGGGATAAGCGTGGAGCATATCTCACTAATCTTGTTTACAGCAATTCACTTCTCTCTCCCTCACCCCGCTGGCTCCCCCTCTCTCCAACAGAGGAAGAGAGAGAGAATGAACGGTAATGCCCAATTACCAAGAGCACCAGAATTTCACCTGACGAAAGCGTAATGTTTTGCCACCTGGGCGCGAGCAGTGGAGTATCCCGGGGACCAGAGGCTTACCACCTCGGATCCTCAAAGATTTACACGGACGGTAATCTTTCTTCGTGTCTTCGTCTTCCCCCGTCGTGTTATGGCCGAGTCTTTGACGTGGAGACGACATCTTGACTGCTGCGGCTGAAAGGAATCAGTTAGGAGGGAGCTCTCACATCTCATTTACGAGAAAAAACATTTACGTACTGATTTCTGACAGCCAAATCCTTAGTCTAGAGACGCTAATCAAGATGCAGGAGGCAAACTAATGAAGGAGTTGGAAACACACTGCCAGGAATATGTTGTTTATCAGAACTGGATAAATTATTAGTGAAGAATTAGACACATGTGCAACAACTCGATATCTTTATTTCTAGAAGTTTCGCCATCCAGTGGCTTTATCAATACAAGGACATATGTGAAGAAAGTAGAACTATATACAAAAGATTGTCTTTGTACTGTACTGATTAAGTCATTGGATGGCGATACGTCTACAAATGTAGATACTCAGATGTTGTACATGTGTCTAATTCTTCTTGTCGGTATTATTTATCATTCATGTACAGATTACTGGTGGCACGAGCCACATTCTTGTGATTCCCTGCTCAGTGAACCTTTGATGAGTTCCGAGAGTTTTACTGCTCCCAGAGACCGGCCCTGGGCCAGGAGCTTTTCGTTATTTGATTGGGCCTTCTGCTGGCCTAACAGCCGTAACTTCTGCTATGATATACAGCCATTAGGGTGGAGGTTCTGTTGGGCGGTACCACGGTGGCATAAAGAGGCTCTCTCCGGCCCTGGGGACCTATCAATATTCCTGTCGGAGTAGCGCTGTAAATCAAGCGAGGAGCCGTAATGCATAGCAATAGCCGCCGTCGACCGCTCCTGATAGGGTCCCGAGCGGCGATAACTAACACGTACGTACATCTTTAAACGCTAATTCCTATCTGTGCAGGCGCAGCTCAGTGTTTAGTCTGTCTGCGTCGCTGCGTACCAAGACGTATGGTCGAGTGCGTCAAGGGAACTTTGGATACTCCTTCCTTGTTTCTACTTCCACCTGCGCCACACTAACCCACGCATCTCTGAAGGTGTGTCTGTCTTGGGGTTCGTTTAACGGGAGATAGTAGCGAAGGAAACACTGAGAGCCCAGCCTGCATACCTGCCCTCTTCTAAGCCTAGTCGGAACCCGAGACAAAAGCCTGTGGGCTACGGCCATGTGCGGGGAAGCACGTGACGTCATGGCTTGGCAAGGGAGCATTGTTCTAAATGTGCTAGGGGATTGACTCACGAAATCGTAATGAGACGTCGCTAACGCGACGGTCTGGAGTTTTTAGACTCTCTGATCGCGGGTTCTATCCCCACCCGTGGTATGGTTTACTAGGGGATTATTAGTACATATAATTATATATTAACATATCTACCTAAGAAACTGCCTTTCTACGCACCTACTTAACTGCCCATCTGTCTACTACTGCACCTACCACTGCTTCCACACTTTTGTCCTACATATTTACGAGCTTATCTAGCTGCTTACCTATGTAACTGCCTACTTGCCCACAAACCCAACTGGCTATCTCGCACTTGACAAACCTTGCATATACCTCTGACCAACGAGTCTCTCAGAAGATATTCTTTCGCAGCCCGGCCGGAGGCCAAAATCCCTAGATATGACTTGAACAACCAGGCTGTTGCTACACGCTACCCGATGGACTACAAAGCCACCAGAATTTTGGCTGATGCAGCAAACCCCTACAAGAACTTGCTAAGTGGCCTCATAAGGGCTTTTCCTGGGGTGAGGCTTGTCTGTTGATTGGCTGTTGGTGGTAGCTGAACGAAGTGCATTGTAAGCACCACAGCCCGGTTGATCAGGCACTGACCTGAGAAACTGGTCTACCTCCTCCAAGTGCCAGATTAACTGGGCTGTGAAGGATATGTGGGCTAACGGGTCGACAGCATTAGCAGCCTGTTTGTCCAGGTAAGTACACCCGACAAGCCTGGCCCAGAGCCGGGGCTACTGGAGTAGGAAAACTCTCGAAAACCTTCAAAGATATATCACCTAACTGTGAACGGAGAAAAGCACTGTAAATGGAGGCTACCTCACGCTTAAATGATGCCTCCGATGTTTACGCTGACGTTTTCTCACACAGTTTCGTGTTGTTCTGACCAGCTCAGGGATCTGAACCACTACCATTTCTTAGAGGATATGTCCACCTACCCACCCATCCCCCAGGGACTCTCACCCATCCCCCAGGCACTCTCATCCATCCCCTAGGCACTCACTCATCCCTCAGGCACTCGCCCATCCCCCAGGGACTCTCACCCATCCCCCAGGGACTCTCACACATCCCCCAGGGACTCTCACACATCCCCCAGGGACTCTCACACATCCCCCAGGCACTCTCATCCATCCCCTAGGCACTCTCACTCATCCCCCAGGCACTCGCCCATCCCCCAGGGACTTTCACCCAGGCCCAACCCCATGGATCCTCACCCTCCCTTGGACGCTTGAGCTATCTTGTTTCTCGACTATTTTGACTGAGTATGAAGAGGGATTTGGAGTGAAGTTGTGTGGTGGTGGTGATGGTGAGTTTGATGGTGATAGCGGCCATGGTGGTGATGCAAGGCATCTGTGGTTGGGTAACTGAGACTGACTTGTTCCTAGTTGACTGGCTGCTTATTTGTCGACTGACTACCCAATTTGGCCATCTGCTTGGTTGCTGACTGACTAGCTAGCTACTGACTGGCTAATTGACTGGCTGCTCATGACTACCAAGCCAATGACTAACTGGCTGGCTTTCTTGTCTGGACCTCACAAGCTCACCCTTCCAGCCTTCCCCCCCCCCCCATGTCCAGTCGCGCGCACGCACACACACACACACACACACACACACACACACACACACACACACACACACACACACACACACACACACACACACGCTATCCCCCCGAAACTATCTCAAGGTTCTCGAGTTAAAAATCATTTTTTTACTAGTTAGCATCAATTACGGGAAGATAATGACTAAGAAAGAGTAAAAATCCAAGGACAACGGTGCATAATCAATCACTGGCCGCGTCGTTGCCTCAGAAACCTGATCCCACACACACACACACACACACACACACACACACACACACACACACACACACACACACACCTCCTGCCAGCCAACCCCATCACCCCATCATTCTCCTCCCTTTCTCCCCATCACTCATTCCACTCTACCCTTTTCCACAAGCCGTAACCCCAATCACATTTCTTGGCCTCTGGAAAGACTAGGAAGGAAGGCAGGTTTGTGGAAGAGGGTGAGATTGGGTGGATTGGGATGAGAAAGGAGACTGGTAAATGTTTAAAATGGAAGGGATATACCTGTGACCATTTCGAGGCGTTTTCACTCTAGCTCGGCCATTCACCATGCTGCCTCGGTAAGTGTCGGTTCAGACTTGCTTTCAGCGGCGCGATGATCCACATAGTCATCACAACCTGGTTGATCCGTCACGGAGGTAGTGATCCAGTTTCCTCTGATAAATTAGACATATGTGTAACACTTCACTGTGGAAACGTTTAGCCATATAGTGACTTTGTCTGTCCAATACAAAGACTGTTAAAAAGAAGCCATTGTAGGGCGAAAGGTCTCCACGTGTGTACCACAGCCCGGCTGATCAGGAACTGTTTAGTTTCCTCCTGAAGATCATTACAGTGAACGTTTTGCAACAGATGTGGCGAAACGTTTCACTCTTCAGCAGTTCGTGGGTATGTCATGAGGGTTTTTCGATACGTGGATAGGGTAAGAATACTCACGTAGGCTGGTAGTACGTATAATATATAGCGGGAAGTATGGGAAGGCACCAACAGCCGACCTGCCTCTCTCTGCTCTCTATCTTGACTGATCCATGAGTGCCTACGGGTGAGGGATGTTTGAAATCCTGCTATGGTCAGCAGCAATATGAATACAGTCAATGATTCACACAGACGGTTGGTAGTGAGTCATCTACTGGTACACTGGTTACTGGTAACTGGTTACTAGGAACTGGTACTACTACTGAGAGGTATACCTTTGATATACCTCTGATATACCTTCGATATATCTCTGATATATCTCTGATATGCTTCTGATTTACCTTCGATATACCTCTGATATACCTTCTATATATCTCTGATATACCTTCTATATATCTCTGATATACCTTCTATATATCTCTGATATACCTCTGATATACCTTCGATATATATCTGATATACCTTCGATATATATCTGATATACCTCTGATATACCTTCTATATATCTCTGATATACCTCTGATATACCTTCAATATATATCTGATATACCTTCGATATATATCTGATATACCTCTGATATACCTTCGATATATATCTGATATACCTCTGATATACCTTCGATATATATCTGATATACCTCTGATATACCTTCGATATATATCTGATATACCTTCGATATATATCTGATATACCTCTGATATACCTTCGATATACCTCTGATATACCTTCTATATATCTCTGATATACCTTCTATATATCTGATATACCTCTGATATACCTTCGATATATATCTGATATACCTCTGATATACCTTCGATATATATCTGATATACCGTCGATATATATCTGATATACCTTCGATATATCTGATATACCTTCGATATATCTGATATACCTTCGATATACCTTCGATATACCTCTGATATACCTTCGATATATCTCTGATATACCTATGATATAACTATGATACGAAAAGCAAAAGACTTGGCAGGCGATGCAACATACCCCCAGTGAAAAGTAGGTGCGTCACTGGTACACTAAGAGAAAACACAATAAGTGTCCGGGGCCCAAGACTGTTCAACAGCCTCCCACCAGCAATAAGGGGCATTACGGGAAGACCCCTGGTTGTCTTCAAGAGGGAGCTGGACAGACACCTAAAGACGGTGCCGGATCAGCCGGGCTGTGGTTCGTACGTTGGATTACGTGCTGTCAGCAGTAAGAGCCTCGTTGATCAGGCCCTGATCCACCGGGAGGCCTGGTCGTGAACCGGGCCGCGGGGACGTTGATCCCCGGAATGCCCTCTAGGTAGACCTTTTCCAGCTGTGCACAATAAAAAAAAGGGTCAGAAATGGGATGGAAAGAGTGAGAGGAAGACAATTTTTGGCTAATATTGAGAAGGAACGAGGATGAAGTGTTTGTTTGTATTTAAGCTAGAATATTACCCAAACAAATCTCCCTATCTGGAGGGATGTTCCGGGGGTCAATGCTCCCCGCGGCCCGGTCCAAGGCCAGGAAATTTTGAAGAGGAAACCGGACCATTGCCTCCGACAAGTGCCAGATTAACCAGGCTGTAATGACTGTGGTTCAGCGGGCCGCTAGCAACAGTTTGGTGCTACATGCAACACAGAAGTCTGGTCTGAAACCGGTTGCGAGAAAAGACCCCTCGAAACCAGTTTTTATCCTCTGGAGAGACCCCTGACAAGTCCCTATAGACTGTTCCTACTCAGCCTGACTGTCGTACTGCGAGCACCAACAACCTAACTTGCCAACAGTATTTCCTAGCAACATTTATAGGCAGGTTCCCTGACCAAGCTTGATGTCACATATACAAATAACCCGCACATAAAAGAGAGAAGCTTACGACGACGTTTCGGTCCGAGTCGGACCGAAACGTCGTCGTAAGCTTCTCTCTTTTATGTGCCGGTTATTTGTGTATCGTTCCAGTCACGGTATTGTGCCTTTTTGTTATTTATTGATGTCACATGACCACCGTATGCACCTCACACACATAGGCCGCGAAGTCTCCCTCTCAGATTCGACTAAGCATAGCGGTGAGATGTCAAAGTTGTGCAGTACACAAGACAGACCAGACCTCGGGGGGCGGTAACCCCCGGAAGCATCACCAGGTGAACGGCCCATCAACTAAAGACAATAAAGGCGAGTGTTTTGCGAAGCCACAACGATATACTGCGTCAGGGCGGCCACCAGAAACCTGATGCTCATGTGGGTCTTGTGTTCCGATTGCCTGCCGATAACAGAAGGGGTAAGGGGAAGGGGGTGGTTGAGGATTTAAATGGGGCCAAAGGGTGGGGAAATAGGGGGAAGTGGAACATGGGTGTAATTTAATCCAAGTGTGTGTTTAATGCGGGACGCTTGTGTTCTTGTTGTTACAGACAGTGTGGGTCCAGAATGAATTTGTCATCAACTAATTTATATTTAAAAAGAGAGAGAGAGAGAGAGAGAGAGAGAGAGAGAGAGAGAGAGAGAGAGAGAGAGAGAGAGAGAGAGAGAGAGAGAGAGAGAGAGAGAGAGAGAGAGAGAATTTATACAGGGTTTTACATGGTGAGGGTTCCTAACTTTATTCACAAGCTAAGAGCTATTACCTACATTAGCTCATTTGAAAGCCGATGTAGGTAACAGCTCTTAGCTTGTAAATCTTTCACATGATCTATCACATACTCGATTAAAGTTAGGATCTATCCCTTCCCCTAAAAAAAAAAAAGTCTTTACCTGTGTTTTTCTCGTGACCAAATATAACGTTTCAGCGGTGCGCCATATCAACCAAGCTATAATGGACATGTGGGCCAACGGGCCGCTAGCAGCAACAACCTGAGTGACTAGGTAAACACAAGAGAAACCTGGCCTAGGGCCGGGATACGGAGGACGAAAACTCTTGAAACTTAAAAGGTATATCAGGGGTATAGCATCACTGAGACTACTTCCACCCTTTCGACCCATATTAACTATATCACCGCCATTTCCTGGCCCGGGGTGATGATCCCCGCTACGAACAACAGGTCAAAAGACCGCTACCGCAACCATCGCTATTCTTAATGTGCCTTTACCAGGACAATATAACTACCGACCACCATCCCCATCAACACGCCCATCCAACCATCGTACAAAACAATAGCTGATTTGAGCCTCATCTCGCACTTGTCAGTCACCTGATACCACAACTGTTCTCCTTGTATCAGCCCCTTCGTGGTATGCTCCACAACACGACTACCAACCGAGCGTCAAATGGACCAACAGTGTACCACACAATACCCAGTTCCCCAAAATCACTCCCGATGTCTACCAGCAATCACTCCCTTCCCGGTACACAAAAGAAGATCTGATACCAAAATACCACAACGCCAAGCCATTACAAAACCCACATAATCGTCGTTTTTATGCACTGAACAAAAAAGACACACACACACACACACACACACACACACACACACACACACACAGCGTTGGAGTCTTTTCCTATAGAAACATTTTAGAAGTTCTGTTGACACGAGTCCCAGAGGCTTCTGGTTCTCTGAACACTGCTAAGAAAAACCATACCTACATCTCTTATGGACTAAGGATGTACCTGACCTATAAGGCAAGCTATTGCCATGAGCCTGAAATTATTTCTCGATTTCTAAAAGGCAACTCGGGATCAGAAACTCGAGTTCTGAGAGGCATCGCTACTCAACAAGTGCTCCTTACCCATACCCCACTCGAGAGTCTTTTGAGGCAGGACAACCGAATGACTACTAACCCTAACAAAGGATCCAAACCGCTAACCAGAAGTGTACTAGAGTTGAACCCTATTTACACACAGACGAGAGGGTTCTAAATGCACACGGAGAAAATGTCTTCAGAGGCCAGTGTGAGAGCCATGATCCTCTTATCAATGGTGGTTTTATATACTCTGCGAAAAAACATTAAATTATATTAACAAGAGAATAAAAACTGTAAATTATTCATGAAGCAAAATTTCCTCTGAAAGAGAAGAAAAAAGATTGAGAAGATGAATAAAGAAAAAGAGAATAAAGCATTTAAATATTAAGAAACGAAGAACAAAAGACGACGAAAAATAAAAAAATATGGACAAGAACAAATGGCAAACACAATGAAGAAACCGTCTCCCTAAAACCTATATCCGAAGACAAGTGAGGTAGAAACAAGTCCCAGAGAGAGAGAGAGAGAGAGAGAGAGAGAGAGAGAGAGAGAGAGAGAGAGAGAGAGAGAGAGAGAGAAAACTGCTATTGTAGGCAGAGCTACGGACGATTATAAGGCGGGTTCCCCCGGAGGCCCCAGCTGAAATCAAGAGAACAGAGGCTGGTGGATGGATGGACGGATGGATGGCCCCTCTCTGAGGTAGTCTCTTTTATTCTGCCACCGTCCCTCACGTTTACCCACAACCCCACTGCTCCCAGGTGAATACAGAACGCACAGGTGGTATTGATAGGTGAGTGGAAGGGAGAGGGAAGGAGGACAAGGCAAGGGAGAGAGAGAGGAAGGGAAAGAATATATCGGCCATAAGATATGATGAGTACTGACAACTCCCATCCATCACACTTCACACACCTTCACTTTCTCGTTTACATTATCCATCAGCATCTCTCTTAGTATACCGAGCTCGGGTGAGCATCATCTTCTCTGGCATCTAAGACTGGGAAAGAATCCGAATTGAAATTTAAAGACCTTAACTTCTTTCCTGTAACTTTTGCATACTGTAGTTGTTTGAGAATTTAGTCCACAAATTATATATATATATATATATATATATATATATATATATATATATATATATATATATATATATATATATATATATATATAATGTCGTGCCGAATATGTAAAACTGGTCAATTAGCAAGAACTCATTTAAAATTAAGTCCTTTCTAAAATTTTCTCTTATACGTTTAAAGATATATATTTTTCATTAATGTTGATGTAAAAATTTATAATTTTGCACCAAAAGGAACTTAGAAAACTTACCTAACCTTATTATAACAAGCGCAATTTATTTTAGCCTAACCCAACTAAATATATTTTAGATTTGTTTACAATAATTTGATACTAAACAAACACGGTGAAATATATTTTTTTTCGTTAGGTTCAGAATGATTTTGGCGAAATTATTGCATACACAAATTTTCACTTGTCCTACATGGCAAGATGAGCGTTGCTATTTAAGCCAAGATCGCAAGTTCTGCCTATTCGGCACGACACACACACACACACACACATATATATATATATATATATATATATATATATATATATATATATATATATATATATATATATATATATATATATATATATTATACATATATATATATATTATATATTATATATATATATATATATATATATTATATATATATATATATAATATATATATATATGTATAATATATATATATATATATAATATATTTATATATATATATATGTAATATATATATATATATATATATATATATATATATATATATATATATATATATAGTATATATATAAATATTATACGGGATTGGATGGTAGGATAAGAAATGAACCTCTAGGTAAAGGATCTCATCTCCCGTTCCTTAGAGTGAACCTGATTGTTTCCTGTTCTCCAAGGGCTATGTAACCCCCAACAGCTTTAACGCTCCATCCATAACTATAATAAAAATAATACTGTGATGGGAGACGGTCGTATAATAATAATAATATTAATAATAATAATAATAATGCACTACAAGTATCTATGGGCTCTTACACGAGCTAGAGAGAAATATTACACGCTTACAACGACGTAAATATGAGAACAGATGGATATAATGACACGTCGTCTTTGTCTGGCCAGAAGAAGTCTTACAGTGCTATACATAATTTATTGGTCAGCACCTCACCCTACCAGACCCCTGGAGACTTTACCCCTACTTCGTTTACATCACGCTACCTGCTACCAGCTACCTGCGCTACTCAGCCTGCCAGCCTACCTGCCAACCTACCTGCCTGCTTACCTACCTGCCTGCCAGCCTACCTACCCCAGCCTACCAACCTGCCTACCATCCTACCACTCGAGTCAAAACACACCGGGACTCGCCAGTGTTATGAATAACAACAAGGTAAATGACTAGAAACAATGCCATAAGAACCCGCGAGGTCACCTCAGGTAGCTCGGGACAAGAATAACAAAAGAAGAATATGATTCCATTGAGGTTAATGGCGCTATGGATAATTTTTTCGAAAGTCTCTCGTGCACATTTTTCTCGATTTATCCTTTTTTTTTATCTATGAGAATATTAGTGCGCGAAACTGAATAAACATAGTTTCATTGTTAAGGAAACACAATATGCTGTTCATGGCATTTAATTGAGAAGACGTTTCGCCCACTAGGGCCTTAATTATTTGGTAAAAGGACACACGTGCAACTAATACATTTTATTGCAGCAACGTTTCGCGCTACAGGAGCCTTGTCAAGTCGTTAAATATTGTCGGCAATTCTACCAACATCATCTATCAATTCTCGAGGACTGATAGTCCTGACGGCCCCGTTCAAAGCAAGTGAAATATCGGAGCTGGAACAAATACAGAGATCGTTTACGGCTCACATCGAGCCTGTAAAGCACTTAAACTACTGGTAACGCCTGCAAGTCTTGAACATGTACTCACTGGAGCGGAGGAGAGAGAAATACATGATAATATATACCTGGAAAATACTCGAGGGCCTGGTCCCAAATCTGCACACTGCCATAACAACATACTGGAATGAGAGATATGGAAGTGTAAAATACACCCAGTGAGGAGCAGGGGTGCGGTGGGGACAATAAGGGAACACTGTATCAACATCCGGGGTCCCAGACTATTCAACATCTTACCAGAAGATATCAGAAGCACGGCTGGAAGCCTTGAAGAGGAAACTGGACAAGTATCTTCACCAGATGCCAGATCAACCAAGTTATGATGGATATGTGGGGCAGCGGGCCTGCAGTAGCAACAGCCTGGTTGACCAGACAAGCACCAGACGAGCCTGGCCCATGGCCGGGCTCAGAGAGTAAACAAACTCTCGAAACTCTTCAAAGGTATATCAAAGGTATGTTGTGCGAAACGTCATCTCAATAAAATACCACACAGCCGCATATTGTATCATTAATGTACGTGTCGGCATAAAACATCACTGACGCGAAGCTTCACTTCTAGGTGCAAAAGTTGGCGACCCCGTCGAAGGGTCGTTTACAGGGCAGAGTCTCAGGAAGGATGTAACTCCGCTTTGAGTTCGTGTTTTTGTGTTTTTCTGCTTGAAGTGGGCAATTGCTGTGCTTTTTAGAGATAATCTTAGGAAGCAATGACGCTTGTAAGAGGCAAGAACAAGAGATTCAGAGGTAAGTATGGTATTTTATTACGTACAATAATCATCCTGACCTGACCTACTGTGACCTAACAATAGGTGTTATGACAGAGGTCGGGTCCCAATATGAAGCTTTCTACTAATCTTTTTTTTTTTTAACGAGGTAAGAATGTAAGTTTATAGGTTAGTGTTCATGTTCAATTACTGTTTACACTCGTTTTTACAATGTTACATTCAATTTTACTTTGTAAACAGAAAGATAAAGAAGTGAGGACTCCTTCGTGACAGTTAATAAGATTTCCTCCAAGACCCAGGGGCTCTTGATCCGAACACTGGATCTCCCCTCCCGTTTCTCGAAGAAAATCTAAATATTCTAGACTCCATCTCCTTTTAACCTTAGTGGTAGGGATATTTACCCTTTTGTGAAATCCAGCTCCTAGACAAAAGGGAAAAAGATCACTTTATATATGATCCAGTTACTGGATATCTCCGGTTTCTCGGAGAGAATCTAAATATTTCCCCGAGACTTTCTCTCCTTTTAACTTTAGTGGTAGGGATATTTACCCTTTTGTGAAATCCAGCTCCTAGACAAATGGGAAAAAAACTTGCTTTAAGCACGTTTTGTAGCATTTGTTTTTAATTGACATTACTGAGCACAAACGCAGTGCGAGGCAGCCCAGTTCAGTACGAACAATAGCTTTCAGTTGCCCTATCATTTTTCTTTCACACAGGATAAGTTTCGTGCATAAAGCGATGAGATCTGTCAGCCTGAGCTGAGAGATTTCATGGGGCGATGGTGATATTGTCAAGTATTCTAATTTGCGTTCAGTGCTACTGCAATTTTTCGTTTTCTGATGCTTTAAATAGGGTACATCACCTGCGTGCGGGTACCCTACTCTTACATGTGATTTACCCCTCATTTACCTGTGATCTGTTTCAGTAGTTTTCATATTCTCGTAGCCCGGCCTTGGGCCAGGCTTTCCTTTTGACTGGTCGGCTAGGCTGTTGCTGTTAGTGGGCTCCAGCCTGCATATCCATCATAGTCTAGATAATCTGGCACACCGTGGAGGAAGTGATCCAGTTTCGCCTTGAAAAGCTTCCATAATAGCCCCAGCATCATTTCTGATGTCTTTTGGTAGCAAATAGAAGTCTTGGTCCACGAATGTTGATGCAGTGTTCTCGTATAGCGCTCATGGCTCCAGTGCTATTCTGCGCGTCTATTTTACATTCCCTCCTCCATCTACCACTCCAGCACGTTGTTACGTAGGTGTGCAGATTTGGAAATAAAGAAATCGGAGCAAGTTCCATGCGTATATTAACGCATCTCTTTCCCTCGCCTTATTTCCAGTTCTTTGAGGATTTCCCAGGGGTTTAAATGCTATATTTGTTCTATATAAGCGGTAAACGGTCTCCGTATTATTTCCAGCTCTGCTGTGTCGCCTGCTCTGAAGGGCGCTGTCAACGACCTCGTCACTACTTCTGCCTTCAATCCATTCTCTGTATTTGAAGATACCCAACTGTTGCACATGTATCTGATCAACTTGTCAGTATTTTATAAAAAATTCCAACAGCAGCAGTACTCAGAGAGAGAGAGAGAGAGAGAGAGAGAGAGATAGAGAGATAGAGAGAGAGAGAGAGGAGAGAGAGAGAGAGAGAGAGAGAGAAAAGAGAGAGAGAGAGGAGAGAGAGAAAAGAGAGAGAGAGAGGAGAGAGAGAAAAGAGAGAGAGAGAGGAGAGAGAGAAAAGAGAGAGAGAGAGAGAGAGAGAGAGAGAGAGAGAGAGAGAGAGAGAGAGAGAGAGAGAGAAAAGAGAGAGAGAGAAAAGAGAGAAAAGAGAGAAAAGAGAGAGAAAAGAGAGAGAAAAGAGAGAGAAAAGAGAGGAGAGAGAGAGAGAGCATGTGTTTTGAACAGCCTTACCACCGGCGTTATTTCTCTTATATTGAAAGTTTTCATTACTTGCATTGCCATCTTCCTGACCTTTGCAGCGCTTGAGTTCTTTAAAAGAGAGGTCAACTGACATGATTCTACTTTGGTTTTTACTTGTTCTTTTCGCTATAAGGGGGAGGGGGGGTGACCTTCCTCTGTTTTGTATACAGTTTCTCTTCTGATGTTTTCATCTTTTTTCCAAATATAAGCAATTGAAATTTGTCCCCACTGAAAAATCACGTGGGTTTTCTACCTCCCACTGGAAGACCTTATTTATATTCTCTTACAATTTTTTGTCATCTACTGAGGTGAGTTTTATGCTAATTTTTGTGTCATCCGCAAGAGCCCTAATCTGGGACCGGGCCGCAGGGGCGTTGACCCCCGTAACACAAAGCTGTGGCTTGTGTTCTGATTTATCTGTTATGAGAAACACTCATTCAACACCCACCCTGTACTCTCCCAGAGTACTTCAACACCCATCATATACTCTCCCAGAGTACTTCAACACCCATCATATACTCTCCCAGAGTACTCCAACACCCATCCATCTTTGGGGTACTGATCGTATTACGTTGCCAAAACTAGATTTTATATTGCTTACTAATACTCTTTGGGTTTTAATCGTTAGGAAAGTGTTTATCTATTTGCCTACTATCCTGTTACACCTACTGATTTTAAGTGCTCTCACTGCACGGTCGCACTTGTCGAATACCTTAGAGAAGCCGTATATACCTTGCTTGCCTTGAGGGATTCGCTGTGGTACCTAAATGACGTTTCCAGGGGTCAGTGCCTCCCTTACCTTCAAGAAAGAGGTGGGTGGATGCAACAGTGATCTGTTTCAGTAGTTTTCTCTGATCCTGCGGTCTGGTCAAGGGGTTGGAGTCCCTTTTGATTGTCTGGTCGACCAGGCTGTTGCCAATGGTTGGCCGCAGACCCACATTAGGGGGTTTAAATATTCATACATAACCCCGCTACATTTATGCAAACACACACACACACACACACATATATATATATATATATATATATATATATATATATATATATATATATATATATAATATATATATATATATATATATATATATAATATATATATATATATATATATATATATATATATATATATATATATATATATATATATATATATATATATATATATATATATATATAGAGAGAGAGAGAGAGAGAGAGAGAGATAGAGTAGCTTACAACGATGTTTCAGACCGACTTGCACCATTTACAGAGTCACAAATGGCCCAAGTCGGACCGAAACATCGTCGTAAGCTCCTCTCTCCTATATTCAGGTTATCTGTATATACACATACACACATAACTGTCCTTAAGATATTTACTTACTACAGTACGTCAGAAGTCTCGGTTTTCGTACCTGCAATATAAAGAAGGAAAACTTCGTCAGGTAACAGTTACCATAAACATAAATTTATTCATAGAAAATAAGTATAGATGAACATATTTAAGAATTTTCTTCAAATTACCGAATGGGTGAAAAATTTTTAAGCACTAATAATGCAATTATATATCATTATAGTTTAGACTTTAAGCGCTGACAGCTATAACTAAGCGCTGACAGCTATAACCAGATGAGGGTTCGAGAGTTCCTCTAATATCTCAGTCTCTGACAGAGGCTGGACTTCCTTCCACTCGGCTTGATCAACCAGACTCTTGCTGCTCGCCCCTCAAGGGCAGCTGGTGAGGGGGCTATTGATTTAGGGAACTGGATCTGTGCTCCTGTTCCCTGAATTAAGCCTGAATGCCTTCCATCCCCCACCCCCACAGGCACTGCATAATCCCTACGGTTTAGCGCTCCACGGGATATTATTAATAATCTTGCTGCTTGCAATATGTGCAGCATCACTCCCTCGGTACTAAGTTACAATCATATCCATAATTTTTAAAAGGGTGGAGGGGTAAGCCGGTGGAAGGCCTCGGTCAGATGACCAAAAGCTCTACCTGTGGGTCATATAACAAAGACCAGCGTCAGGAAACACTTGTCCTGTTTCCTGACAAACCCTACCTAATCTTCCCTCCATCAATCCACCCTATCATACGCCTCTTTCAAATCCATATACATAGCATTCCCATTCCTTCACAAATCCACTCCGTTCCGTAATCAAACTTTATCTTTGCAATAAAATATTAGTTAGAATTCCACCATAGACCTGGACGACGGCAGGTAAAAAAGCCACTATGGGTCATTTTCACGCGATCTACGTGAATTATTAAAAAGAATCGAGACACATTTACGAGCGCACATTTTAATAGCATTTCAAACCGCCTTAAAATTCGATCTCTTTTGTTGGAACATTGTAAATGTCAGGAGAAAATTAAAAGTAAAAGAAATTGGTCGAAAATGTAAATATATGTACGTCATGTGTGTCTGGGGAAAAGTACAAGCTTTTATAGCATTATTTAGGATGGGGTGGCAGACGTAAATAATGTATGACGTAATTGCGTTTTTTCCCTGTAAGACCATTTTCTGTGTGATAAAGAAAACAGGGTGTTGGAAGGTAGGGGATTTTTTTTTATTTTCCCTTACTTTTGATGTATCCTGCCCTCCATGGCCTGGTACCTTTGAAGAGTTTCGAGAGTTTGTCTACTCTCTGTGCCCAGCCATGGGCCAGGTGACACAAGCGTCTATCCCCAGTGAAAAGCAGGGATGTAGCGAGTTCCTTCAGGGATAAACTCGATAAGTGTGAAGGGACCAAGACTTGAATGTCCGCCCTTCATACGTAAGGGGACTAAGGCGTCGAGAATTTAATTAGCTTTCCGGGAGGCTGGCTAAATAACTCGGATTCGATCCCCGGTTGCTCGCAGTGATGAGGGTATCAGATGATTTAGATAAAGAAAAACTGGATATCAAATTGGGGAGGAGGAGTATGGAAGAAGTGAATGTTTTCAGATATTTGGGAGTTGACGTATCAGCGGATGGATTTATGAAGGATGAGGTTAATCATAGAATTGATGAGGGAAAAAAGGTGAGTGATGCGTTGAGGTATATGTGGAGGCAAAAAACGTTATCTATGGAGGCAAAGAAGGGAATGTATGAAAGTATAGTAGTACCAACACTCTTATATGGGTGTGAAGCTTGGATTGTGAATGCTGCAGCGAGTAGGCGGTTGGAAGCAGTGGAGATGTCCTGTCTAAGGACAATGTGTGGTGTAAATATTATGCAGAAAATTCGGAGTGTGGAAATTAGGAGAAGGTGTGGAGTTAATAAAAGTATTAGTCAGAGGGCTGAAGAGGGGTTGTTGAGGTGGTTTGGTCATTTAGAGAGAATGGATCAAAGTAGAATGACATGGAAAGCGTATAAATCTGTAGGGAAAGGAAGGGGTAAGGGAGGTTTTGTGGGCGAGGGGCTTGGACTTCCAGCAAGCGTGCGTGAGCGTGTTCAATAGGAGTGAATGGAGATGAATGGTATTTGGGACCTGACGAGCTGTTGGAGTGTTAGCAGGGTAATATTTAGTGAAGGGATTCAGGGAAACCGGTTATTTTCATATAGTCGGACTTGAGTCCTGGAAATGGGAAGTACAATGCCTGCACTTTAAAGGAGGGGTTTGGGATATTAGCAGTTTGGAGGGATATGTTGTGTATCTTTATAAGTATATGCTTCTAAACTGTTGTATTCTGAGCACCTCTGCAAAAACAGTGATTATGTGTGAGTGTGGTGAAAGTGTTGAATAATGATGAAAGTATTTTTTTTCTGGGTCACCCTGCCTCGGTGGGAGACGGCCTTGTTAAAAAAATTAAATATATATATATATATATATATATATATATATATATATATATATATATATATATATATATATATATATATATATATATATATATATATCACAAAGGAGGAATTATATAATTATATGTAAACAGCGTCTTTCATGCCTTGGCCATTAATAGTGGCCAATAGTTTATGGCGTTCGAGTGTTACTGATGTTACAAATCCTCTCACACTAATCCCTACCGCAAGTTATGTCTCCTCTGTTCCGACTGAAGATGGGAGGAAGCATGATACAATGTTTGTACAGAGATGGTTGACATTTATGCAGAAAGCTCCTTAACATGCAGAGCATTTCAGGCAGTTTCAGTAATTAGCATTAGTCTCGCTTAACAACGTTTCGAGATTTCACAGAGCGCGTTTGAAGACGCGAGACACAGGAGGGGAAAAAGAAAAGACGGGGAGGAAGGAGCATCGCCGATCCTCTTCCAGTGGGATCAACGGCCCAACCCATCACGCAGCCGACGCCGCCTGGCCATAACCAACACACGGGATTCAATCACAGAAGCTCATTTTTAACCGAGACATTATGGTGGCGAAATAAGAGATCTCCATCCTTCCCCTCCCCATCCACCGCGAACGCATTCTGAATACCTAATGAGTGAGATCCGATCCCCTTTGTTTTTTTCGAATCCCTTGTTTTGTTTTTTCTTATTCTAAATCGTGGATACGTCTATAACTCTTGGGCCTTAAGGGGAAATGTGTTTACATCTAGAGTCAACAGCAACTCTCTTGCCTTCCAATGTTTACCTGGGATCTAATTGTTTGTAAGATCATTTAACTTTTTTGTGGTTAGCCTCAAGCGGCTTCTGGAATAGGGTAAAGTGGAGGAAAAGGGAGATAGGAAGGTGGAGGATGAAGGGAGGGGGGGCAAGAATTTGTAAAGGAGGGAGTGATATAGAAGGGAGGACAGTAGGGAGATGAGGAGGGATAGTGGAAGAGAAAATGGACTGGGTAGGGTAGCAAAATGATGAAGGGCTGGGGGAAGAAGAGTGAAGGGGTAAGGGGAAGAGGGAGGTGAAGGGTGAGGGAGGTGAAGGGGTAAGGGAGGAGGGAGGTGAAGAGGTAAGGGAGGAGGGAGGTTAAGGGGTAGATCTTGTAGCAGTGAAGACGGGAAGCGACGTAACAAAAAAATGTCTTTGTGTCGAAATTTGCATACTAATTGTCCTCATTACCGCAGTAGCGACGCCCTAATTGATTGGTTGAAGAGGCTAGCTGACTGGTGAGTTTGTTGGTTGGCTGACAGGCTAGTTTGTTGGTTGGCTGACAGGCTAGTTTGTTGGTTGGCTGGCTGGTGAGTTTGTTAGTTAACTGACAGGCAGGTTTGTTGGTTGGCTAACAGGCTAGTTTGTTGTTTGGCTGACAGGCTTATCTTTTGGTTGGCAGAGAGGCTGGTTTGTCGGCTGACTGGCTTGCACTTAGATGCCTACTTGATTTACCAGAGAAATTCCTGTAACTGGTTTCGAGTTTTTTTCTATCGTAGCCCAGTCTGAGGCCTGGTATTTCCGATTGTCCATCCATCCAGGCTGTTGCTGTTTGCGGTCCTCTGGCTCACATAGCCATCACAGCCAGGTTGATCTGGCACTTGAGGTAGTGATCCTATTTCATCCCGAAGATGTTTACACTTGTTCCGACTTCTGGCAGCAAACCGAACAGTCGAGGACCACAGTTTATTAAGTGCTTTCTTATTCTGTCCATGGCTTCCTTGGCTCTATTTTACATCTCTGTTATGGTACTGTACAGACTTGAGACTAGGACTCGAGTAATTTATACGCATATCAGGTACTTCTGATATACGTGTAAATTACTTGCTCCATAGAGAACATTCCAGGTACTTTGATGCATTTCCACTAGTTTAAAGGCTTTGACTAGCGATTGTTTACTGCTCGCATGTACTTTTTCCTGCCTTTAACGAAACCGTCAACACAGCACAATATTCTAAGCGAGAAGGCACAAGTGATGTCAGTAATGTCATCATTTAAATATTGTTTTGAAAGTTTTCAACATATACGCTTATCGTTGTTTTTCTGGCTTTCGCAGCATTTGCCTGATATAACATTTGACTTGATAAATTAGACACATGTGCAACTCTTGGGTATCAATAAAGATACCCAAGAGTTGCACATGTGTCTAATTTATCAACATGTCGGTTCTCAGAACCATTCATCTACAAACATTTGACTTCATGCGCTAAACCTCCATGATAACATCCATCAAATGCCATAGCGAGGTGCATGTAGCACACGTTCGCGTTTTGTTTCTCTCGCAAATCCTGAGTTAACTGGTCTTGACTGTTTATTAAATAATAATAATTTTCTACAAGTACATGTAAAATGTATACAGACCTAGTTGACATCAGTGACATACCACAACATGAAAAGCCGCTTGTTATGCAGAGCATTTCGGGCAAATTAGGTCAATTTTGTCCCCAGGATGCGACCCACACCAGTTGACTAATACCCAAGTACCTATTTTACTGCTAGGTGAAAATGGACAGCAGGTGTCTTAAGGAAACACTTCCTAATGTTTCCACCCGTACGGAAACCGAACCACGGACTTCAGTGCGTGAGGTAAGTGCGCTACCGACCGAGCAACGGGACAAAACACGATCTTCCCACTCAGTCCATGTTTATTCAAGGTGTGGAGGCCACGAGTGGAACAAACTCCCGAGTAGCGTCATTGAAGCTAAAACGCTGTGTAGTTTTAAAAATAGGTTAGACAAATACATGGTGTAGGTGGGTGCGAGTTGGACCTGCCTAGCATGGGTCAGTAGACCTGCTACAGTGCACCTCATTTCCTATGTTCTTTTTCTTTTTCAATAAGTCGGCCGTCTCCCACCGAGGCAGGGTGACCCAAAGAGAAAGAAAATCCCCAGAAAGAAAATACTTTCATCATTCAACACTTTCACCTCACTCACACATAGTCACTGTTTTTGCAGAGATGCTCAGAATACATCAACTTAGATGTATATACGTATAAAAATACACAATATATCTCTCCAAACTGCCAATGTTCTTATAAAATAAATTGACATCTTGCCAACCCTTCAGCTTCTGGCCGTATTTTTTTTTGTCGATAATTATGGGATGATCGCCCCTGCGACCTGGTCTCTTACCTGGCCAAGCAAGTTGTTGGTATGTTTAGCCTGTGTGTGAAGGAACTTGGTAAGATCTTTCAGTCAATTTCTAATCAACCTGGGATTAGGTCTATGTCAGACATAGCTACCTGGAGATATTTTACTAGCTCGTTTTACTCACACAGTGGGGTGAAACGCGTAAGAGTTTCACCCATGCATTATCTACTGACATGATATATCAAGTCCACTGTATGGGCGAAACGTTTTGGTTAAAGGTATCCACTGCATCTAAGCGCCATTCACTCCACTTGTCAGTGTTTACGTTCCAGTTCTTGATCCAGGTCACATGACCTGCTCACAGGTATGAAGGGAATAGCTAATCCCGTAGGGGTCATGCAGCAACGAGACCCCAAGCTAATGACAGGAACCGTACCTAGCAGGTGCCGTCACACGGAAGCTCCGGAAGCCTCACCTCTCCACCTTCATTTGACGAACCCCTCACCTCGCCACCTTCACCTGAGCAACCATAAATAACGCAGTAAATATACGTGTGTGTGTTGGTAACGCTATGTACTGATACAATAGCTATAATGAAGGAAGTATTGCATTGTTCACGGTTTGTACTCGAGTTTTGGTCGGAGGTGACCTGAGGTGACACGTAGGTTAGTGGCAGAACGTTCGGTGCTACGGAGCGGAGGTTCAGTGATGTGACGGTGAGGTCCTGTTGCCAGAAATTCGATCAGTCTACCCATTCTCTACATTGAACCTGATTGCCTAGAATATTCCCAGGCGCTGTCTGACCCTCTAGGTCTAGGGTTTTAGCGCTTTCTACTACTACTACTACTATTACTAAGAATAATGAATTACTATGGAAAGGACTCAGTTTCTAGTTAGACATGAACAAGTTTACCTACACCCACAATAAATAGGTACCTAAATGTTTGATGAATAAGACACGGGAGAAAATCCTGGATATATTCATTCTGAGCACGTTTCAAGATTATTGTGGTGAACATCATCTCTAGATAGACGGACTGATTGCCTTGTCTCCTGTTTCAGCGTCTTCATATAACCTTTGTATTGAATTGATAAAGCCACTGATTGGCGAAGCGTCTTTCGGATTAAAGATACCAAGGTGTCGCCTTGTGTGTCTTGTCTATTATCTTGTAGGTATTGTGTACAGCTACCATCTGGATGTCAGTCGACTACTGGATGTGGCATCTGTGGGGAAGGATGCAATGTGTCTTACACATAACATACAGGAGTACTGCAGCAAGCCTAGAAGTCCATACTAGGTAGGTCCAAGTCCCTTACTGGTCTAGGACAGTCAGGTCCAAGTCACCTACTGGCCTAGGCCAGTCAGGTCCAAGTCACCTACTGGCCTAGGCCAGTCAGGTCCAAGTCACCTACTGGCCTAGGCCAGTCAGGTCCAAGTCACCTACTGGCCTAGGCCAGTCAGGTCCAAGTCACCTACTGGCCCATGCCAGTCAAGTCTAACACACAATAATATGTAAGTAACGTAGTTTGTAATAAAATAGGCAGAAAAGAAAGCCACTAGCAAGCGGTGCATTTCAGACTCAAAACTGAGGTATCATAACGGCTCATACTAGGTAAACTGGAGAGTTATTTAGAAGTCTACCTAATGTGCTTCGGCGCCTCTACGGCACGGTCCCAGACCAGGTTTCCCTGTTAATAGCCTTATTAACCAGGATAATCATGGACAACATTCCCACACACACGAACATCGTAGGACGGCATCTGGAAGGATGTAGACTTCCCTACAGAGACAGTAGGACGGTAGCCGGGAGGACGCAAACCTTCCCCACACAAGGACAGTAGGATGGCAGCTCGGTGGTGGGGGCTGGAGGAGGGACTGGTCAGAGCCAACATGGAGGCAGGGGGACTGGCAGGCAAGCATGCACACAGACAGGCAAGCAGTCAGGGGAACGGACAGGTACACAGACAGGAGGGTGCGGGATCAGGTTAGGGGGGACGACGTGGAATGGAGATGGAGGGACGAAGGAAAGGGGGGATGAGATTGTTGGAGGGGCTCAGAGGAGGAAGCGAAGAGTGAGAGAGAGAGAGAGAGAGAGAGAGAGAGAGAGAGAGAGAGAGAGAGAGAGAGAGAGAGAGAGAGAGAGAGAGAGAGAGAGAGAGAGAGAGAGAGAGAGAGATATGAGAGATAATCCCAGCAGTGATCAAACCGCTGCAGCAACAGTGCCCAGGCAGTAACTAATTACCCTGATTAGCGACGCTAAAATGCCAACGCCCGCAGTGCTTGCCATGCTTGCCAAACCCTCACCGACGCCCACCGTGTCCTCATCTCACCCGTTACAGGAGAAACCTGGACACTGGAGATATCCAACAAGTCATTTAAACCAAAACAACACCTCTGTGCAAAGGTGTTAGCAAAGCAATTGGGGGAAAAAAAAAAACCTACCTGGAGGGTATTCCGGGGATTAACGCCTCGGGGGCCCGATCCATGACCAGGCCTCCCGGTGGCACAGGGCCTGATCAATTAGGCTGTTACTGCTGGCCGCACGTAGTCCAACATACGAAACAGCCCGGCTGATCCGGCACTGACTTTAGGTATTTGTCCAGTTCCCTCTTGAAGACAGCCAGGGGATTATTGGTAATTCCCCTTATGCCTGGTGGGAGGCTGTTGAACAGTCCTGGGCCCCGGACACTTCGCTTTCTCTTAGTGTACTAATGGCGCCCCTACTTTTCATTAGGGGTATTTTGCATCGCCTACCAAGTCTTTTGCATTAGTAGGGAGTGATTTCTGTGTGCAGATTAAGGACCAGTCCTCCTAGGATTTTCCAGGTGTAGAGTATGATCAATACCCCCACGTCTCACATTATGAAGAACTTAGAAAGGATTTTAAGATTATTACCAGTCACATGGAATCGCAGCAGCTGCACAACCCAGGTCAACACGGGTTCACAACAGGTCGCTCCTGCCTCTCCCAACTGCTGCACCAATATAACATGGAAGACAAGCATATGTAGTATAAACCAACTTTGCGAAAGTTTTTGACACATGCGACAATGGGGTAACAAAAGTGGCAAGAGCAAATGGATGTTTAACTTCCTACCAAAATAGATCCCAAATATTTACTACTAATACAAGTACAGCCCCCCCCCCATCTTTTTTTTTGCACATCGCCGTGTCCCACCAAGGCAGGGTGGCCCGAAAAACAGAATTATTTTCACCATCACTCACTCCATCACCGTCTTACCAGAGGGGTGCCCATAGTACCTTTCAAAAATGGCAACATATCTCCACTCCACAACATATCTCCACTGTACTTCCCACCTCCAGGAAGTACTGTGGAGGCACTGTACTTCCCACCTCCAGGAAGTACAGTGGAGGCACTGTACTTCCCACCTCCAGGTGGGCTGACCGATTTCCCTGAATCCCTTCATAAATGTTACGTGTTCACCCTCCAACAGCACTCCTTAAAAAGCAGGCGAGAACGATAAATCGTAATCTATACCGAATAATTCAGAAGAAACCTGAACACTGAAATCACTACAAACGAAAGCACCAGACTTGGCAGGCGATGCCAGGCATCTCCGATGAAAAGTAAGGATGCCGTGAGTACATTAAGATAGTGCTCGGTAATTGTAAATAACCACGAGTCCTCAGGATCCTCCCATCGTGCATAAGAGGGATTATAAACAAAACCCGAACTGTCTACAAGTTCACGTCAGTTCCCGATCAGCCAGGCTGTGGTGCATTGGTCAACAGTGATGCATACTAGTGGCTATCTGCGTGCTCAACATTTTATTACATATAAACTCCATTTTATAGGCTCCCTGGCCAAGCCTAGTCACGTAACGTCCTTTTCTAAATACTTAGGCTGCCGGCCAGAGGTCCGCCTATAAAATGGAGCTGTAACGATAAATACTACCCAAGAATTATACTGTTGACACATTCGTTGGACCGTGGGAGGTGAGAACCAACAGCCTGGTCGACCAAGCCAGCAACTAGGAGGCCTGGTCTGGAACCGAGACTACAGATCATGTACAGGTAACCAGAACGCTGGAGAGACGCGATAGTAACAACAGTAATATTGATAAATTAGACACATGTACAACTCTTGGGTATCTTTATTGAGGAAACGTTTCGCCACACAGTGGCTTCATCAGTCCATACAAAGGAGAATCTTGAAGAACAGGAGGAGAATGAGGTAATCATTCTCCTCCTGTTCTTCAAGATTCTCCTTTGTATGGACTGATGAAGCCACTGTGTGGCGAAACGTTTCCTCAATAAAGATACCCAAGAGTTGTACATGTGTCTAATTTATCAACATGTCGGTTCTCTGAACCATTCATCTATAAACAGTAATATTGTTGTTAGGCAAGACACACATACAATGGTTTTATGTCTATAAGTACATGTACAACGTATACAGACTATACCTAACATCATTGACATACTATATTGAAGGCCCCTTGTTATGCAGAGTACTTCAGGCAAATTAGCTCAATCTTGTTCCCAGGATGCGACCCACACCAGCCGACTAACACCCTGGTGTGTATTTTACCGATAGGTGAACATGGACAGCAGGTGTCTTAAGGAAACACGTCCTAATGCTTCCACCCGTATCGGGTTACCGAAGCCGATTCCAGTAGTCACTCCTCCGCGACCGTTTCTGAAACCAGGTCTTTAGTTACCGATAGTTAACGATCGCGGGTCTAGAGGATAAACCCATAAGTGTGTGAATAATTTAAAGGCACAAGGGACAGAAAATACAGGGAGGCGATTATAAGAACATAAGAGAGAAGGAATATTGCAACAGGCCTACTGGCCTATGCGAGGCAGGTCTAAATCACCTCCCGGCTTAAACCAATTACTTACCCCCCTCTCTCTCTCTCTCTCTCTCTCTCTCTCACTCACTCACTCACACACATGGGACACAGCAACAAGGGGACACAGTTGGAAGTTGAAGACACAGATGAATCACAGGGATGTTAGGAAGTATTTCTTCAGCCACAGAGTAGTCAGGAAGTGGAATAGTTTGGGAAACGATGTAGTGGAGGAAGGATCCATACATAGCTTTAAGCAGAGGTATGATAAAGCTCACGGTTCAGGGAGAGTGACCTAGTAGCGACCAGTGAAGAGGCGGGGCTAGGAGTAGTAATGTCTAAGGATCTCAATTTCAAGGATCACAACAGTGCCACGATCACAAGTGCAAATATGATAGGAACGTTCAAAACTAGAGATGCCAAGCCAATGATGATCCTTTTCAAATCACTTGTTCTCTCTAAGCTGGAATACTGCTGTACATTAACATCTCCATACAAAGCAGGTGAAATCGCAGATCTAGAGAGTGTACAGAGATCCTTTACTGCACGTATAAGTTCTGTCAAGCACCTTAACTACTGGGAACGCTTGGAAGCACTTGACTTGTACTCGTTGGAACGCAGGAGGGAGAGATATATCATAATCTACACTTGGAAAATCTTGGAAGGAATGGTCCCAAATCTGCACACAGAAATCACTCCCTACGAAAGTAAAAGACTGGGCAGGCGATGCAAAATACCCACAATTAAAAGTAGGGGCGCCATTGGTACACTAAGAGAAAACATCATAAGTGTCCGGGGCCCAAGACTGTTCAACAGCCTCCCATCAAACATTAGGGGAATTGCCAATAAACCCCTGGCTGCCTTCAAGAGAGAGCTGGACAGATACCTAAAGTCAGTGCCGGATCAGCCGGGCTGTGGCTCGTACGTTGGACTGCGTGCGGCCAGCAGTAACAGCCTGGTTGATCAGGCCCTGATCCACCGGGAGGCCTGGTCATGGACCGGGCCGCGGGGTCGTTGATCCCCGGAATAACCTCCAGGTAGGAGCTTGAACTCGACCCCTGCAACCTCAACTAGGTGAGTGCAACTAGGTGAGTACACACACACACACACACACACACACACACACACACACACACACACACACACACACACACACACACACACACGATACAGGTCACACCACACCCTGGTGATACAGATCACTCCACATCCTGGTGAGATTTACTTAGTGACCTTCGCAAGTCAACCTTTTAATTCTTGCGACAATTTACACAGTGAAGTCTACTCCCTCTCCCCTTATCTTTTATCTGTCTCCCTTTCTGTCTGTCTGCATTTCTGTCTTTAGCTCAAAGATGTTAATGAATAAGACATAGGCATCACTTTGTTTTCATTTCTATAACATCTTACCTTCGTCAGTCGAAAACATTGTAACCGAAGACAGCAGCAGCAATAAAGAGGTAAATATGAAGTGAATAGGACATCAACCGTGTAGTAGTAGTTGTTTTGAGGTGGTAAGTCCCTTAGCCTTGAGAAGAGCCCAGCTCCATGGTCGATATTACATTAGCATTGTTTGTGTCTTCCAGTGTATCCAAGACCACGTCGTAATGGTCCAGCAGAAGCGACCTGCTCTGAATCCACGTTGCTTTGCGTCATGCTTCCGTTTCCTTCGCTGTTTCTTATTTCCTTCCCTCCTTTCCTCTCTCTCTCTCTCCCTCACCACTTTCGACATAGCTGGTCTCCCGAATTTAATATCGATTTCGAGGTGGCTCATTAACCCGTCGGGGCGTACAAATGGAATGTCACAGCTTCGGAAACACCGGCATGACGGTGTGGAAATTATTCCCTTGGAGATGATGTCGCAGAGTTGGACTTGGTGTTGCTAGCCCCAACAGCCCGATTTATCAGGCCTTTAACTAGTATGGCTGGTCTGGGACCAGGCAGCAGTTACGAGCGTCTCAGGAATAGACAGTAGGTGATAGGTAGACAACAGGTAGGTGGATGTAGTGAGTAGGAGAGTAGGTATCACTGGAGGGGCCGGAGCGATGGGCAGGGAAGGAAGACCTTGATGAAGGGAATATACTGGCGAGTTTTGTTCTCGAAAACCTTTCTGATGCCTTTATCAACTTTGTTGTTGCTGCCAGAGGCCTCACATCACAACGTAGGTGATTTGGTGATGGTGAGAGCGGTGATGGTGATGGTAGTGATGGTGGTGGTAGTGATGGTGGTGGTAGTGATGGTGGTGGTAGTGATGGTGGTGGTAGTGATGGTGGTGGTAGTGATGGTGGTGGTAGTGATGGTGATGGTAGTGATGGTGGTGGTAGTGATGGTGGTGGTAGTGATGGTGATAGTGATGGTGGTGATAGTGATGGTGGTGATAGTGATGGTGATAGTGGTGATGACTGAGGGAGAGGCGTGAGGGTAAAGCAACAATCAGGGTTCGCACCCTGGTAGTTACCTTCCCTGCCACAATGCCCTCGTGAACAACAATAATAGCTGCAGAATTAAAGACTCACGCTTGTGTCGTGGGGGGGGGGCAGAAGGGGGAGAGAGGGATTTAAGAGAGAGAAGGGAGGAGGGTAATGCAAGAAGATTAAGAAGGGGTGTGGTGGTGGTAGTGGTGCTAGTCGTGGTGGTGCTAGTCGTGGTAGTTTTGGGGTGGTGGTAGTAATGGTAATAATGGTATTAGTGGTAGTGATGGTGATGATAATGGTGGGAGTGATGGTGGTGGGAAGAAAGCTTTACTTGTTGAGAAGAGAGAGAGAGAGAGAGAGAGAGAGAGAGAGAGAGAGAGAGAGAGAGAGAGGAGGGCTTGTGCCAGATCAACCAGGCTGTGATGGATATATGAGGCAGCTGGCCACCAGCAGCAGTAGCAGCCTGGATGACCAGGAAAGCCTGGCTCAGGGCCGGCTGCAGGAGCAATAAAACTCTCGAAACCCATCAAAGACATATCAGAGACAAAGTATGGAAGCACACACACAGGAGCTGTGACTCGACCCCAGGAACCACATATGAGTAGATGAATACACGGATGATGATGGTAGTAAAGGTGGGTTGAGACCAAGGATGGTTGATGGGTGGGTGGGCGGGTGGGTTTCTTGGTTGCTGGGTGGGTGGGTTTCTTGGTTGCTGGGTGGGTGGACCTCTTGGTTGCTGGGTGGGTGGACCTCTTGGTTGCTGGGTGGGTGGGTCTCTTGGTTGCTGGGTGGGTGGGTCTCTTGGTTGCTGGGTGGGTGGGTCTCTTGGTTGCTGGGTGGGTGGGTTTCTTGGTTGAGGGGTGGGTGGACCTCTTGGTTGCTGGGTGGGTGGGTCTCTTGGTTGCTGGGTGGGTGGGTCTCTTGGTTGCTGGGTGGGTGGGCCTCTTGGTTGCTGGGTGGGTGGGTTTCTTGGTTGCTGGGTGGGTGGGTCTCTTGGTTGCTGGGTGGGTGGGTCTCTTGGTTGCTGGGTGGGTGGGTCTCTTGGTTGCTGGGTGGGTGGGTCTCTTGGTTGCTGGGTGGGTGGGTTTCTTGGTTGCTGGGTGGGTGGGTTTCTTGGTTGCTGGGTGGGTGAGTGGGCGCCGCCACACAAACAGCGGTGCTCTGTGACCAGCTAATGAACATCTTAGAGCAGGATAATCAGCTCTGAGACTGCACTCACCTTGCACACGCACTCTCACGCGCACTCCGGGATACACACGCGAGATAAAGACTAAACACAAACATCATACTCAGTTTCACGACTAGGTATACCCGGAGGTACGTTCAGTAATCCTGTTTCCATAGGCATTACTGTTTTGCGTCCTCTTGTGCCTTGTCATATCTACGTTCATGCCATGCATACGCGCATACCTGCGTGCATGTCGTACTTACGTGCACGTCATGCTTACATGTCATACATAAGTGCATACCTACTCTTGAAACTAAGTATCGAGTTTCCCTCCGCTTCCACATATACATCACTTACTCTGGAGGATATATCCCAAAGTAACACACCGAAATCACTCCTTACAAGAGCCAGGGGCTCAGTGGACAGTGCAAATTACTTCTAATGAAAGGCAGGGGTGCAATTAGTACACTACGATTATTATTTGGAGCGCTAAACCCGTGGAGATTATACAGCGCCTATGGGGGATGGAAGGGAGATCATTCAGGCTTAATTCAGGGAATTGGAGCACAGATCAAATTCCCTTGATCAAGAGCCCATCACCAGGGGTAGTACACTCTGAGATAACTCTTAAGTGTAAGGGGGCCAAGACACTTCAGCTCACTTCCTTCATGGTCAAGAGGAATAATCAACTGATGTCTAGCTATCTTAATGAGGGAACTTGGTAAGTTTCTCTATCTAGTTTCTATTTAGCTGGGTTCTGATACCCACGTTGGACTGCGTGCAGCCAGAACCAACAGCCTGGTTCATCATCCAGGAGGCCTGGTCTGGGACTGGGTCGAGGGGAGGGCTACTCCCCCCCCCCCCGGAATCGCTTGCGGGTAAATATCAGGCTTCAGAACATCTTTAGTTGAGATCTTCTGCATAATTCTCTCTCGTTTTCTGCCGTCTTTCCTCTCTCCTTCATCCTCATCACCTCGTCCTTCACACAGTCAACCTGGAGGGTATTCCGGGGGTCAACGCCCCCGCAGCCCAGTCCTCAACCTTGATGATCAGGGCCTGATCATCAAGGCTTTCGTCTTGTTGTATATGACTGGGGAGTAACATTGATTTCTTTTCTTCTTTTGGCCTTTGATTCTATATAAAAAATAAAAGTCTTACAGCTTTTCATCGCGTTCTTGCATTATCGTTTCTGAATTTCTCACTTGTTTTTCCGGTTTCTGTGGTTTGGTCTGCTATATGTTTCTTCCAAGACCTCTTGCACCTCTCCCTGCCCTCTCTGCATTCCCGATTGGACCATTTATTCTTATTTTTCATGCTTCGTGTGGCTCTCCCTGCCTCTTGGCACTGTTGCCTCCAGGTTTGCCTTCCACTTCCGTTCTTCACTGCATTTCTCTTAGTATATTTATTATTCCATCGACGTCCCTCCCTGCTGTACTTCAGTTTTTGCTGTTGTATTTACGTGAGTGCGTGCGTGTACGTGTACGTGTGTGTGTGTGTGTGTGTGTGTGTGTGTGTGTGTGTGTGTGTGTGTGTGTGTGTGTGTGTGTGTGTGTGTGTGTGTGTGTGTGTGTGTGCGCGCGCGCGCGTGTGTGTGTGTGTGTACTCATTTGTGGTTTGCAAGAGTCGAGTCAGAGCTCCTGGCCCCGCCTCTTCACTGATCGCTATTAGGTCCTCGCTCTCCCTGCTCCATGAGCTTTATCAAACCTCGTCTTAAAACTGTGTGTGTGTGTGTGTGTGTGTGTGTGTGTGTGTGTGTGTGTGTGTGTGTGTGTGTGTGTGTGTGTGTGTGTGTGTGTGTGTGTGTGTAGCAGGATGTTGCGGTAGGATGCAAGTGTTGCTTCACCGTCTCTGCTCCCAGTCCACAACCCTCATGTCCACCACACTAACGAGAGACTGTCTTCTCCACCCCTTTCTCCGTATAATCCTTTAACAGAGACGTTACCTGTAGCCATTTCCAGCGGTCATCGGTACCCCGGCACGATCCCAGACCACGCCACCTGGCTAAATGATCAATCAGGGTGTTGGTGCTAGCAGTGAGTAGTCCAACAGTTGAGCTGATCAAGAACGGCACTTAAGCACACACACCATTATTCTTGTACAAATGAGTACATCTCATCAGAGCAACGTACCAGATGGTACATCCCATCACAGCAACGTACCAGATGGTACATCCCATCACAGCAACGTACCAGATGGTACATCCCATCACAGCAACGTACCAGATGGTACATCCCATCACAGCAACGTACCAGATGGTACATCATCACAGCAACATACCAGATGGTACATCCCATCACAGCAACGTACCAGATGGTACATCCCATCACAGCAACGTACCAGATGGTACATCATCACAGCAACATACCAGATGGTACATCCCATCACAGCAACGTACCAGATGGTACATCCCATCACAGCAACGTACCAGATGGTACATCATCACAGCAACATACCAGATGGTACATCCCATCACAGCAACATACCAGATGGTACATCCCATCACAGCAACGTACCAGATGGTACACCCCATCACAGCAACATACCAGATGGTACATCTCATCATAGCAACGTACAAGATGGTTCATATTCCTAAGAGTTGTACAGTGTATTGAACACAGCTGGGGGTTTATTGATGACTATACATCTATGGTACACAATACCAACATCTGGGTATCTCTATTTGTATGGACTGATGAAGCCACTGTGTGGCGAAACGTTTCCTCAATAAATATACCCAAGAGTTGCACATGTGTCTAATTTATCAACGTGTCAGTTCTCTGAACCACTGATCTACAAACAAGGAAATAGTGTGAAGACTGTAGAATTATATGCAAAAGATGAGGTGATCAGTCCCTCAGCCTTGGAGTGGGTTTAGAGCACCGTAGGTTAGGTAAGATCAGGGTGACTGTCAAAGCGTTTAAAGACTTTACAAGGAGCATGACAGCGTTTTAACGGAAACAGGAAGGATGACAATTGTTTCTTGACGCGGGTTTTACTCATATGATGACCAGCAGCTGGAGCTTTTGGTCATCTGACCGAGGCCTTCCGCTGGCTTACCCCTCCACCCCTTTAAAAATTATGGGTATGATTATATATAGAACACCGTAGCGTTGAAGAATGTGAAGCACAGGCAGTAAGACTGGTAATTAAGCCCCAACATGAACGTTTAGTGAATTTCGATAGCTTTCCTACTCTCAGAGCCCGGTCTTGGGCCAGGCTCCTGGAGTAGAAAATGAAGCTTTTAACGACGTTTCGAACCTACCTGGAGCATTTACAAAGTCACAATAACACAAAAGAGTGAGGAAGCCAGTATATATACGAGGGGAACAGGGACGGGACCAAGAGAGGAAAAAAAGTGGTAGACGTAGAAAGTAGGTAGGATAGTTTTAGTGGCACAAGAGATAGAAAGGGGAGTGAAGGGTGAAGGGAGGAAATAATAATGGTAGTAGCAATAGTAATAGTAATTGAGTGGTATGATCTAGTAGTGGTTTTCGAAATATTAAAATAAATATTGAAAGCAAAAGAGAGTCATGAGATTAGGCGAGACACCTGTGACCGATTTCAGGAGTCGTTCCTCTCCCTCAGTTCGGTCTATGGCCAGATCCTTCTGGGGATCGCCTGATCAATCAGACTATTGGTACCTGGATGAGAGAACAAAGTGTGAAGCATTTGAAGGACAAAGTGCACTCCCACACAGGAAATTTGAAAATTCTCGCTGATCCCTGGACCATTACTAACGTGAGGAGGACAATAAGTGCTCTCTCAAGGGTGTTGAGACATTGAGAGGCGATACATCTGAGTGAGGCTGTGTGCACCTCGCGTGGAGTATATGCACCTTCCTCATTCCTGCCAAGGATCAGTGCCTTTGGTGCCTTACCGGTGCACTCCCTTCCTCATGAAATTTGGGAAGATTCCGAAGCTCCTGATCAGCTAGGCTGTGATGTTTACACTGGACCGTATGCAGGGAGCACGTTTTGAAAAACTGGATCACAACCTCAAAGTGCCAAATCAACCAGGTTGTTATAGCTACGTGAGTCAGCGGGTCGCTCACATAAATACCCTGTTCTAACAGGGTATTGCTGTTAGCAAAGTTTGGTCCCAAACGGGGTTGCGAAGGTACAAAAACTATCACGGGGTAAAATTTTTGCGAGGGATAAAGCTTCGAACCCCAGCTTCCAACGTGAAAAAAAATCTTTCGAAGCTTATTACAGGTATATCACGCTCGACACCAGGTGAACCATACACTGAACGTATGGACAGAATATAAAAATAACCCAATTCCTATACCTTTAATGAGTTCCGAGGGGTTTTCTACTCTCAGAATCCTTTCTTGGCTCGTCTGGTGCTTGCCTGGTCAGCCATGTTATTGCTGGTTGACCAGCACCAAACACACACATCGAGAAAGACACAGACGAGTGAGATTAGCGTGTAATAGCAGACATAAAATACCCTTAGACAGGAACCCAGATACATCACCCACGTAACACAGCAGATAGAAAGAGTAATGATCAACAATGAGAGCTGGGTATCCCAGGGTACGGTACTGGCCCCATTATTCTTTCTCATCCTCCTATCTGTTCTGGCAGAGACAAGACATTAAATCATCGTGAGGTTGTTTCTCATTCCTTACGACGCTAAAATATGTAATTGTGACGTCCTCCGAGGACACACAAAACAATCTTTGTCAAATTATATTCCCTGGAACTTAAGAAGATATTTACACAATCCGCGCATAGGAAAGAGAAAAGCTTACGACGCCATCGTAAGCTTTACTCTCTCCTATGAACGGGTTATTTGCGTATTCCAGTCACGGTATTGTGCCTTTTTTTGTTCTGTAAGATCTATAATTTACAGCTGGAAAACAAGACGACGTAACAGGCCTAATTTTTATACCGAATTGCTTTGTTACGAGAATACGAGGTACAGTTAACGATTTACCTGTCTAACAGGTCACTTCCATAGCCTGGTCCTAGACCAGGCCCCCCTAGCTGACAGCCAGGATTTTCCAGAAGCTCTCATTTAATAATAAGAGACTTCTCGGGAGAAAATTTGGCAAGTTCCTACAGTCCCTGATAGGCTGAGCTGTCGGGGCCGTCGCCAGGTTGCGAGATGCAAATGGTAATAGTCTGACTGTTCAGTCTGTTAGAAAGTGTCATAGGCTAGGTGGGTGATTCCAAGAATCATTTTAAAATGTTATGGGGAGACGTGTATCCTTATTATTGGGAGCGCTAAACCCTTAGAAGTTATACAGCGCTTGTGGAGGGGAGGGATGATGGAATGCGTTTAGGCTTAATTCAGGGAGCACAGATTCAATTTCCTAGATCAAGAGCCCCTCGCCAGCATCAAGGAACCTCACTTCAGGGGAGACATGTCTCTTGAGTTCCCTGCAAGACGTCTCTCATAGCGTGCAAAGCCGCCCCAGCCGAGCGTAACGTGCGCCGGAATTCCGTCTCGAGCGGGCGCGTGCGGCTTCCGTCGCATCCGCATCTGCGGCCGCAGAGACGGTGGAGAGGAACGCCAGACGTTCCCTTTGTTGACTCCTACACCAGCTGCTTGTGCTAAAGTTTGAGATGAACGTTCCTTCACCTCGTTCACTCCTTCACTGACATCTTCAGATCTACGATACACGTTCCTTCACCTCGTTCACTCCTACCTTCCTGAAATTGTGATAAACTCTCGCAAATTTGTAGTGCACAGCCAAAAATCCCGAAACATCATCGATTACAGGAGATTACAGGAGATTACAAGGGTTTAAAGGAGATTCGCGATTTTCCCCGAATTTAACAGTGTTAAAACGAGATACACGTTAAAACACCAGCAGTTATGCAGACGCTGTGTCGTAATACTATACCATATTACTGATTATAACACTAAATTACTAATTATTGTACTATATTATTGATCGTTCAGGCTTTTGGTGCCAGTAGCAAACCCAGTTCACCGTTGGCACCACAGCCTGGATGATCAAGAGACAACTTGATTATCAAGTTCCCTGCTAAACACAGCTAAGGGTCTGGAGTTTACCTGGAGTTTACCTGGAGAGAGTTCCGGGGGTCAACGCCCCCGCGGCCCGGTCTGTGACCAGGTCTAGTGGCAATTCTTGTAATATGTGATAAAATTCCATCGGCACTTTACACTTATTGAATTGTCACATTGGGTTCTAAGAAATACTTCTCTTTACAGGAGGTATATTGCACCGTCTGTCAAGGTGATGCAAATCTTAAGACACTGGAGGTATTGAAGGGGTGATGCTACTGGTAGCGGTGGTGTTGGTGATGCTGGTGGTGGTGGAGAGGGGTGCTGTTGTTGGTGGTGGTAGTGTTGTTGATGGTAGTGGTGGTGGTGGAGAAGGGTGTTGGTAGTAGTGTTGTTGATGATGATGGTAGACAGGAGTGGTGGAGAGAGGTGTTGGTAGTAGTGTTGTTGATGGTGGAGAGAGGTGTTGGTTGTTGGTGGTGGAGAGGGTTGTTGGTAGTAGTATTATTAATGGTGATGATGGAGAGGGATGTTGGTAGTAGTGTTATTGATGGTGGAGAGGGGTGTTGGTGTTGTCGATGGTGGAGGAGAGGGGTGTTAGTGTTGATGGTGGTTGTGGTGATGGTGACAGTGCTAGTATTGGTGGTGGTGGTGCTGATGGTGATGGTAGCGAGGTAGGCAGGGAGAGAGGGATGGTGGTGGAGAGGACGCAGCTCCCAAGGGCAGGACCATTATGTGGTTCCTGGAGGGTGGTGGTCCGCGACGGTGCCTTCTGCAACGTCTCTCGAGCTCAACGCTTCCAACACCCACCCCAACACCCTCCCCAACATCCACCCCAGTCACCAACACCCACTACAGCTTCCCAACATTCACCACCACAGACTCCCCAACACCCACCACGGCCTGCTTGCCAACCTCTCTCTCTCTCTCTCTCTCTATAATGATGGGGTTGGCCCTCATAGTGTTGAATGTGTGGGTTCAAAAGATTCTCCAAGGTTGGTAATTATTTCAATACCGACACTGTGTTAGCACTAATATGCTACTAAGTGTAAACCCCAGTAACCACCACCCCAACATCACCACAATCCCTATCACTGGCACTATAACTACAACTAACACCATGGCTAACACTGCAACCAGCCACAACTACTACCATCGTTACCACCCCAACTACCATCGTCATCTACAGCAGCATCACAAGTAGCAAGATCATCAGACGGAACAGCAAGATCATCATCATCAGCAGCATCACTTAGACACATCAGTGAGTCAGCCTCAGGTCTCAGTCATCTGCCACGGTGAGTGACTGTGGGAGCAACAACCACACTCCCTCCCTCTCTCCCTCCCTCCATCACCCTCCCTCTCACAATCTACACCCACTCACTACCTCACTCAACGCCCTACGTTACAATCTTGACAACACCTGCCTCATCAACCTTCTTTCATAAACAAGCTACACACAGACAACTGTGTCACCCTGAGAGACTAGACTCTCCAGTTTCTGTGAGACCCCCACTCTTAGGCACTTCAGGGTATGTATATGTATATCTTTGATGGGTATGAAGAGTTTTCCTACTCTCGATGTTCGACCCTGGACCAAGTTTGCCTAGAATAACTAGATCATTCAGACAAAAGTGATAAATGTTCAGATTTAAATATTTTTTTAGGCCACTCTGAGTTACGTTTTTCTGAGTGTATGTCCTTGTGTGTGTGTGTGTGTGTGTGTGTGTGTGTGTGTGTGTGTGTGTGTGTGTGTGTGTGTAGTTGAGGTTGCAGGGGTCGTGTGTGTGTGTGTGTGTGTGTGTGTGTGTGTGTGTACTCACCTATTTGTGGTTGCAGGGGTCGAGTCTTAGCTCCTGTGTGTGTGTGTACTCACCTATTTTTACTCACCTATTTGTGGTTGCAGGGGTCGAGTCACAGCTCCTGGCCCTGCCTCTTCGCTGATTGCTACTAGGTCCTCTCTCTCCCTGGCCCATGAGCTCTATCATACCTCGCCTTAAAACTATGTATGGTTCCCGCCTCCACTATGTCACTTTCTAGGCTATTCCACGGCCTGACTACTCTATGACTGAAGAAATACTTCCTAACATCCCTTTGATTCATCTGAGTCTTCAACTTCCAATTGTGACCTCTTGTGTCTGTGTCCCTTCTCTGGAACATCCCGTCTTTGTCCACCTTGTCTATTCCGCGCAGTATTTTATATGTCGTTATCATGTCTCCCCTGACCTTCCTGTCCTCCAGTGTCGTCAGGCCGATTTCCCTCAACCTTTCTTCGTAGGACAATCCCCGTAGCTCTGGGACTAGTCTTGTTCCAAACCTTTGCACTTTCTCTAATTTCTTGACGTGCTTGACTAGGTGTGGATTCCAAACTGGTGCTGCATACTCCAGTATGGGCCTGACGTAAATGGTATACAGAGTCTTGAACGAATCCTTACTGAGGTATCGGAACGCTATCCGTAGGTTTGCCAGGCGCCCGTATGCTGCAGCAGTTATCTGATTGATGTGCGCCTCAGGAGATATGCTCGGTGTTATGCTCACCCCCAGATCTTTTTCCTTGAGTGAGGTTTGCAGTCTTTGGCCATCTAAACTATATTGTGTCTGCGGTCTTCTTTGCCCTTCCCCAATCTTCATGACTTTGCATTTGGCAGGGTTAAATTCAAGGAGCCAGTTGCTGGACCAGGCTTATAGCCTGTCCAGGTCTCTTTGTAGTCCTGTGTGTGTGTGTGTGTGTGTGTGTGTGTGTGTGTGTGTGTGTGTGTGTGTGTGTAAAATCAGTGCAAATTTAAACTTGAGACAGGAAAATGTTTCATGGTTTATAGCAAAATACTAACTAAAATTAAATTAGATGAACTTCTAAAGCCTTCCCATTATTAATCCCAAGAACCAGTAGACTGGCGAGTATGTACCAAAAGGTTTCCCGGTAACAATCCCAAGCAGTAGTAGACTGGCGAGTATGTACCAAAAGGTTTCCCGGTAACAATCCCAAGCAGTAGTAGACTGGCGAGTATGTACCAAAAGGTTTCCCGGTAACAATCCCAAGCAGTAGTAGACTGGCGAGTATGTACCAAAAGGTTTCCCGGTAACAATCCCAAGCAGTAGTAGACTGGCGAGTATGTACCAAAAGGTTTCCCGGTAACAATCCCAAGCAGTAGTAGACTGGCGAGTATGTACCAAAAGGTTTCCCGGTAACAATCCCAAGCAGTAGTAGACTGGCGAGTATGTACCAAAAGGTTTCCCGGTAACAATCCCAAGCAGTAGTAGACTGGCGAGTATGTACCAAAAGGTTTCCCGGTAACAATCCCAAGCAGTAGTAGACTGGCAAGTATATGCCAAAGATTGATAATAAATAACCAGCTGTAAGGGTACAATATAATACCTGATAACATTATCACAGCTTTCCAAACAAGAACTGTTCATTAATTTTTTTCACAGCCCAAATTAATAACTAATTTTGGCCTTGCTACTCAAGTAACACAAAATAAGTAATCTTAAGCTATTTCCATTTTGACTTTCATATAATAAAGTGAATCATACTTCAAATGTAATGCAAATGAAAGATGTCTCAGCCACTTTAATACTGTATGTTATTTATAAGTGTCATTAACAGATGATAATGCTGACCTCATTTTAACAAATACATTTGTATATACAGGTATCTAATCAAATTACTATATACTGTACTGCAATAAACAATACTTTGTCATCCAAACATAATAAATTTATCCATAATATTCCACTGAGGATAGAGTTTGAATTCATTATTGCTAACATTTTTGCACCATACTTGAGTGTGCACCAATAAGTCCAAAATTTCCTTTAAAACTAATAAAATCTTAAATTATTAGCGATAGGTGAACAACTGCTTTGTTGATCCTTTTAGTTATGATGCACCCAGTGTATTTGTACTTCTTGAAAGTCACATCATTTACTGTAATATTAAGTACAATAACCTAACCAAGTATAAATGTGCCCATTCCCACACCAAATGTACTTAGGCAGTGAACACTTCAGAACATCTTGGCATGATCAATCCTCCTCACTGAGAATAATACATCTATTAAATAATAAAAAAGTACCTATTTTTATATCACCATTCCTAACAACAACAACCTGGCAATCATACCCTGAATATTTGAGCGAATCTAAGTGTGTTATAACAGTTAAACTATTTTCAAAAAAATATTTATCATAGAAAATGACTGCCAGTACCTAAATCATTCAAGAATTTTATATTCTTTTTGGCCAAACAATTTCATCAATACAGCATCAGCCTATTTTTCTAACATCACTCAAATATTTCAGTCTTCACCAACTACTAGACTATTCCCCAATGCTAATGGCTCTTGTAGTTTCATTGTCATATGCAGCTAGAAACAGGCTGACATCCTGAATGACATGGATGTGTATGAACACTGTCTCATCTACTTCCTGGGCTGCTGGATGATGTGTGTGTGTGTGTGTGTGTGTGTGTGTGTGTGTGTGTGTGTGTGTGTGTGTGTGTGTGTGTGTGTGTGTGTGTGTGTGAGTGCACTGAGAGTAACAGAATATGTATATCAGAGGGGTGTATATCTTAGTATGTCTACATTTGGTGTATATTTTAATCCCTATGTTAAGGATTAAAATATACTTGACTGGTGATTTACAAGACACCCGCATTGTAAATATTTTTATCACCAGCAAATTATGATACAAGGCTGTTGCTAGTGTTTGTATCAATAACTGTTACAAGGATGAGAATCAGAGGCACCAGGATCATGCTTCTGATTCTCATCCTCACATCGGTTGTACTGATGAGGAATAACCTGTTCGTCAGTCTGAAAGTCTACTGGTCTGGGACCGGGGCGCGGTGGCGATGATCCTCGTCATCATCTACGGGTAAACAATGAAGAGACCAGACCTCTCGGGAACGCAGCATCACTCACCTCAAACTCTACAGATAACTATACCAATCAAGCCACGAGATGATGCCGTGAGGAAAGCATCTCTTGGCCACAACAATACTCTTGTGTACTAACATCTCCTGTCATGGCGGCTGGAATTACCCAAGTGGAAAATCTAAAAAGAGCATCAGCTGCCGCATTAACTCAGTTCAACATATAAATTACCGAGAACGTCTGAAAGCACTCAGACCGTGGCCGGGGAGGGCAGCACCAGAGATGCTTCATCATATATACAAGCAATACCCAAGCTCAGCTTACACATTTGCATACGAAAAAATAATTCCACACTGTAGTTACAAAGGGTACAAAACCGTGAATGCTAACCACAGAGACGAGAGGGAGTGGAGTTGGTGAGATCAGAAATCCCTTGTGAGAGCATGAATCCTTAGAGAAGTGAGTAGATGGAGTTAAAGCCTCAAGAGCCTCTAATCTCAAAGAGGTGAAGCAGAGTTATTAAGACCACGGACCACATGTATGAACATATGAACAGAGGAACACTGCGGCAGGCCTACTGGCTCTTACTTAGCAAGTCCTTGTCAAATCCAAATCCACTACAAAAATATTCGCCAAACCTATCTACAATGCTACTCAAGGAATAAGCTTTAATAACCGTGTTAACTCGAGTGGAAGTCCTAACTTTCCTCAGAGAACTTTCTTAAGAGAAGAGTCCCCGAGGCCGCAGAACACTGGTGAGAACTAACCTCAAGAAAGGCAACAAATATCATGCATGAGAGAACACCTATCCTCTTTTCACAACTAGAAGTTATTAGTGAATAAAGTACACGTTTCTTGTAATGTGCAAAGCATAGCTTAGCACATTACGAGCAGCGACAGCTTGGACGATCAAGTTACCAGAGCCAGCGAGGGGGACACAAACTTGCGTTTTCCACAGAAACAAAGATACGAGTGCAGTGCAAGGTTCATCTGACTGGATAAAACTCTACACAGAGCAAAACTTGACTTGGATAAAATCAATAAATGTTTTGAGAGGGTCATGCCCCCTGAAGGCTGCTTAGGGAGGTCAAGGCCCCCCTGTGGATGAAGGATACCTGAAGGCTGCTTAGGGAGGTCAAGGCCCCCCTGTGGATGAAGGATACCTGAAGGCTGCTTAGGGGGGTCAAGGCCCCCCTGTGGATGAAGGATACCTGAAGGCTGCTTAGGGGGGTCAAGGCCTCCCTGTGGATGAAGGATACCTGAAGGCTGCTTAGGGGGGTCAATGCACCCTGTGGAAGGTTACCTGAAGGCTGCTAGGGGGGTCAAAGCCCCCCGTGGACCGCTCCCAGACCAGGCTCCTTGGTGGATGAAGAGGAACACTCGCTTCCTGGTCCCTTTCAGAGTGGTGCCTCAATAATAATGAGGGGCTCTTGATCTAGGGAACTGGAGCTACCCCCCGTTTGGATAAAACTTATTTACCTATCATTCTCCAAGCGCCAAGTGATCCATACTGGTTTAGCGCTGCCCCAAATCCGTAATATTAATGAAGCGGTGGTGAAGGTTACTTTGAATCTAGGAGTCAGTCCCTTTGTCAAGTCTAGCCTTTCAAGATGGAGGGCTCTTGACCAAAGGCCGAAATGCCTAGCCATGCTAAGCGTTCTAGTGGTACACTCTGTAATCTCAATTTTACTACATGTAAACCAAACAATAACCAAATTTCTGTAAACTCAGCATTGTAATCCTTATAGAGAATAAACTTTGAATTTGAATTTGAAAGGAGTTAGTGCTAACTTTCACTTCTTCAAATACAACCTGATTACCTCCCAAAGCATTGTATGTTCCCTACGGTTTTAGCCCATCTATGAAAATAATTAAAATATACAAATAATAATAATATAAACTCGGTTTCTCAGTGGGTCACAAAAACTATGTTCAATAAGGATAAATGTCAGTTACTCCGTTGTGGAAAAATTTAGTACAAAAAAATCGGGAACAGAATACAAAACAAACCCAAATCACTCAATAGAGTGGAAGATTAATGTGAGAGACCTTTGAGTGTTAATGTCAGATCTTTCATTCAAAGATCACAATACTTACTATCACAACCGCAAGGAAAATATCTGGCTAGATAAGTAGAATCGTCAAAAGGAGATGCCAAGCCAATGATGATTAAGTAATTTATTTTCTCTAGGCTGGAATATTGCGGCAAACTAACAGTCCTTTCTAACGCAGGCGAAACAGATTGCTAAAATTGATCATCCTCGCTGCCCGTGTAAATACAGCCAAGCACCTAAATTGCTGGGATTGCTTGAAGTCGCTTGGACCGTGCATTCTCGACCGTAGGCGAGAAATATACATTATAACACACACCTGAAAAATTCTGGAGAGCTTGGTTCCAAATCTGCACTACAAAATCGCTCCCTACGAAAGCGAGATGCTCGATATGTGAAGTTAAATATCCCCAGCGAACAGAAGGGGTTAAATGAGTACAATAAGTGAGTAGTGTATAGGGACCCAATACCTCAACAATATCTTGCAAACATGAGAGGATTACCAACAAATCCGTAGATGTTTTTAAGAACGAACGTGGTAAGTACCTCAAGTCAGTTCTAGATCAGCCGGGCGGTGGTACCTACGTTCTAATACGTGCGATACAGTAGCTTTCCTAACCAAGCTATCAACTGGGAGACCTAGTTTGAGACCGGGCCGCGAGAGGGGGGCGGTGACCCTCTAAATCCTCTTCAAGCAACCACAGCCTGAACCACTCGTCACCTGCTCCAAGGGGCCAAATTACCAAAGGTACCACTTAACGACTCCCTCGGACAATTAGGTACCACTCAACAAATTCCACGGACAATCAGGTACCATTTGTTCCCTCAGACAAGCAGAAACCACTTAACTCCCTTGGACAAAATAAAGACAACTGTTCTGACATCAGAGAGCGGAATTAGGAAAGGACCTTTACCTTTTATATACCTTTTCGAGAGTTTTCTTGCTCCTGCAGCTCGGCCCTTGTCCTGACTTGTCTGGTGCTTGTCTGGTCAACCAGGCTGTTGCTGATGGTGGCCCAATGGCCAACATCCGCCACAGCCTGGTTGATTCGGCAGGGAAGAAAGGAAAAACTGGGTAAGACATTGAAGGATATTTAAACACCTGAATCCAAGATCAAGCCTCTTGGAGGATCAAGGGCTGAGCAACAAGGCTGTTACCGCTGGTCACACGCAATCCAAAGTACGAACCACAGCCTAGCTGATCAGGCACTGATTTGAGACACTCGTCCAGTTACTCATTGAAGACCATCGGAGGTTTGTTGATAATTCTCCTTAAGAACGAAGGGAGGGCGTTGAAGAACCGGAGATAGAGGAAACAGGAAGGAAAGGGAGAGAGAGAGCAGGAGGCAAAGGGAGAAAAAGCAGGAGGCAAAGGGAGAGGGAGCAGGGGGAAAAGTGAGAGAGTAGGGGGGGGGAAGGGAGAGGGAGCAGGAGGAAGGAAGGATAAGCAATACCTTTAATCCATCATCATTTGATCGTATCTGACCACCACGGATATAATCACCAACACTAACCCCTTTGTCCCAATGAAGCGGAAAATCACAGCCAGCGCTCGATAACCATCTTAAAAATATACTTCCTAAATACTTCTCGTTACCGGTGCCAGGAGAGAGAGAGAGAGAGAGAGAGAGAGAGAGAGAGAGAGAGAGAGAAACTCTCAACCAACTTCTAAGATACAAGCAACTTGCCTCAACTTTCCAGTTCAAATATTATTTTAACTTTTAAAGTTTACCCGATATTTTTATTATTATTATTATTATTCGTAGTAGTAGTAGTTATAGTAATAGAATAGTAGTAATTATGGTAATAGTGATAATAGTAGAAGTAATAGTAGCAGTAAATATAATAATAATAATAATAATAATAATAATAATAATAATAATAAACCCTAAACCTTTTATTTTGTTAAAGTAAAAAAAATATAAATATTGCTTCGGGGGTCAACGCCCCCGAGGTCGATTCAAGACCATTATATATATATATATATATATATATATATATATATATATATATATATATATATATATATATATATATATATATATATATTATATTATATTATATATATAAGTCCATCGTGTTTGTCTAGCATTCTTCAGTCCTTCCTCCGTCTATTTCACTATTCTCTTCAATAAGTGTTAAGGTACCGCGACTCTTCAACACCCCCCCTTCATATATAAAGGGGATTATTAAGAACACCCTCCCCCAGGTGTCTTCAGGAGGCTAAGTCGACAGATTCCTCAAGAGCGGCTCCTGATCAGCCGAGTTGTGGTGCTTATGTTGAACTGCGGGCGGTGGGCACTAACAGCGTGATCGATCAAGCCAGCAACCACGAGGCCTGGTCTGGGACCGGGAGCGGTGACCCCCTCCTCACCACCAGAAGCGACTACAGGTAAAGAAAGAAAAATGACGAGAGAGAGAGAGAGAGAGAGAGAGAGAGAGAGAGAGAGAGAGAGAGAGCATAAAGGGAGTGTGTGGGGCTATTGATCTGACACAGTCAATAGGTGTCGTGATTGTTGTGGTTCTCAGTACAGCAGGCAGGTTGACCTCCCTCCATCCCTCCCTCCACCTTAATGGAGTACCCACTCCCTCCTTGTGAAGAGTCCCTCCCTACTGTGTGTGGAGAGAGAGAGAGAGGGAAAGAGGGAGAGTGTACAGAGAACCGTCACTGCCTGCATGAATTCCTTTGATATACCTTTGAAGTTTCGAGAGTTTATCTACTCTGTGCCCGGCCATGAGCCAGGCTCGTCTGGTGCTTGCCTGGTCATCTAGGCTGTTGCTGCTGGAGGTCCGCTCCCCCACACATCCATCACAGCCTGTTTGAGCTGGCACCTGGTGAAGATACTTGTTCAGTTTCCTCTTGAAGGCTTAATTAAACACGACTGGAACAAGTGTAGCTGTTTCAGTCAAGCACCTACTGTAATTTATTTAGAACGCCTGAAATTCCTTGAGCTGTACTCCCTGAGACGTAGGCGAGAAAGACATTTCATAATTTACAACTGAAAGAAATCTGGAGAAATTTGTCGCAAATCTGCACACCGGAATTACTCCCGACGAGAACAAGAAGCTCGACACACGGTGATATACCTTTGATACACCTTTGATGAGTTGCACGTTTTTTTTTATACTCCCAGAGCCCGGTCTTGGGCCAGGCTCGTCTGGTGCACAGTACATATATCCAATGGAAATAAGTTACTCTGACTTTTGTGGGTTATCCCAGGTTCTCTCTTCATATGCTGCTATGTATGATAATCTATGTAACTGTATTTGTGTATACCTGTATAAACTTACTAAGACTTTTCAGCAGACCCCTAGATACGTTCCTGATCAGGCAGGCTGTGGTGCCTAAGTTGGACTGCATATGGTTAGCACAGTAACAGCCTGGTTACTCAGGTCATCAACCAGGAGGCCTAGTCTGGGACCGGGGGCGGTGACCCCCGGAATGGAGTTCTGGTAATTTTCAGGTGAACGTCACTGCTAATTCTGTCGTCACCACCACTGTAGCTGCCGTCACCACCACTGTAGCGGCCGTCACCACCACTACAACTGCCGTCACCACCACTACAACTGCCGTCACCACCACTGTAGCTGCCGTCACCACCACTGTAGCTGCCGTCACCACCACTGTAGCTGCCGTCACCACCACTGTAGCTGCCGTCACCACCACTGTAGCTGCCGTCACCACCACTGTAGCTGCCGTCACCACCACTGTAGCTGCCGTCACCACCACTGTAGCTGCCGTCACCACCACTGTAGCGGCCGTCACCACCACTGTAGCTGCCGTCACCACCACTGTAGCTGCCGTCACCACCACTGTAGCTGCCGTCACCACCACTGTAGCTGCCGTCACCACCACTGTAGCGGCCGTCACCACCACTGTAGCTGCCGTCGCCACCACTGTAGCTGCCGTCACCACCACTGTAGCTGCCGTCGCCACCACTGTAGCTGCCGTCACCACCACTGTAGCTGCCGTCACCACCACTGTAGCTGCCGTCACCACCACTGTAGCTGCCGTCACCACCACTGTAGCTGCCGTCACCACCACTGTAGCTGCCGTCACCACCACTGTAGCTGCCGTCACCACCACTGTAGCTGCCGTCACCACCACTGTAGCTGCCGTCACCACCACTGTAGCTGCCGTCACCACCACTGTAGCTGCCGTCACCACCACTGTAGCGGCCGTCACCACCACTGTAGCTGCCGTCACCACCACTGTAGCTGCCGTCACCACCACTGTAGCGTCCGTCACCACCACTGTAGCGTCCGTCACCACCACTGTAGCTGCCGTCACCACCACTGTAGCTGCCGTCACCACCACTGTAGCTTCCGTCACCACCACTGTAGCGTCCGTCACCACCACTGTAGCGGCCGTCACCACCACTGTAGCTGCCGTCACCACCACTGTAGCGGCCGTCACCACCACTGTAGCGTCCGTCACCACCACTGTAGCGTCCGTCACCACCACTGTAGCGGCCGTCACCACCACTACAACTGCTGTCACCACCACTACAACTGCTGTCACCACCACTACAACTGCTGTCACCACCACTACAACTGCTGTCGTCACCACCACTACAACTGCCGTCACCACCACTATAACTGCCGTCACCACCACTACAACTGCTGTCACCACCACTACAATTGCTGTCACCACCACTACAACTGCCGTCACCACCACTACAACTGCCGTCACCACCACTACAACTGCCGTCACCACCACTACAACTGCCGTCACCACCACTACAACTGCCGTCACCACCACTACAACTGCCGTCACCACCACTACAACTGCTGTCACCACCACTACAACTGCCGTCACTACCACCAACTGCCGTCACCACAACTACAACTGCTGTCACCACCACTACAACTGCCGTCACCACCACTACAACTGCCGTCACCACCACTACAACTGCCGTCACCACCACTACAACTGCCGTCACCACAACTACAACTGCCGTCACCACCACTACAACTGCTGTCACCACCACTACAACTGCTGTCACCACCACTACAACTGCCGTCACCACCACTACAACTGCCGTCACCACCACTACAACTGCCGTCACCACCACTACAACTGCTGTCACTACCACTACAACTGCTGTCACCACCACTACAACTGCCGTCACCACCACTACAACTGCCGTCACCACCACTACAACTGCCGTCACCACCACTACAACTGCCGTCACCACCACTACAACTGCTGTCACCACCACTACAACTGCTGTCACCACAACACCGGAAAAAGTCTGAGTGTAACACACACGTTAAATACAACACCACACATCAGTATTATAACACACACATTAAACACCACACACAACTCTGACAAACACAAGGGCGATCACGTACACACACACACGCCCCTCCTTTAACACAAACACCTTTGGCAGCACACACCTGGAAAACAAACATGTCCAGCGTCAAACATTCCCGTAGAGCAAACACCACCAGAAATGCCCCAAGCACCGTCAAACATGCCCCTAACACCGCCAGAGATGCCCCACACACCGCCAGGGATACCCCACACACCGCCAGAGATGCCACACACACCGCCAGGGATGCCCCACACACCGCCAGGGATACCCCACACACCGCCAGAGATGCCCCACACACCGCCAGGGATACCCCACACACCGCCAGGGATGCCCCACACACCGCCAGGGATGCCCCACACACCGCCAGAGATGCCCCACACACCGCCAGGGATGCCCCACACACCTGGAGTTACCGCCAAACATTCCCCAAACACCGCCATATATTCCCCAAACACTGCCAGGAACGCTACACTGTTTATTGAGTTGCAACAAACTCTCAACTTTCAAGAGAGAACTGGAAAGATGGCATGAATTACTTTTTTGGGGGTATTCTGGGATATGTTGCGTACGCAGAAATGTGTGCAGCGGACACGAACAGTCTGGCTAACCAGTCATCAACTAGGTCTTACCCAGGGACCGAGCCTCGGATGATCCCTAGTGATATCAGAGAGTCCTTCCATCTCTCATCCTTTCCATACATTTCCTCAGCATCCTTACTCCCTTCTCAGGGACGTGACGACCACATCAAGAGATAACTCGACGAGTGTCAGAGGTCCCAGACTCTTCAACGTCCTCCTCCCCCCCCCGTGCAAAAGGGAAACTATCTACAAACCTTTGGCTGTTCTCAAGAGGGAACTGGACAAGTTCCTCAAAGCAGTGCCTGGCCAGCCGGGCTGTGGTTCGTACGTTGGGCTGCGTGCGGCCAACAGTAACAGCCTGGTTGATCAGGTCTTGATCCACCTTGAGGCCCTGTCTGGAACGAGACCGCAGGGGGTGTTGACCCCCGGAAGCCTCCTTCAAGTATCCGTAACAAGTGAGTGCTTCCATCTCTCCCTCTCGTCTGGTTTTCTTTACTCTCTTCTCTGTCAGCCGCTCCTGCTACATCTTGCTCCATCTCTCTCTCACTCACTCTCTCTCTCCCCTTTCTTTTGTCTGGTCGTCTTTACTCTCTGCTTTGTCAGCCATTTCCGCTACATCTTGCTCCTCCCAACATCGGTGTCCACACTACCAAGATCGTCCTGGTCGCTATGAACAAGTCCCAGACATTGTTGCTGCCATCACCCCGACATGAGATACAGGGAGGGAGGGTGAGTGAGATCCCTCACCTGCCCCGCCACCTTCAGCTAACTAACGGCTCCCAACTCGTGCCCAAATGAAGGGGTTGGGCACTTTCCGACACTTCACTGACTATCACTCTCTTTTTAAAAAGTTTGTAGTGGTAATATATCCGAGGAGCCAATATCGTTAAAGCGAGGACTCACAAAGGAACTCTGGACAAATTACACTCGAGAGGAATTGTGTACGCTACACACACTGCCTGGGTACCCAAGGGGCCCATTCAGGGGCTCCTCGGTAGTTACAGCAGGGCCTCCTCCCCACGAACCTATCCAGCTCAACCTCATGTACATTCCGAGATGGTCAGTCGTTCATGCATATGGAACACGGCTGGGAAAGCCGTCTCTCTGAAAGCACAGACGCACTCATAGTACCCCTTAACAAATATCATCAATCAGAAGCCAGGGAGGAGCACGAACGTTGGCACACGCACCACACACACCTCCAGGAGGTCACACACAGTTATCTGTCAGTGCTTCTGGGCATTTCCCTCCCCCATGGCCCGGTTTTAGACCAGGCCTTCTAAGTTGGAAGGAAATATTATAGGGTGAATAACTCTTAGGGATCAGACGGAAAATAAAAATGTGTACAGTGTATATAAGTAATGGTGTGCAAGATTTACCTAAGATTTGCCTAAGTGTTTATGGAATAGAAAGAAACGATCAGCAATCTCACCAGAATATATATATATATATATATATATATATATATATATATATATTATTGTGCCCACGAACAAGTGGTATTGATCAATAATAACACTGCGACTAGCCAAGGACTCGAACCCATGCTGTTTTGGCCTGCCTCAGTGGATTAAGGCGTCATGAGTTTTCGCCCACCATGAGGCAGGCCAAAGCAGCATGGGTTCGAGTCCTTGGCTAGTCGCAGTGTTATTGATGTGTGTGTGTGTGTGTGTGTGTGTGTGTGTGTGTGTGTGTGTGTGTGTGTGTGTGTGTGTGTGTGTGTGTGTGTGTGTGTGTGTGCGTGTGCGTGTATCTCAGATTACCATTTCACACTCAGTTGTGTATAACTGAGTCCTTGTAGGCCAGGTTAGGTAAGATTTGTCAGGAAACATGACAAGTGTTTCCTGACGCGGGTCTTAACTGTATGATGGCTCGAGGCCTTCCACTTTCTTACTCACTACGCCCTTTTAAAAATTATGGTTATGATTAAGCCAGGAAAAGCTGATCGATAGGCATTGGAGAGGTATACCTGGAATATACATATAGAGATTTTCGGGGGTCACCGCCCCCGCGGGCCGGTCTGAGACCAGACCTCGTGGTGGCTCAGGGTCTGATCAATCAGGTTGTTAATGCTAGCCGCACGTAAACCGACGTAAGAACCACAGCCCGGCTGGTCAGGTACTGACTTTAGGTGCCTGTCCAGCGCCTTCTTGAAGACAGCCGGGGGGAGGGGGGGGAGTCTATTGGTAATCCCCCTTATGTGTGCTGGGAGGCTAGAAGTAACCGGAATCGACTCCTGCACAAACTATATCGCTTTATTGAAAGCTGCAGCCTGTTCGTTAATTAAATTTTTAATACGGGAAAGAGCTAAACCTACCGGGGTGCCATGCAACCCTTGAGGAATAGGAGGCAATGGGGTTTAATCCTAGAAAGGAGAAAGTACGACTAATTCCTTGAATGAAGAAACAGCCTAGTTGATCAGGCCCTGATCCATCGGGAGGCCTGGTCATGGACCGGGCCGCGGGGGCGTTGATCCCCGGAATAACCTCCAGGTAACCTCCAGGAAGGGCACAATACAAGCATCAAGGAACCTTGAGGGGGTCACACACACACACACACACACACACACACACACACACACACACACACACCAGGCCTAGTGTCTAATCGACATGTGCCTAGGACAAAATGGTAACTAACACGATATATTGACATGTGGGCAGGTAAATCCCGCAGACTTTGATACTGGCGAAGAAGCGTCTGCCTGATGACGCTGTTATCTTTCTTACAGTAATCTTGGTTATCACCCATGTTATAGATGCTACACGAGCCTTACGGATTTAGCGTTTTTCTTTGAATACAATAAAAATAAATACAATAATAATAATCATATTGAACGATTTTCTCACCAAGTTACGAGTCACGTTAATGACATCAAGTTGCGAGTTACGTTAATGACATCAAGTTACGAGTCACGTTAATGACATCAAGTTACGAGTCACGTTAATGACATCAAGTTACGAGTTACGTTAATGACATCAAGTTACGAGTCACGTTAATGACATCAAGGTACGAGTCACGTTAATGACATCAAGGTACGAGTCACGTTAATGACATCAAGTTACGAGTCACGTTAATGACATCAAGTTACGAGTCACGTTAATGACATCAAGTTATTAGTCAGGTTAATAAGACTGAATACAAAATAATAAAAAATAAAAGCTTAACCTCACAGCTTAAGCAGGAAGAAAAATTATTTTACGACGTTTCACTCACAGGGATATGATCGATATTTCGCTCCCACAGTGGGCGAAACCTCGCAAACCCCACCTGATGACATCCCACTTTCGTTTGAAACGTCATAAACTCAGTGTGTATTCGATTACACCCCCACGGTGATCGAAACGTTACACCCCCACAGTGAGCAAAACGTTGTAAATATCCACAATGGGTACTTGATAGAACCCCACATACTTTCTAGGCGAGACGTTAATTCCTTTTCGATACCTAGTTCCATGATTTTTGATGGAAACAGTCACCAGATGGGTTCCAATACTCGCTTGTGATACTGGAAGGTAGGTAGGTGTGTAGGTAGGTAGGTGTGTAGGTAGGTAGGCGTGTAGGTAGGTAGGCGTGTAGGTAGGTAGGCGTGTAGGTAGGTAGGTAGGTAGGTAGGTAGGCAGGCAGGCAGGTAGGTAGGTAGGTAGGCAGGTAGGTAGGCAGGTAGGTAGGTAGGCAGGCAGGTAGGTAGGTAGGTAGGTAGGTAGGTAGGTAGGTAGGTAGGTAGGTAGGTAGGTAGGCAGGCAGGTAGGCAGGTAGGTAGGTAGGTAGGTAGGTAGGCAGGCAGGTAGGTAGGTAGGTAGGTAGGCAGGCAGGTAGGCAGGTAGGCAGGTAGGTAGGCAGGTAGGCAGGTAGGTAGGTAGGTAGGTAGGTAGGTAGGTAGGTAGGCAGGCAGGTAGGTAGGTAGGTAGGTAGGCAGGCAGGTAGGTAGGTAGGTAGGTAGGTAGGTAGGTAGGCAGGCAGGTAGGCAGGTAGGTAGGTAGGTAGGTAGGTAGGTAGGTAGGTAGGTAGGTAGGTAGGCAGGCAGGTAGGTAGGTAGGTAGGTAGGCAGGCAGGTAGGCAGGTAGGCAGGTAGGTAGGCAGGTAGGCAGGTAGGTAGGTAGGTAGGTAGGTAGGTAGGTAGGTAGGCAGGTAGGTGTGTAGGTAGGTAGGTGTGTAGGTAGGTAGGTGTGTAGGTAGGTAGGTGTGTAGGTAGGTAGGTGTGTAGGTAGGTAGGTGTGTAGGTAGGTGTGTAGGTAGGTGTGTAGGTAGGCGTGTAGGTAGGTAGGCGTGTAGGTAGGTGTGTAGGTAGGTAGGCGTGTAGGTAGGTAGGTGTGTAGGTAGGTAGGTGTGTAGGTAGGTAGATGTGTAGGCAGGTAGGTAGGTAGATGTGTAGGCAGGTAGGTAGGTAGATGTGTAGGCAGGTAGGTAGGTAGATGTGTAGGCAGGTAGGTAGGTAGATGTGTAGGCAGGTAGGTGTGTAGGTAGGCAGGTAGGTAGGTATGTAGGTAGGTGTATAGGTAGGTAGGTGTATAGGTAGGTAGGTAGGTAGATGTGTAGGTAGGCAAATGTGTAGGTAAGTGGGTAGGTGTGTGGGTAGGTGTGTGGGTAGGTGTTGAGGAATGTAGGTGGTGCACTCACGCATATGTGGTTGCAGGGGTTGATTCACAGCTCCTGATCTTAGTGCGTTGGTCTGTCTGTCTGTCCCTGTCAGGGACAGACAGACAGACCAACTCTTGACTAGTGAGAAATGTGTTCCCAGGGAAGGAGCACATTTCTCACTAGTCATGAGTAGAGTTCCACAGGGACCAGTTATGGGATCCTTACTGTTCATTAGAAATATTAATAACCTTATGGGAATAAAGTGATATACGGTGGATTACCAACAGACCCCTGGACTGATCAGCCTGGCTGTGGTGCTAACGTTGGACTTGGTGCAGCTGGCATCAATAGCCTGGTTGATCAGTCCATCCACCGGGAGGCCTGGTCTGGGACATTCCCACCCTCCCCAGAACTCCCCCTGGGTAATGCACGAGTATAATCATCCCGACCTGAAGGATCTGGAGAGTGTGTTCCGGGGGTCAACGCCCCCGTGGCCCGGTCTGTGACCAGGCCTCGTGGTATGATTACCTGAATAGTGACGGGTTTATTGTCTCACAGGACCACTTTCATTCATTATTATACCTTAACAAAGCTCATGGAGAGCGAAACGTTGCCATAGTAAAACGTCACATTAGTTGCACTTGTGTCCCTTTACTTAACATGATACACCTTTCTAGTTTGATATTAAGCGGGCCATAGGCCTTTTTTAGATTAGTTTTGAGAGGCAAGATTTGCCGTATTCATAGTAACACCTTACTACTACCCCAGCCTGAATCTCAAGTGCTAGATGCTTTTGCCTCTGAGAAAGTTTTCCTTTCCACTTTCTAGTTTGATATCAGGCGGACATAGGCTTGTTTTTTTTTTTTTTATCAATTTTGCGAGGCAAGATTTGCACTTTATGATCCCGTGTTGGTGTTCTGGGATGCGATAAGATCTATTCTCTGGAAGTGATGTGTGTCAGTGTTTAGCGAAGGATGGGAGGGAAGGGATTAGGGTGTGGATACCCTGCTTAACATTCCACCGTGTTGCCGATCTCTCCCTCCTTCCATCCATGCGTCGCTCCTCCTCCTGGTTGATCTGTCAAATTTATGCCCACTTCCATCACGCTCACTTACCTTGCCAGGGTAATTTCACTTGCATAATCCTTGGTACGTCCCGGCTCCAGCTCTATCTTTGGTGCTTCCTCTCTCAGGTCCCTCTTTCAGACAACATTTTTTTTTTCCGTGCTGAGCAATGTCTTGTCTGTACGCCTGTCTCTAACTACATGACTGGTGGACAATTGGCGAAGCGCATTATCTAAATTTACCTAACCTAACCTTGACCTGTTCCACAGTGCCCAGCTGGTTATTGATTAGCCTGTCTGCTACTTTTGTCTTCATTTTTTCTTGTTTGCGTGTGTGTCTTCTTGTTTATTTCTCTGTTGGCTGTTTGCATTTATTGTTCTTTGAATTTGCCTGATTTACTGATCGCGATCTTCCTCAGCATTGTCAGATAAACCTTTTCTCATCAGCCTCTCCAAACACTATAAATAACAAGCGTATTATTTTCAACGAATTAATCAACGCTGGTGTATTTTCTACTGCCAGACGTTGACCTCGCGTTTGTCGTTAACTAAAGTAAAACTTAGAAAACTTAAAGTTACCTAATCTAAAAGATCTAGTTTTGTTTATTTTAGTACATAAAATCTTGAAATATTGGCATAGGAATAAAGCAGCAAAACTCAGAATATTCAACAGAATTTTTAAGGAACTAGACACATTTCGATCCGTCTTGCGCCATTTATAGTCACACTGTCGGCTTTAGTTTTTTCTCGAAATTGTGGGTTCGAGTGCACTGTTCCAGCCATGATACACATTAATCAGCAAGGAATCATGGTCTCCAGCCAGGTATCGTGGCTAGCATACGAACAAAAGAATTGAGGAACAGTGTAGCAGGCCTACTGGCCCATACAAGGCCTTCTAAGCAGCAGAGGAAGGTAGAATAACCCTCGAAACTGGTCACAGATACGAAGCTGTAACATGTCTACACACATGCTTCACCGTCTCCCTAACACATACTCACATTACTCTCTCCCTCACCTACACATTATTCCTCTGTCAGCGTAACAACACACCCCACGAGTGTGGAGGCACCTCCCATAAACGCCCTATACACTCGCTTATACACCTCTGCACCGCCTTTCTATATACGACCCCACGGCTGCTGGAACACTAGCGTAGGTTACAGTGTAGTGAAGTCTCCCATGCTCAAGTGATTTCTTCTGTTCTTCATTAGAACTTCGTGAGAACTGTTGATTAAATCTCAAGGGTGGTCAGAGGTGCAGGTCAGTCTAATCTCAGGAGAGGAGAAGGGGAAGAAATAGAGGAAGAGATGGAGGGAGGATGCGGTGGAAGGCAAGAGAATCGTCTCCGAACACAATGACTTCTCCTAAATGTCTCCATAATTAGCAAGTCTCCAATAAGTTCGATGGAGATCTCCCTCCCATGACCGCAGTTACTAGTACTAGTTAATATTTTGAGTGCACCCTAAACTAATATCCTACAAATCCCCGATACTAATATTTTAAAACGAAGCATAAACATCCCGAAATCCGATGTATACATCTTTAAATCTGAAGTACGTTATAAAATCTGAAGCATCAATAATCTTGAAATCTAAGCAGCCAGATTCTTAGTCTCCAGTTCCAGCAGATGTTACTTGAAATTTACCTGAGGATGGTCACTGCCCGGTCTCAGACCATGTCTTCCGATGGATGGCCTGATCAACCAGACTGTTGGTGCTGGACGCACGTAATCCAAACGTATGCACCACAGCCTAGCTGATCAGGAACTGCCGTGAATTCAGAAAACGATACAACATTCTTTGAGTCTGAACACCAACATCGTGAAGGGCTGCAATAACCTCCCAGCGAATTCCATAAAGAAACAGCAATCTTAGCGTGGGTTACTTAGGATCAAGGCCTCCTGTTCGGTTATTCACGCTGAGTGGCAGTCCTCTTGGCTGCCTCGGCTAACTGGTTGCTGAAGGAGGCCGAACACAGGGCTCTGCCGGACCCATTTATTGATAAGTGTATTAAGTTCGCGGGTGCATGAAATGCCGAGATAATTCTGAGAGGGATACATTAGCTTCATAGATCCGCGCTGCGTGTGGGTCCGCTTGTGCTGCCTTTGTGTGTTGCAACCTGTGTGTGGACTGCTCAGTCGATTCTCCCGAGCACGGCATCATCCCTACCATCCTACCCTGGATCTTCTTCCTCTCTACCTTCTACATCTGGAAAAGACGTGCAAGCATCCCGGAGAGAGGCTGGTACCTCAGTCTGCACCTCAGTCTGCCTATCGCAACCCATCTAGGAGTCCTAGGAGAGGTGTATGATATAGGTACTTCGCGACCCAGCACTCACAATTTGTCACCTTTCCCCTACATTTGTCGAAGACGTGTCATCTGTCTTCCACCTTTTACTGGCTCTCTGTAAATGTCTTAAGACCTGCCCACAGACCCTTTACATTGGCCAGGATTTGGTGACCTGTATTCTGAGGCCACCTTCAAGTCCTCCTCCTCTCCCTCCTTTCACTTGCCGAGTCCAGTCACGTTCCTCACCTAAATCTTCACGAGACATGCCACCTGTACCTTACAGCTTCCCAAGACGTACCATTCCATTTCGACCTCCTTCAGCATTCCACCTTCATCTCACCTGGTACCTTCTTCAGGCTCGCATGACCTGCCAGCAGTCCATGCTTTCCTGTACCTGCCATCTGCATTGCAACTCTCCCTAACTTCACACACTGGTCACCAAACCTTTCCAAACTTCCCAGGAACTTCCACGCATCTACAGTATATATCTGCCATATCTTCACCACATTTAAGAATAGTAAATTATCCTCCCCCCCCCCCCAAATCACCTCTCGTACTGCCACTGCTGCGAATTTGAGAGCCTTATTACCTGTAAATATCAATATTTATATAAAGTGTAACACCTCGATTCTAATCACTCCCCATCTATGATTTAGTCACTGTCTAAAAATCTAACTAAAAAAAATTGTGACTATTCATTGATCTAAAAAAAATAGGTCTTCAAGGTTAACATTGTCAGTGACTCAGTCATTAGTTAAAATATGACCTAGGAAAGTTTTATGCTGGAGATATGTTAGTAGATATGCTCACCTCTGTACAAAATTTTTGTAGGCATCTTCCTGGCAATTTGTTGCCATTTCACCGAGCTCTTGGACGTCTTCCAGGGGAGAGTAATGGTTACCTGAAGGCTACGCCCCCGGCACCTGGTCCCAGACCAGGCCTCTTGGTAGTTGGTCTGATCAACCAGGTTGTTTATGCTAGCCGCACGCAGTGCAATGTATGCACCATAGCCCCGCTGATCAGGAACTGACCTGGGGAACTTATCTATATCCTTGCCTGTGGTCACAGGCATCTAGGCATCACCTCTCAAGTGATGCCTAGAAGATAATCAGGGGTCTATTGATTATCCCTCTTATGTAGGGAGGGTGTTGAAGAATCTTGGTTGACAGCCTGATCAATAAGACTATTGGTACTAGCTTCATACACTCCACTGTTGGCACATGTTCTTTCTCGATCAGAAGACAAAGGAATGAGCATAGTGTTAAGTTATTCAGACAAACGGAACCAGGGACAAAGATTACATATAATAAATTAGGAGTTAGGTTAGGTAAGATTTGTCAGGAAACAAGATAAGTGTAATGAACCAGATTAGAAAGTTAGGGGTAAATTCCATTCGCAGCGTCAGGAGTAGGTATGATCAGACCCATAAGTGACGGGGTCGGATGTGGCTCAACCTTCGCAAACACACCTGGGTAAGTGTAGTCATTTCACGAGGCTCTGCTAATGGTGCTCCTATCACCATTAATTATGCTTTATATTCACCATTTTCTGTCTTCAAGTCTACCCCTTTAAACCCCCCACTCATTTCTCCCAGTCACATACACACACACACACACACACACACACACGTCTCGTTCTAAGCTCATCTTTGGATCACAATAAATGACCATGAACCGACCCAGAGTAACGAGCCCAAATAGCCTAATTAAACACAATTGTTCAACAAGTGACCACAAAAGATATCCGGGCTGTGGATAAATAAAATTATTAAATCGTTCAAGATAACAAGAGCAATTACGTACTAGCGTTCCAGATTGTAATTGCTCCCATTATTAAAGAGAGGAGGTAACGAACAGCAGCCTCCACGGAGGTAGGAGCAATGCAGGAGGTATGGCTCGTTAAGGACTCCAGTGAAAACAAGTCAGATTTCTGACTTTTTTGGATTATCCTAGGTAAGCTGCACACATTCTGTATGACACTTTATGTAACTGTATTTATGTGCAGCTGTATCTCAATAGACATACTACGAGGCGTCCTTGTTTAGCGCTCTCTAGTGACCGAAACTCCAGCTGTGGGTCATCATATGACTAAGACCCGCGTCAGGAAACACTTGTTCTGCTTCCTGACGAATCTTACCTAACCTAACCTCTCTATTGATGGCTCGAGGATCACCTAAGCAACGTGGTTTCTGATCAGCTCTGATCTCAGACCAGACCTGTTTTTAGACCAGGCCTGATCTCAGACCATAACTAATTTCAGACCAGGTCTGATCTCAGCCCAGACCTTGTCTCAGACCAGACCTGGTAGACAGCCTAACTAGTCAATTCGACTCAAACAATACTGCTCAATCTATTACGAACAGACTAATATAAATAATTTAAATCCTTACTGATGACAAGCTGAAGAGTAAAATAAAAGATACAGACACACCGAACCTTTCTCAAAACATTTCGCTCAGTGTGAGTGAAACATCGTTTTAATAGACTACCTTTAAGTAACGATTCTACCTAGCTAGTTTCCACAGGGTTTGGTGTTATAATTCCCCTTGCACATGAAGGGAGAGCGCTGAAGAGTTATGGGCCCTTTACACTTAGTCTTCTCCCGAGTGTGTTTGCACCTCCTGTTCGTGAAAGATACTAAATTATCAATGCGATTTGTTGACACTTCTCTTGTGCCACAATATTCTCTAGCGGTTCAAGTCACCAACGCCTCAAGGTTCCAGTCATCTCACTTTTATTTAAGGTGTAGAAAACTCACCTGCCGAAGGTGGATATATATATATATAGTATATATAGTATATATATATATAGTATATATATATATATATAGTAGTAGGTTGGTAGACAGCAACCACCCAGGGAGGTACTACCGTCCTGCCAAGTGAGTGTAAAACGAAGCCTGTGATTGTTTTACATGATGGTAGGATTGCTGATGTCTTTTGTCTGTCTCATAAATATGCAAGATTACAGGCATGTCTTGCTACTTCTACTTACACTTAGGTCACACTACACATACATGTACACATTTATTTATACACACTCATCTGAGTTTTCTTTGATTTTATCTTAATAGTTCTTGGTCTTATTAATTTTCCTTTTATATCCATGGGGAAGTGGAATAAGAATCTTTCCTCCGTAAGCCATGCGTGTTGTAAAAGTCAACTAAAATGCCGGGAACAATGGGCTAGTAACCCCTTTTCCTGTAAAGATTACTAAAAAGAATAAGAAGAAGAAAATTGTCAAAGTGGGAAGTCTGAATGTGCGTGGATGTTGTGCAGATGATAAGAAAGAGATGATTGTGGATGTTATGAATGAGAAGAAGCTGGATGTCCTGGCTTTAAGTGAAACAAAGCTGAAGGGGGTGGGAGAGTTTCAGTGGAGAGGAATAAATGGGATTAGGTCAGGGGTTTCAAATAGAGTTAGAGCTAAAGAAGGAGTAGCAATAATGTTGAAGGATAAGCTATGGCAGGAAAAGAGGGACTATAAATGTATTAATTCAAGGATTATGTGGAGTAAAATAAAGATTGGATGTGAAAAGTGGGTTATAATAAGCGTGTATGCACCTGGAGAAGAGAGAAGTGTAGAGGAGAGAGAGAGATTTTGGGAAATGTTGAGTGAATGCGTGGGGAGTTTTGAATCAAGTGTGAGAGTAATGGTGGTTGGGGATTTTAATGCTAAAGTGGGTAAAAATGTTATGGAGGGAGTAGTAGGTAAATTTGGGGTGCCAGGGGTAAATGTAAATGGGGAGCCTTTAATTGAGCTATGTGTAGAAAGAAATTTGGTAATAAGTAATACATATTTTATGAAAAAGAGGATAAATAAATATACAAGGTATGATGTAGCACGTAATGAAAGTAGTTTATTAGATTATGTATTGGTGGATAAAAGGTTGATGGGTAGGCTCCAGGATGTACATGTTTATAGAGGGGCAACTGATATGTCGGATCATTATTTAGTTGTAGCTACAGTTAGAGTAAGAGGTAGATGGGAAAAGAGGAAGGTGGCAACAACAAGTAAGAGGGAGGTGAAAGTGTATAAACTAAGGGAGGAGGAAGTTCGGGTGAGATATAAGCGACTATTGGCAGAAAGGTGGGCTAGTGCAAAGATGAGTAGTGGGGGGGTTGAAGAGGGTTGGAATAGTTTTAAAAATGCAGTATTAGAATGTGGGGCAGAAGTTTGTGGTTATAGGAGGGTGGGGGCAGGAGGAAAGAGGAGTGATTGGTGGAATGATGAAGTAAAGGGTGTGATAAAAGAGAAAAAGGTAGCTTATGAGAGGTTTTTACAAAGCAGAAGTGTTATAAGAAGAGCAGAGTATATGGAGAGTAAAAGAAAGGTAAAGAGAGTGGTGAGAGAGTGCAAAAGGAGAGCAGATGATAGAGTGGGAGAGGCACTGTCAAGAAATTTTAATGAAAATAAGAAAAAATTTTGGAGTGAGTTAAACAAGTTAAGAAAGCCTAGGGAAAATATGGATTTGTCAGTTAAAAACAGAGTAGGGGAGTTAGTAGATGGGGAGATGGAGGTATTAGGTAGATGGCGAGAATATTTTGAGGAACTTTTAAATGTTAAGGAAGAAACAGAGGCAGTAATTTCATGCACTGGTCAGGGAGGTATACCATCTTTTAGGAGTGAAGAAGAGCAGAATGTAAGTGTGGGGGATGTACGTGAGGCATTACGTAAAATGAAAGGGGGTAAAGCAGCTGGAACTGATGGGATCATGACAGAAATGTTAAAAGCAGGGGGGGATATAGTGTTGGAGTGGTTGGTACTTTTGTTTAATAAATGTATGAAAGAGGGGAAGGTACCTAGGGATTGGCAGAGAGCATGTATAGTCCCTTTATATAAAGGGAAAGGGGACAAAAGAGACTGTAAAAATTATAGAGGAATAAGCTTACTGAGTATACCAGGAAAAGTGTACGGTAGGGTTATAATTGAAAGAATTAGAGGTAAGACAGAATGTAGGATTGCGGATGAGCAAGGAGGTTTTAGAGTGGGTAGGGGATGTGTAGATCAGGTGTTTACATTGAAGCATATATGTGAACAGTATTTAGATAAAGATAGGGAAGTTTTTATTGCATTTATGGATTTAGAAAAGGCATATGATAGAGTGGATAGAGGAGCAATGTGGCAGATGTTGCAAGTATATGGAATAGGTGGTAAGTTATTAAATGCTGTAAAGAGTTTTTATGAGGATAGTGAGGCTCAGGTTAGGGTGTGTAGAAGAGAGGGAGACTACTTCCCGGTAAAAGTAGGTCTTAGACAGGGATGTGTAATGTCACCATGGTTGTTTAATATATTTATAGATGGGGTTGTAAAGGAAGTAAATGCTAGGGTGTTTGGGAGAGGGGTGGGATTAAATTATGGGGAATCAAATTCAAAATGGGAATTGACACAGTTACTTTTTGCTGATGATACTGTGCTTATGGGAGATTCTAAAGAAAAATTGCAAAGGTTAGTGGATGAGTTTGGGAATGTGTGTAAAGGTAGAAAGTTGAAAGTGAACATAGAAAAGAGTAAGGTGATGAGGGTGTCAAATGATTTAGATAAAGAAAAATTGGATATCAAATTGGGGAGGAGGAGTATGGAAGAAGTGAATGTTTTCAGATACTTGGGAGTTGACGTGTCGGCGGATGGATTTATGAAGGATGAGGTTAATCATAGAATTGATGAGGGAAAAAAGGTGAGTGGTGCGTTGAGGTATATGTGGAGTCAAAAAACGTTATCTATGGAGGCAAAGAAGGGAATGTATGAAAGTATAGTAGTACCAACACTCTTATATGGGTGTGAAGCTTGGGTGGTAAATGCAGCAGCGAGGAGACGGTTGGAGGCAGCGGAGATGTCCTGTTTAAGGGCAATGTGTGGTGTAAATATTATGCAGAAAATTCGGAGTGTGGAAATTAGGAGAAGGTGTGGAGTTAATAAAAGTATTAGTCAGAGGGCAGAAGAGGGGTTGTTGAGGTGGTTTGGTCATTTAGAGAGAATGGATCACAGTAGAATGACATGGAAAGCATATAAATCTATAGGGGAAGGAAGGCGGGGTAGGGGTCGTCCTCGAAAGGGTTGGAGAGAGGGGGTAAAGGAGGTTTTGTGGGTAAGGGGCTTGGACTTCCAGCAAGCGTGCGTGAGCGTGTTAGATAGGAGTGAATGGAGACGAATGGTACTTGGGACCTGACGATCTGTTGGAGTGTGAGCAGGGTAATATTTAGTGAAGGGATTCAGGGAAACCGGTTATTTTCATATAGTCGGACTTGAGTCCTGGAAATGGGAAGTACAATGCCTGCACTTTAAAGGAGGGGTTTGGGATATTGGCAGTTTGGAGGGATATGTTGTGTATCTTTATATGTTTAAGCTTCTAGACTGTTGTATTCTGAGCACCTCTGCAAAAACAGTGATAATGTGCGAGTGTGGTGAAAGTGTTGAATGATGATGAAAGTATTTTCTTTTTGGGGATTTTCTTTCTTTTTTGGGTCACCCTGCCTCGGTGGGAGACGGCCGACTTGTTGAAAAAAAAAAAAAAAAAAAAAAATATATAAATATATATAAATATATATATATATATATATATATATATATATATATATATATATATATATATATATATATATATATATATATATA
>NC_091350.1:1672003-1674503 GCF_038502225.1 Cherax quadricarinatus
CCACGTCCAGGCCTCACGTAAGCCAAACTCTTCTTTTCTTGGATTTAAGCTGGATAAATTTAGATTTAGAAAGGGCATAGGTAAGTACTGGTTTTCGAACAGAGTTGTGGATGCGTGGAACAATCTTCCGAGGTTAGGACCTTGGGTAGTTTTAAAAAGAGACTGGACAAATATACGAGTGGGAGGGGCTGGGTTTGATTGGTGTGAATATTAAAATTAATTGTTGTTATTGGGTAGCTTTGGGTAGGGGTGGTTTTGGTAAGGATCTGCCTTGTATGGGCCAGTAGGCCCTCTGCAGTGCTCCTCCATTCTTGTGTTCTTATTGTCGGTAATTCTACCAGCATATGTTAGATAAAAGGACACGTTGCCACAGCAAAATGTCACATTAGTTAGAGGTGGTTGGATTTGAGTGGGTCTTGCACTTACGTTAACAGTGTTATCCAAGTTTATTCCTTGCGATGGGCGAATATTTGTTAGTGGGTTTTGGGTTAAAAAGTATGGGCCAGTAGGCCTGCTGCAGTGCTCCTCCTTTCTTATGACCTGTCTACCTTAGCATCCTTTAGTGCTTTGCAAGCTATCAAGTTATCTGCAGAATTGTAGTTATATATATATATATATATATATATATATATATATATATATATATATATATATATATATATATATATATATATATATATATATATATATATAGTAGTAGTAGGTTGGTAGACAGCAACCACCCAGGGAAGTACTACCGTCCTGCCAGATGACTGTGAAACAGAAACCTGTAACTGCTGTAACTGTTTTGCATGATGGTAGGATTGCTGGTTTCTTTTTCTGTCTCATAAACACGCTAGATAACAGGGATATCTTGCTACTCCTACTTACACTTTGGTCACACTTCACAGACACGCACATGCATATATATATACATACATCTAGGTTTTTCTCCTTTTTCTAAATAGCTCTTGTTCCTCTTTATTTCTTCTATTGTCCATGGGGAAGTGGAAAAGAATCTTTCCTCCGTAAGCCATGCGTGTCGTATGAGACGACTAAAATGCCGGGAGCAATGGGCTAGTAACCCCTTCTCCTGTAAACATTTACTAAAAAAGAGAAGAAGAAAAACTTTATAAAACTGGGATGCTTAAATGTGCGTGGATGTAGTGCGGATGACAAGAAACAGATGATTGCTGATGTTATGAATGAAAAGAAGTTGGATGTCCTGGCCCTAAGCGAAACAAAGCTGAAGGGGGTAGGGGAGTTTCGGTGGGGGGAAATAAATGGGATTAAATCTGGAGTATCTGAGAGAGTTAGAGCAAAGGAAGGGGTAGCAGTAATGTTGAATGATCAGTTATGGAAGGAGAAAAGAGAATATGAATGTGTAAATTCAAGAATTATGTGGATTAAAGTAAAGGTTGGATGCGAGAAGTGGGTCATAATAAGCGTGTATGCACCTGGAGAAGAGAGGAATGCAGAGGAGAGAGAGAGATTTTGGGAGATGTTAAGTGAATGTATAGGAGCCTTTGAACCAAGAGAGAGAGTAATTGTGGTAGGGGACCTGAATGCTAAAGTAGGAGAAACTTTTAGAGAGGGTGTGGTAGGTAAGTTTGGGGTGCCAGGTGTAAATGATAATGGGAGCCCTTTGATTGAACTTTGTATAGAAAGGGGTTTAGTTATAGGTAATACATATTTTAAGAAAAAGAGGATAAATAAGTATACAAGATATGATGTAGGGCGAAATGACAGTAGTTTGTTGGATTATGTATTGGTAGATAAAAGACTGTTGAGTAGACTTCAGGATGTACATGTTTATAGAGGGGCCACAGATATATCAGATCACTTTCTAGTTGTAGCTACACTGAGGGTAAAAGGTAGATGGGATACAAGGAGAATAGAAGCATCAGGGAAGAGAGAGGTGAAGGTTTATAAACTAAAAGAGGAGGCAGTTAGGGTAAGATATAAACAGCTATTGGAGGATAGATGGGCTAATGAGAGCATAGGCAATGGGGTCGAAGAGGTATGGGGTAGGTTTAAAAATGTAGTGTTAGAGTGTTCAGCAGAAGTTTGTGGTTACAGGAAAGTGGGTGCAGGAGGGAAGAGGAGCGATTGGTGGAATGATGATGTAAAGAGAGTAGTAAGGGAGAAAAAGTTAGCATATGAGAAGTTTTTACAAAGTAGAAGTGATGCAAGGAGGGAAGAGTATATGGAGAAAAAGAGAGAGGTTAAGAGAGTGGTGAAGCAATGTAAAAAGAGAGCAAATGAGAGAGTGGGTGAGATGTTATCAACAAATTTTGTTGAAAATAAGAAAAAGTTTTGGAGTGAGATTAACAAGTTAAGAAAGCCTAGAGAACAAATGGATTTGTCAGTTAAAAATAGGAGAGGAGAGTTATTAAATGGAGAGTTAGAGGTATTGGGAAGATGGAGGGAATATTTTGAGGAATTGTTAAATGTTGATGAAGATAGGGAAGCTGTGATTTCGTGTATAGGGCAAGGAGGAATAACATCTTGTAGGAGTGAG
>NC_091350.1:1679503-1747003 GCF_038502225.1 Cherax quadricarinatus
TGACATGCATCCTGTTTAGAGTAATGGAGGCGGCTGTCAGGATGAGGGTAATAGAGCACCTGGAAAGGAGGAGAGGGGGTTCGTTAGTGAAAACCAACACGGTTTCAGAAAAGGAAGATCCTATCTAATGAACCTACTAGAGTTCGATGAGAGTTAATGAGATACACCGTGAGACTGAGGCACATGGAGTGAAAGGGAAAAGTCATTCAGTGGATCAGAGAATATCTTTACTTAGTAAAGAATCCTTCAGGAATTAGTTCACGAAGTGTGAAAGGCCAATCAAAGAACATGCAACGCCAGTACGGAGTCTCTATCTAATCAAGAATGTTCGGAAACTCGAAAAGGCCCAAAGATTCGCCATCAAACAAATGCCAGTGACGAGGAGGCAGGACTTGCAGAAGACACTGAGGTGAACCTATGACAGACTCTGAAAAACTTGTTGAAACTAGAAGCGCAAATTAGCAAGAGGGAGTTAGTGAGAGCTTGGTACACGTCCCTCACTACCTGACGCAGGTAGTGAGGGACGGCTTTCTTGCCTGTGCTTCAGACTCTTCACGAGTACGGTGCTCTTCAACTCCAAGGCTGGGAGACTAATTACCTCATCTTTTTATATAGTTTTACTGTCTTCCAGTTATGTTCATAAATTTGTATTGATAAATCCACTGGATGGCGAAATGTCTACAATAGAGTTACCCAGGTATTACATATGCGTCTAATTCTTTAGTGCTTGCTTAACCAACAGACATAACCTACTTCCACTAGTGGCTTTTTCCACTGGTGACTTCGCCTCCTGCTGGTTCAATGATGTACGGAAGCTGAATTAACCAGGAGGAGGAAATAAAGGCAAAGTCCACAAAAATAAATGAAGTATTTACAACAGAGTGCAAAAGGCCAGGAACCATAAATGCCAGTCAGCGATGGTCAGAAGATGGAAGCTGAGGTAGGAAACTGAGTGGTAGGATTTCTGTTTGAAGCCGAAGACACAAGATGAAAAAATGGGGTAACGTTTTACTCTGTGTAGAGCTTTTAACAGTGTTCTGTAGTTTATGTATTTGTCTTCATAATTATCCGCATGACAGTTTCAACCAGAATTGTTGGTCGTTGATTTTCTCAATTGTCCACGAAAAATGGCGGGCATATCTTGCAATCTTTCCATTTATTCTTCTATCGAGTTCTAATGTTTATTATTCCTTTAATATTTCTTTTCCAATCTGGCCGTCGTTTAGCTGACCTGAGTCACTGACTGGCTGATAACCCGAGTCACTGACTGGCTGATAACCCGAGTCACTGACTGGCTGATAACCTGACTCCTTGCCAGGCTCATTACTTGACTGGCTGACTCTGTGTCCCTCTATTATCATAATCTCTTATCTTCCTTCCTACCACAGCCTTTCCAACTTCGGGATAAGCTATCGAGAGGGACGGTAAATTCCCCGTAATAGGAGCCCCAGCTCTGCTAGAAAAATATTTTGTCTAGGCTGCCATAGCCACTGAATCCACACTGAAATGCTTGGCGATGTCCTCTTGGCGCTACCGAGTCTTCCCAACTTAAGCAGCAAATGCTAGATATCAGGAAACTGTGGACAGTCTCTCTACGCCCACGTCTCTCACCATAGGCTGTCAGATTTCACTGTTTCACTTGTGTAATCCATCCTGCGTGATGTAAGACAGTGAAAAACAGCTAGCTATAGTTCCCATAGTGTTTCCTTATATATAGAACGATATGTTTTCACTACCACCAGTAGTGGTCAGGTTTTTGTTGAAAATCTCTGTTCTGGCAAATTTTCTGAGAAACCATGGAACGGGTATGACTTGAACCTACGGAGAGTGAGCCGTAAAACTTGTAAAACACCCGTTTCGTGGTTTGTTGATATTCGTGTTATTATGATTTCGTGAGTCAAAGTTTCTGAGCGTCCGAGCGTCGTTGTTTACGTCTGGGCACCCGCCATAAGCCCCGACAGTCTGAACAGATCTTTAACAATGAGGTCTGGTTGGAGACCGGGCCGCGGGGGCGTTGACCCCTGGAACATCCTCCAGGTTGACTCCAGATTCACTGAGTACCACAAGTGATAAATGAGGTAAACTTCCTAGTGTACGGGTATCACAGACTGAGATTAAGGACGGCTAAAACCAAAATACACATAAGATATAACCCAATGAGATGTTACTGAATACACACCAGTAACCCAGTGAGGTGTCTGAGCGTTGAAGACTTCACTAGTTTGCGCTGCGCAGCACCACGAATTAGCAGTCAGACTGGCGGTGAAGAAATTGAAAACAAAAATTTAGTTATTGTTCTTGTATACAAATCACCAGATGCAAATTCGTAGCATCTTAAAAGATCAGGTAGTGAAGAACGAACACCGACTCTTAAAAAGCTGTAAACTCGACTCGCAAACATCACCTTGCCTGGTAATTGCATTTACAAAACCCTAAAATGGAAAAAATAACCCTGTGAGCGCCAGGAAAGTACCAAGACGTCAATCTGTGACAAATTCGCCTTCAACTAGCAAGCAGAAGAACCGACGAGACTGGCAAATATATTCAGTAATATATTCATAAATAATTACAAGGATCCCAATGGAAATAAGTCACTGACTTTTTTTTTTTTTGGGGGGGGGGTATCCTAGCTAATTTACACTATGTATGATAATTGTATTTATGAGTGTCTATGCCTAAATAAACTATAATCTACGTTCTGGCAGCATACTCATGCTTTAGGCCTGAGGGACCGACCACCACCCATCGAGAGGGACGAATTGATCAAGTCAGAACTATTCCTAATGCTACAGTCTTCAGTATCTTATTCTCCTGTAATCGACTGAAGCAGCATTTTGTACAGGCAAGACGTTTCAACACTAAGACACCCAGGTGTTGCACATGTGTCTAATTCATTAACTTGTAGGTAATGTGTACCATTAATAATGTGATGTGGTAAGGTGTATCTGTTGATTATTCTGTGTTAGATGCACTGTAGATAACCGCGTGTGACTTGTAAATGGTCCAAGTCGGACCGAAACGTCGTCATAAGTTTCTTTCTATGTGCGGGATGTGTGTGTACTGTGCAGTTTTGTGACAGAAGATCAACAATGCTGCCAGAATCCTTCAGTTTCACACTAAGTCCGGGTGACGGGGCCGTTAGCCAGTAGGTCTGGTCTGAGACTGTGCCGCGGGGACGATGGTTACTTGGGTACAGGAGAATATTCTTGGGTAGCTTTGGGTAGAGGTCGTTTTGATAAGGACCTGCCTTGTATGGGCCAATAAGCCTTCTGTAGTGTTCCTCCATTCTTATGTTCTTATGCTCGTGATCCGTCAAGAGGAGAGCTCCATCCCCCCCTCCCTCCCTCTCTCCTTTTACTACCACTTTTGATGTGTACTTTTGATGAGTTTCGAGTCTCTTTCTATTCCCGGAGGCCGGCCATGGGCCAGGCTCGTCTGATGCTAGCCTAATCAACCAGATTGTTGCTGCTGGAGGCCCGTTGCCCCACATATCCATCGCAGCCTGGTTGATCTGGCACCTGGTGAAGACACATCACAACATACTCTGCCTTCTGCCACCTTATCTTCCCAAGCAATTTTCCAACATCTCATTTCTTGTAGATGACTGGCACAAAGACCCGACATGTTGATAAATTAGACACATGTGCAACTCTTGGGTATCTTTATAGAGGAAACGTTTCGCCACACAGTGGCTTCATCAGTCCATACAAAGGATAAACTTGAAGAACAGGAGGAGAATGAGGTAATCGACTCAAGACTGAGGGACTGATTACCTCATTCTCCTCCTGTTCTTCAAGTTTATCCTTTGTATGGACTGATGGAGTCACTGTGTGGCGAAACGTTTCCTCAATAAAGATACCCAAGAGTTGCACATGTGTCTAATTTAACAACTCATTTCCTCTTACACCACCAGAACTATCACCATAACTGCCACCACAACCACCCCAACACCCAGTCTTTCCCCCCTTTCTTCACCAATACACCCACTACTGGGCTGAGGGACTGACAACCTCAAATTCTACGACTTCAAGGGTGATGGACTGATTACATCGTCTTCACTTCTCTACTGTTCCTGCCTACTTTCTGTATTCGACTGAAGAAGCCTACTGTGTAGGCGAAACGTTTCGGAATAAAGTTGCCTAACTGTTGCCTTTGTGTCTTACCTACCACACCCACTACCAATCACCCCTTTGCTCCACTACCTTCTTCCACCCCTACCCCTCCCCCTCCCCCGAAGGCTGTTAACAGATTATATCCCAGTATATTAGCATACAACAACACGAATATATTACACTAAATTAAAATGCATTCTTCTCTTTAGTTTTTAAGTCCTTTTAATATATCAATAAGCAAATTAAATGATAAATAACGCACCCTCTATTAGTATTCCCCCAACGTCTTTATTAAAACTTCCGTTAGCAAATATATTTCAGATCTTCAGATCTGACCTTAGTTGCTATTTTTTATCAGTGAAATAAACCATACCACGGGCGGGGATAGAACCCGCGATCAGAGAGTCTCAAAACTCCAGACTCTCTGATCGCAGCAACAGCCTGGTTGACCAGGCAAGCACCAGACGAGCCTAGGCCATTTCCGGGCTCAGAGAATAGATAAACTCTCGAAACTCGTCAAAGGTATAACCAGCCTTGTCTGCCTAAAGCATTCTTAACTTGACTTACGAAATCGTAATGACACGATTGCAAACAAACCATACCACGGGTGGGGTTAGAACCAGCGATCAGAGCGTCATAAAACTCCAGGCCGTTTTGACGGAAATTAGACATAGGTGAAATACACGTGTCTAATTTTCATCTTGTCGATACTGTGTACCATTCGTGTACATAGAGTATTCTTGAAAAGTAAATAGAAAAAACTCAGTATCCTGTTTTGAAGGCACCTGAGAAGCTTTCTTAATGCGATCTCTGGACTGTACACGAGACATATCTCATAATCTGTACACGGAAAATACTCGATGGTCAGGTCCCTGACCTGCACACTAAAATAACACAGTAGAGAGATACGGGAGTAAACACTGGGTGAAACTAATGAAATGTTAATGAGTTGGGTGTGTTGACTAGAGATTTATGAAGAAAAAAAAATGAATTGACTGAAGTAGCCTGTCTCCAAGGGCGAAACGTCTCAATAAATTTTTTTTTACACCACTTGTCGATTTTGTGCTGTTAGTCTAATTAGGGACTGATCTTCAAGAGCTTAAGATAAAATAGTTTTATTTTTGTCTGAGCGCTAAACCTGTGTGGGTCTATCACCGGAGAGAGCAGTGGAGACTTTATCCTCCATTTCTCACAAGAGGTGGAGCCAGGAGCCAGAGCTCACCCATTGCACAACCCCGGTGATAAACATCTAGCGAACCGAGGCCAGAAAGTGGTGATAAGATAGTGGGTATTATAATGAGGGTGATGAGTGGAGTCCCCCAAGGATCAGCACTTGGATTCCCGCTGTTTCTGACGTGCGTAAACGACCTGCCTGGGGCAACTTAATGCAAAATATCAGTGTTTGCGGATGATAGAAAGTTAATGAGGAAGATAACCGGGGAGGACAAGAAGAAACTCGAAGCGAAGTATCTATGACCGGTCTTGAGAGTTTTTATACCCTTGTAGCCCAGCCGGGGATCAGACTGTCCTGCTGATTGCCTGTTCAACCAGGCTGTTGCTACTGCTGTCGGTGGCCTGTTGGATTACAACCATCACAACGTGGTTGATCTGGCACTTCACAAAGAGGACCAATTTCCTCTTGAAGACTTGTTACATCGTTGTTTCTGATGCCTAAAGGATGTTTCCGGGAGGTCAAGGGCCCCCGAGGTCCGGTCCCAGATCAAGGGCCCCCGAGGTCCGGTCCCAGATCAAGGGCCCCTGAGGTCCGGTCCCAGATCAAGGGCCCCCGAGGTCCGGTCCCAGATCAAGGGCCCCTGAGGTCCTGTCCCAGATCAAGGGCCCCTGAGGTCCGGTCCCAGATCAAGGACCCCCGAGGTCCGGTACCAGATCAAGGGCCCCCGAGGTCCGGTCCCAGATCAAGGGCCCCTGAGGTCCGGTCCCAGATCAAGGGCCCCCGAGGTCCGGTCCCAGATCAAGGGCCCCCGAGGTCCGGTACCAGATCAAGGGCCCCCGAGGTCCGGTCCCAGATCAAGGGCCCCCGAGGTCCGGTCCCAGGTCAAGGGCCCCCGGGGTCCGGTCCCAGATCAAGGGCCCCTGAGGTCCTGTCCCAGATCAAGGGCCCCTGAGGTCCGGTCCCAGATCAAGGACCCCCGAGGTCCGGTACCAGATCAAGGGCCCCCGAGGTCCGGTCCCAGATCAAGGGCCCCCGAGGTCCGGTCCCAGATCAAGGGCCCCTGAGGTCCGGTCCCAGATCAAGGGCCCCCGAGGTCCGGTCCCAGATCAAGGGCCCCCGAGGTCCGGTCCCAGATCAAGGGCCCCCGAGGTCCGGTCCCAGATCAAGGGCCCCCGAGGTCCGGTCCCAGATCAAGGGCCCCCGAGGTCCGGTCCCAGATCAAGGGCCCCTGAGGTCCGGTCCCAGATCAAGGGCCCCCGAGGTCCGATCCCATATCAAAGGCCCCCGAGGTCCCCAGATCAAGGGCCCCCGAGGTCCGGTCCCAGATCAAGGGCCCCCGAGGTCCGGTCCCAGATCAAGGGCCCCCGAGGTCCGGTCCCAGATCCCCCCGAGGTCCGGTCCCAGATCAAGGGCCCCCGAGGTCCGATCCCATATCAAGAGCCCCCGAGGTCCGGTCCCATATAAAGGGCCCCCGAGGTCCGGTCCCATATCAAGGGCCCCCGAGGTCCGATCCCATATCAACGGCCCCCGAGGTCCGGTCCCAGATCAAGGGCCCCGAGGTCCGGTCCCAGATCAAGGGCCCCGAGGTCCGGTCCCAGATCAAGGGCCCCGAGATCCGGTACAAGATCAAGGTCCCCCAAGGTCCGGTCCCAGATCAAGGGCCCCTGAGGTCCGGTCCCAGATCAAGAGCCCTCGAGGTCCGGTCCCAGATCAAGGGCCCCCGAGGTCCGGTACCAGATCAAGGGCCCCGAGGTCCGGTCCCAGATCAAGGGCCCATGAGGTCCGGTTCCAGATCAAGGGCCCCCGAGGTCCGGTACCAGATCAAGGGCCCCAGAGGTCCGGTCCCATATCAAGGGCCCCGAGGTCCGGTCCCATATCAAGGGCCCCGAGGTCCGGTCCCAGATCAAGGGCCCCTGAGGTCCGGTCCCAGATCAAGGGCACGCAAGGTCTGGTCCCAGATCAAAGGCACCCAAGGTCCGGTCCCAGATCAAAGGCACCAAAGGTCCGGTCCCAGATCAAAGGCACCAAAGGTCCGGTCCCAGATCAAGGGCCCCTGAGGTCCGGTCCCAGATCAAGGACCCCTGAGGTCCGGTCCCAGATCAAGGACCCCTGAGGTCCGGTCCCAGATCAAGGTCCCCTGAGGTCCGGTCCCAGATCAAGGGCCCCTGAGGTCCGGTCCCAGATCAAGCCTCCTGGTGGATCAAGGCCTCATTGACAACCTTTCTGGTGCCCACAACGCAAAACAGTCTGAGAAGAGTGTAAAGAAACATTTTAATTTTGTGATGCGAGGAGGAGCTGGGAGATATAAATGGCAACTTAGAAAATAGTTTGCCCTTAAAGACGACAAAAAAGGAAAGGAGAACGTGTTCAAAATACGTATAAACAGGCCCTGGAGGTCAGGATGACGCATACGACGCCGATAAAAGTTATAAGGCCGGGCCAGGAGCTGTGACTAACCCTGCAAACACGGCAAGTTGACTGAATTTTTCAGCTCCACCAGTCTGTTGACAAAGTAAAAAATTGAGAAAATAATCCGGGAAGTTATATGGAGAAAGTTCCGTGGACGAAGTTGAGGACCTTTGAGATGGTGGGGAGAAGTTCTCTCAGCCAGCACCCACAACTCTCACTACACCTTATTTAACACATCAAAGTGGATCACTTTAGCAGGAGTGCATAATACAGAGACCACTTGGAGGGAGAGAGTATGGAGGAGGTGAACGTATTCAGATATTTGGGAGTGGACGTGTCAGCGGATGGGTCTATGAAAGATGAGGTGAATCATAGAATTGATGAGGGAAAAAGAGTGAGTGGTGCACTTAGGAGTCTGTGGAGACAAAGAACTTTGTCCTTGGAGGCAAAGAGGGGAATGTATGAGAGTATAGTTTTACCAACGCTCTTATATGGGTGTGAAGCGTGGGTGATGAATGTTGCAGCGAGGAGAAGGCTGGAGGCAGTGGAGATGTCATGTCTGAGGGCAATGTGTGGTGTGAATATAATGCAGAGAATTCGTAGTTTGGAAGTTAGGAGGAGGTGCGGGATTACCAAAACTGTTGTCCAGAGGGCTGAGGAAGGGTTGTTGAGGTGGTTCGGACATGTAGAGAGAATGGAGCGAAACAGAATGACTTCAAGAGTGTATCAGTCTGTAGTGGAAGGAAGGCGGGGTAGGGGTCGGCCTAGGAAGGGTTGGAGGGAGGGGGTAAAGGAGGTTTTGTGTGCGAGGGGCTTGGACTTCCAGCAGGCATGCTTGAGCGTGTTTGATAGGAGTGAATGGAGACAAATGGTTTTTAATACTTGACGTGCTGTTGGAGTGTGAGCAAAGTAACATTTATGAAGGGATTCAGGGAAACCGGCAGGCCGGACTTGAGTCCTGGAGATGGGAAGTACAGTGCCTGCACTCTGAAGGAGGGGTGTTAATGTTGCAGTTTAAAAACTGTAGTGTAAAGCACCCTTCTGGCAAGACAGTGATGGAGTGAATGATGGTGAAAGTTTTTCTTTTTCGGGCCACCCTGCCTTGGTGGGAATCGGCCGGTGTGATAATAAAAAAAAAAAAAAAAAAAATAAAATATATATATATATATATATATATATATATATATATATATATATATATATATATATATATATGTATATATATATGTATATATATATGCGCGATTACTACATATGTGTGTGTGTGTGTGTGTGTGTGTGTGTGTGTGTGTGTGTGTGTGTACTCACCTAGTTGTACTCACCTAGTTGAGGTTGCGGGGGTCGAGTCCGAGCTCCTGGCCCCGCCTCTTCACTAATCGCTACTAGGTCACTCTCCCTGAGCCGTGAGCTTTATCATACCTCTGCTTAAAGCTATGTATGGATCCTGCCTCCACTACATCGCTTCCCAAACTATTCCACTTACTGACTACTCTGTGGCTGAAGAAATACTTCCTAACATCCCTGTGATTCATCTGTGTCTTCAGCTTCCAACTGTGTCCCCTTGTTACTGTGTCCAATCTCTGGAACATCCTGTCTTTGTCCACCTTGTCAATTCCTCTCAGTATTTTGTATGTCGTTATCATGTCCCCCCTATTTCTCCTGTCCTCCAGTGTCGTGTGTGTGTGTGTGTGTGTGTGTGTGTGTGTGTGTGTGTGTGTGTGTGTGTGTGTGTGTGACTGTACCATTCGGCCACAGAGGTTCGAGTCTCCATCTCCCTTTTTCTTTTGTACATTCCATTTGACAATTATATTGGGTCTATCCCCTCAAGGAAGGTTCCTTGATGTTGGTGAGGGGCTCTTGATTTAGGGAATTGGATCTGTGCTCCAGTTCCCCGAATTAAGCCTGAATGCCTTCCACATCCCCCCCCCCCCAGGCGCTGTATAATCCTCCGGGTTTAGCGCTTCCCTCTTGATTATAATAATAATAATAATATTGGGTCTATATATATCGGTTTATTTATACCGGCCCGCTGCCCCTGGCAGCCATCACAGCCAGACTGATCCAGCACAGGCGGAAGGAAAGCGTCCTGCTTCTGTAAACTATTTTTGTTCCAGTGGTATTAGTGGTTACTGCTGCTAGTGTGTTGAAGAGTCTTGGTCCACTCAGGTTGACAGTGCTCTTTACTGATATCAAATGGCCAGCCTGAATAATACGTCCATTCACAGAAACACACGAAGGATGAGGGAGGAGGAGAGGGAAGAAGAGGGGGAAGAGGAGAGGGAAGAGGAGGGGGAGGTCAGGGATCCTTAAAGTATCCATCAGGCATCCTTCGAGGGAGGAAGAAAGGGGGAGGAGTGATAGAGAGAGGGAGAGGAAGGGGAGGAGGAATGGAATGGGGGAGAGGAGAGGGGAGGGGAGGGGAGGGTTACGATCAGCAACGCTAGGATTCCGTGGGCAGCGGCCCGTGATCTCCAGGGTTGTGGTGGTGGGGTGGAGGGGGGTTGTTGTGGTGGGGTGGAGGGGGATGTGGTGGTGGAGGGGGATGTGGTGGTGGGGGGGATGTGGTGGTGGGGGGGTTGTTGTGGTGGTGGGGAGGGTGGAAGGAGGCTGCGGAGGTGGTGGTAATGGTGGAGGGGGTTATGGTGCAGGAGGTTGAAGTGGTGGGGGTGGAGGGGATGAAGGGGGGGGGTTGTGGTGGCGGCGGCAGTGGTAATGGTAGTTGCCAGCAGCGATGATAATGCGAGATGGTTTAAATTTAAAAACCACAAAGCACCTTTGATACACCTTTAACAAGTCTCGAGAGTTTTCTCTGCTCCCACAACCCGGTCCTGGGCTAGGTTCGTCTGGTGCTTGCCTGATCATCCAGGCTATCGCTGCTGCTGACGGCCCGCTAGCCTGCATATCCACATCCTGATTGACCATACAGTTGACTGAGGAATCAGTTCGAGTTTCCTCCTCTGGGGCCAGAAGCTAGAAATCAACGTTGCAAATCCAAGCGGGCGAGATTTTTCTTAGTCCCAGAGCCCGGCCATGAGTCAGGCTCGTTCAACAGCACCTGGAGTATACCTGGTCACAGACCTGAAGTATACCTGGTCAGAGACCTGGAATATACCTGGTCACAGACCTGGAGTATACCTGGTCACAGACCTGGAGTATACCTGGTCACAGACCTGGAGTATACCTGGTCACAGACCTGAAGTATACCTGGTCACAGACCTGGAATATACCTGGTCACAGACCTGGATTATACCTGGTTATAGACCTGTAGTATACCTGGTCACAGACCGGGCCGTGGGGGGTCAACGCCCCCACGGCCCGGTCAGTGACCAGGCCTAGCAAACCACAGCTAAAAAAAACTAGAATGAGTGTTAAGACATAACGAAAAAGTGAAGGAAATTGACGCTTATGTTAGACAGAAATGTAAAGAAGAATTCCACCAATAAAATAACAGAATAATACAGGAGAACAGCAGATCATAACAGAACATATCGTCTATCTAAGCTACCTGCTGAGGATATACCTTTGATGGGTTTCGAGAGTTTTCCTACACCCGGAGCCTGGCCATAGGCAGCTGAGATTAGGATAGCGTAACAGGAAGCTATAGAGGACTAGCACTAAGTTCCTTAAATGAATGAGAGAATCACGTCAAAAGAAACAGGAGAGGTGGGCCCAAGATCTGGATCTCAACGCCCGAAAATTCAGCACGTACACACACACACACACACACACACACACACACACACACACACACACACACACACACACACACACACACACACACACACACACACACACACACACACACACACACACAATGACAAGCTTCCTGGCCGCGTCACGATCTAGTAGGTGACCAGTCTCGAAGTCTTGTTGACCGGCAGGCTTTTGTCGCAGGTTAAGCAGGTCCAGTTAGAAGCGCTCGTGCAGTGCCCAGTTATAAAACAGTTTAAATGCCTGGGAATCCGGCCTCTGGTGTACTTCTTACTCAAGTTTCCGGGAGTGTCCAACCTAAGGTCGTAGACTCTCAGAGAGAGAGAGAGAGAGAGAGAGAGAGAGAGAGAGAGAGAGAGAGAGAGAGAGAGAGAGTGTGAGTGTGAGTGTGAGTGTGAGTGAGTGTGAGTGAGTGTGAGTGAGTGTGAGTGAGTGTGAGTGAGTGTGAGTGAGTGTGAGTGAGTGTGAGTGAGTGTGAGAGTGAGAGTGTGAGTGTGAGTGTGAGTGTGTGTGTGTGTAGTAGTGTTTACAGAGGTCAGCTTCTGCGCCAGATCATAATCAACGTCACAATCTCGTCTTCAATACGAAAAAAATAGAGGTAGGAATTGTCTACTTACCTACCTACGTCCAGGTAGGTAGGTAGGTAGATAGGTAGGTAGACAATTCACACCTCTTACTAGCACTGTCCAATCCGCCACAACAGACTTCAACATCCTTGTGTTGTGGTCAATGACCTGGTAATGATTAGTTTACTTTGCGTATTCTTAAATGCATTTGCAATCGTTTAGTCACCTAATTCACCTATGGCAAGCCATAATCACCTGCCTAATTTGCATATGCTAAATCGCTAATTAATTTTCAACTCCAGTTCAAACCAATTACAAGCAAGCCTGTCACTTTCACCTCTCACGTTCAACTTGCAAGCATTTTGTTCATGGTGTTCACCTGGGGTGTTCTGCCGTTCACCTGGGGTGTCCTGCCGTTCACCTGGGGTGTTCTGCCGTTCACCTGGGGTGTTCTACCGTTCACCTGGGGTGTTCTGCCGTTCACCTGGGGTATCCTGCCGTTCACCTGGGGTGTTCTGCCGTTCACCTGGGGTGTTCTGCCGTTCACCTGGGGTGTCCTACCATTCACATGGGGTGTCCTGCCGTTCACATGGGGTATCCTGCCGTTCACATGGGGTGTCCTGCCGTTCAAGTTTATTTTATATAAGCCTACCTCATGTGCCTCAATTATGACTAACTTAAGTGTACTATGTGCAAGACACGTACTATGTGCAAGACACGTACTATGTGCAAGACACGTACTATGTGCAAGACATGTACTATGTGCAAGACACATGTAATATGTGCAAGACACATGTAATATGTGCAAGACACATGCACAGCACTTAGGTACCCCATGAAAATGGTTCTGAAACCGACGAGTTGACAAATGAGACCCTTGTGCAACATTTGGGTATCATTACTGAGGAAACGTTTCGCCAGCCAGTGACTTCTTCAGTCCAAAACATAGAATAACAGTGGAAATGAGGAGAGTAGTTTGAGGTAATCGGTCCCACAGCCTGGAATCGATGTGTTCAGTCCATCTATCTAGAGACTAAGGAATAGACATAATCTGGCTTCACAGGTCAGAAATCAGTGCAACTGGTGGATAAGAGCCAAGAGGATGGGCCAGGAGCTATCACTCGACAACAAGGCGAGTACCGTATCTCTGAGGAACATTGCAACAATAAGGAACAAAAAGGCACAATACCGTGACAGGAACAATACACGAATAACATGGGAGAAAAAGTTTACGACGACGTTTCGGTCATCATAAGCGTCTCTCTCCCATGTGCGGGTTATTTGCATATTACAACGATATTTCGCTCCGTCTTGAACAACTGTCTCGATAATGGTTCCACGACGAACCGAAACGTCGTTATAAAGTTCCAGTCACGACAGTGTGACCTACCACGGGTGTAGCATCTCTCCCAAAACCAGCTGGAACTGACGCCTGCATCAATCTGTAAATACGCGCGGACTGGATGGCAAATCGCGGCTAGAAATCTCGCTGAAAAGAAGACCCAAGAGCTGGAGTACAGCAAGTTAAAGAAATTCTCTCTCCGTGCGATCTTAATCCAATCAGGAGACCGTCTCTTCTAAACATCTCGCTTATCATCTGAATGGCTGGTTATCGAGCGTCTTCCCCCACCCCTACCACACTTAATGTTTCTAATTCTTCCTATAAGCCACGCCTTCCTGCTTTCCTACAAGCCACTCCTCCTTCCTGCAAGCCACTCCTTCCTTGCCTTCCTGCAAGCTATGCCTCTTTACTTGCATCTTCAAAGCCAAGAATCCACTGTACTTCCTGGAGCTTACAATAGAATATTTCGGAAATCATCGACCCAGCGAGCCGGTCCCAGACCAGAACTCCCTGTTAATAACCTGATCAGTGAGGCTGTTGGTGTTTGTGGTCTCCACAGTTCGTCAGTAATTAGAGATAAGGAAAGCAGGGGTTACCCGGGGGTCGCCGCCCCAGCGACCCTGTCCCAGAGAGAAGGAAATAGAGAGAATGAAAAATGTGAGTTAGATATAAGGAAAAGAAGGTGTGAGAGAGAGAGAGAGAGAGAGAGGGGGGGGGGAGGATGTTGACAACCAAGTGAAAGCCTTCACTGGACACATCCTTAATCTACAACAAGAACACATTCCTCACCGGCAATATGTGACGAAGCCTACAGATCAGCCTTGGTTTGGCTTTCGTTGTAGAGAGGCTGCTACTGCTAAGTACAAAGCATGGCGAAGGTATAAGAGACATCCTACCACCTATAACAGGAACTTGCACAGGCAAGCCTGTAGACATATGGGCGACGTTCAAAAGTGGACCATTGCTAAATGGGAGGTGGACACTAAAAGAAAGCTAGCATCAGGTAGGGTAGGCTCCAAAACCTGGTGGTCCCTGGTTAAGGACAGACAAGGTTATCTGCCTGATGAACTCATTCCACCTCTAAATCGACAGGATGGGACCACCTCTACTAGTAGTCAAGAGAAGGCGGACCTCTTTGCTGAACACTTTGCTTCCAAAATGCAAGTTCCTGATCCAGCAAGGGACCCTCCTTGGCTAGCTGCAAGAACTGTGTCAAAACTGTCAGTGGTGACAATAAGGCAGGAGGAGGTGCATTTCCTTCTTAAATAGCTTGACCAAGAAGAGGCTGTGGGCCCAGACAAGTTGAGCCCAAGATTGCTAGATGTGCAGATCAGCTAGCAGCACCTCTAATTCGCATCTTTCAGCACTGCCTAGTACAGTGTAAATGGCCCTCTCTATGGAAAGAGGCAAATGTAGTCCCTGTTCACAAAAAGAAGAGCAGAGCAGAAATCAGCAACTACAGACCAGTGTCACTCCTGTCAATCACTGGTAAGATCCTTGAGACAATCTCAAGACAAATGACAGTGTTTTTTGACTACCACTCACTACTTTGTGATCGTCAATATGGCTTCAGGAAAGGTTACTCTGCTGCTGATCTGTTGTTAAACCTCTCCACTAAGTGGCACCAGTCACTGGATGAATCCAAAGTCAGCTGTGTGGTAGCACTGGACATTGCTGGCGCTTTCGACCGGGTGTGGCACCAGGGCCTCTTAGCAAAACTTCAAGCACTGGGAATTGCAGACTCTACGTTATGTCTCCTCAGTGATTACCTTCATGGTAGATCTCTAAGTGTAGTTCTCAATGGAACAGAATCAGCAAGACATCCTATTGGGGCAAGTGTTCCACAAGGAAGAGTACTGGGACCATTGTTATGGAATGTCTACTTCAACGACCTTCTTCATCTCATCCCATAATCACATGCATATGCAGACGACTGTACAATGACATTCATTTATCCAAGAGAAGAAATGCCAGCTGCTCTAAACTACATAAATCACCAGCTGAGAGCTATATCAGCTTGGGGAAATAGATGGCAAGTAACATTTGCACCTGAGAAAACGCAAATGATGATCGTCTCTAGGCACCATGATGGTAATGCTGGTGCAGTAGTAAGGATGAATGGGAGGGTGTTGGCACCTGGAGAAGAAGTTGATATCCTTGGGGTGAAATTTGACTCCAAACTAACCATGAAGAACCATGTTGTAAATCTTGCAAACAAGGCAGCCAGGAAGTTTACAGCACTTCGCCGTATCTCGCATCTGCTTGACAGTAGGGGTTGTAAGATTCTGTACGAGGCACAAGTACGCTCACACCTTGAGTATGCTCCACTTTCTTGGTTTGCCTCCCCCCCCCTCTCATCTGCGACTGCTTGACAGAGTAGAGAACAGAGCAAAACGTCTCATCTCTCGCCTGGACCCATCCTGGATAGATGTCATTTCAGCAGAGCCTTCAACATAGGAGGGATGTGGGTGGCCTTACTGTTATGTACAAGGCCAATATTGTCAAAGTATCACACTTGGATCCACTTCGAGGACAGCGTGAAACAAGCTTTTATGCCACAAGACGGGCAGAAAGCAGCAACTTCACTCTGGCTGTACCATTTTGCAGAACTTCACTTCATCTGAGATCATATATACCCAGGATGACTCGAGTATGGAACACATTCGTACAGCATAATGATGTCAACGAGATAAAGTCAGTTGATCACATGAAAATGCTGGCCCACAGATGGCTCCAACTTCATCCTGTTCCCTACTTGTATGTCTCATAACAATAAAAATGCTCTCAAATGAGCTGATGTAGGTAACAGCTCTTAGCTTGTCACTAAAGTTAGGAATCCTTAACCTGTAAATACCTTGTCAATAAAGCTAGGGATCCTTAACCTTGTCAAACCTTTTGTAAGAGAGAGAGAGAGAGAGAGAGAGAGAGAGAGAGAGAGAGAGAGAGAGAGAGAGAGAGAGAGAATGAAAGCGAGAGAGAAAAATGAAAGTGGGAGAGAGACAAAATAATAAAGGAGGTGGGAGAGAGATAAATAAAGGAGACAGGAGAGAGATAAATGAAGGAGGTGGGAAAGAGATAAAAGAATGAAGGAGGTGGGAGAGATAAGAGATAATAAAGGGGGAAGGCATCTCAAACACCACGCTTGGTTAGACTCGATAAAATATCAAAAATAAACGCAGCCTGGCTCTTAAGTTCGTCCGTGGCGAGGGAAGGAGGAAGGGAGAGGGAGGGAGATAGAGAGAGAGATGGGGTGTCAGCAGACAGGTGGGGGGGAAGTAGGGGGTGGAAAGGGTAGGGGGAAGTTCACCATCCTGGTGGTCTTTGGGCAACCACATGTAAAAATCTATTACCAGTGTATTAATCAGGCTGGTTGGGGAGGAAGGGGGAGTGAGGGAGAGGGGGGAGTGAGGGAGAAGGGGAGAAAGGGTAGGAAAGGATGGGATACGGGTATATTGGGGGCAGGGAGAAGTGGGGAGGAACAGTAAAAGGTGAGGGAGGGAAGTGGGGGGGAAGATTTTTTTTAGGATAATCTGAGAACTTTAATTTCTTACCTTTGATATACCTATGAAGGGTTTCCAGAGTCTTCCTACTCCCGCAGGCCGGACCCAGGCTTGTCTGGTGCTTGCTTGGTCAACCAGGCTGTTGCTGCCCGACTTGCAAATCCAGCCTTCCTCATGTTCAGTTACTGGGACTTCATTGGTTGGTTAATGGGAGATTTAAAGCCTGTCTACCCACACGAGGGCAATTAAAGATTTACGAAACCTTGCAACTACCAGGAAATATAAGAAGTCCAATGGACTTTTTGGGGGGATACCTGGAGGTTACCTGGAGAGGTTATTCCGGGGATCAACGCCCCCGCGGCCCGGTCCATGACCAGGCCTCCCGATGGATCAGGGCCTGATCAACTAGGCTGTTACTACTGGCCGCACGCAGTCCGACGTACGAGCCACAGCCCGGCTGATCCGGCACTGACTTTAGGTATCTGTCCAGCTCTCTCTTGAAGGCAGCCAGGGGTTTATTGGCAATTCCCCTAATGCTTGATGGGAGGCTGTTGAACAGTTTTGGGCCCCGGACACTTATGGTGTTTTCCCTTAGTGTACCAATGGCGCCCCTACTTTTTATTGGGGGCATTTTGCATCGCCTGCCCAGTCTTTTACTTTCGTAGGGAGTGATTTGTGTGTGCAGATTTGGGACCATTCCTTCCAAGATTTTCCAAGTGTAGATTATGATATATCTCTCCCTCCTGCGTTCCAACGATTACAAGTCAAGTGCTTCCAAGCGTTCCCAGTAGTTAAGGTGCTTGACAGAACTTATACGTGCAGTAAAGGATCTCTGTACACTCTCTAGATCTGCGATTTCACCTGCTTTGAATGGAGATGTTAATATACAGCAGTATTCCAGCCTAGAGAGAACAAGTGATTTGAAAAGGATCATCATGGGCTTTGCATCTCTCGTTTTGAAAGTTCTCATTATCCATCCTATCATTTTCTTTGCACGTGCGATCGTGGCACTGTTGTGATCCTTGAAAGTGAGATCCTCAGACATTACTACTCCCAGGTCCCTTACATTATTTTTCCGCTCTATTGTATGGCCGGAGTCAGTAGTATACTCTGTTCTAGTTATTATCTCCTCCAGTTTTCCATAACGGAGTAGTTGGAATTTGTCCTCATTGAACATCATATTGTTTACCGTTGCCCACTGGAAAACTTTGTTTATATCTTCTTGGAGGTTAACCGCGTCCTCAGCAGATGACAGCCTCATGCAGATCCTAGTATCATCCGCAAAGGATGATACGGTGCTGTGGTGTATATCTCTGTTTATGTCTGATATGAGGATAAGGAATAAGATGGGGGCGAGTACTGTGCCTTGTGGAACAGAGCTCTTCACTATGGCAGCCTCCGATTTAACTCTGTTGACCACTACTCTTTGTGTTCGATTTGTTAGGAAGTTGAAGATCCATCTCCCTACTTTCCCAGTTATTCCTTTAGCACGTATTTTATGGGCTATTACGCCATGATCGCATTTGTCAAATGCTTTTGCAAAGTCTGTGTATATTACATCTGCATTCTGATTTTCTTCCAGTGCATCCAAGGCCATGCCATAGTGATCCAGTAGTTGTGAGAGGCAGGAGCGACCTGCCCTGAACCCATGTTGCCCTGGATTGTGCAGATTTTGGGAATCCAGGTGATTTGCAATCCTGCTTCTTAGCACTCTTTCAAAGATTTTTATGATGTGGGACGTCAGAGCTATTGGTCTATAGTTCTTAGCTAATGCTTTGCTGCCACCTTTATGGAGTGGATTATTCTATGTAATCTATAAATAACTTTAACGTCCCACATAAAAATCTTTGAAAGTTTTCTAAGAAGCAGGATAATAAACCACTTGGACTCCCAACAACTGTATAATCCCGGGCAACATGGGTTTAGAGCGGGTCGCTCCTGCCTTTCGCAACTATTGGATCACTATGATATGGTCTTGGATGCACTGCAATTACACCATGATCGCACTTTGACATGTGCGATCATGGTATAATAGCATACAAAATGTGTGCTAAAGGGATAATTGGCAAAGTACGTAGATGGATCTTCAACTTCCTAACCAATCGAACACAAAGAGTAGTGGTCAACAGAGTTAAATCGGAAGCTGCCATAGTGAAGAGCTCTGTTCCACAAGGCACAGTACTCGCCCCTATCCTGTTTCTCATCCTCATATCAGACAAAGACAGATGTAAACCATAGCACTGTATCATCTTTTGCAGACGATACTAGGATCTGCATGAGAGTGTCATCCATTGAGGACACGGCAAATCTCCAAGAAGATACAAACCAAGTTTTCCAATGGGCAACGGAGAACAATATGATGTTCAATGAAGATAAATTCCAACTACTGCGTTATGGAAAACTGGAGAAAATAACTAGGACTGAGTATACTACAAACTCAAATGAGGTAATGTAGTAATGTTCGAAGATCTCATCTTCAAGGACCACAACAATGCCACTATCACATCTGCGAGGAAACTGAAAGGATGGAAAATGAGAACATTCAAGACAAGAGATGGTAAGCCAGTGATGATCCTTTTTAAATCACTTGTTCTCTCTAGGCTAGAATACTGCTGTACATTAACATCCCCACTCAAGGCAGGTGAAACTGCAGATCTAGAGAATGTACAGAGAACCTTTACTGCACGTATAAGTTCTGTCAAGCACCTTAACTACTAGGAACGTTTGGAAGCACTTGGCTTGTACTCACTGGAGCGCAGGTGAGAGAGATCATAATCTACACCTGGAAGGTCCTGGAGGGACTGGTCCCTAATCAGCACACAGAAATCACTCCCTACGAAAGCAAAAGATTTGGCAGCCGATGCAGCATATCCCCAGTGAAAAATAGGAGCGCCATTAGTACACTAAGAGAAAACACAATAAGTGTCCGGGGCCCAAGATTGTTCAACAGCCTCCCACCAGCCATAAGGGGAATTACCAATAGACGCCGGGCTGTGGTTCGTACGTTGGACTATGTGTGGCCAGCAGTAACAGCCTCGTTGATCAGGCCCTCATCCACCGGGAGGCCTGGTCATGGACCGTTCCGCGGGGGCGTTGATCCCCGGAATACCCTCCAGGTAGGTAGCATGCAGAACAACCACTGTGAAAAAATTAGTGAACCTCCAAGCGCTTACGCGATTTCTCGCATTATCATGGAACTGATAATGTGAGAAATAACGAATGCGCTTGGACGTTCACTATTCTTTTCAGTGATTGTTCTGCATATTCTGAAAATGTATGATAATTTTTATGTAACTATTTACGTGTACCTGTACCTAAATAAACTCAATCCCTAAAATAGGGATTAAAGAAAAAAATCAATAAGCACTGAGAGAAGTATACCTCTCTCTATATATATATTTTATGCTGGAAATTCCTTCCTGAGGACACAAACTCCTCATCCTTCCCCCTCCCGAGCCTCAATTACCCACAGTAACGAGCCAACTACCCAAATGGCCAAACGATTGCGAGAAAAGGAAAATGCTTGCCTGTCTAGTGTCATTTTTTCCCCTGGTGCCCTTCAAGTGGGAGGAAAAGGGAGGGACCACTTGAAGGATAGAGATGGATGCTTGCTGGGCGAGCCAGCCAGTACTGAGGCAACACGAAGGCGAGAGGAAGAACAGGAGAAGCAGCAGAAAGAGAAGACACAGGAGCAATTGAAGGGAGTGAAGAACTAAGAACAGTAATAAAGTAAATGAGAATAGGTGGAAGGATTCTTCTAATTATTATTGTACATATATGGTACATGTCAACAAGATAAAAAATTAGACATCTGGATATCTTTACTGTAGACGTTTCGCCCTCCAGTGGCTTTATCGATACAAATTCTAGGATATAATGAGAAGTCTTCTGTCATCCCATGATGTTTTTGAATTTGTATTGATAAACCCACTGGAGGGCGAAACATCTACAACAAAGATACCCAGATGTTGCAGGTGTCAAATTCATTATTATTATTATTATTATTATTATTATTATTATTATTATTATTATTATTAGAGGTGATACAGGTCCTTGTAAATGGGAATTATCAGGTTTGATCCAAGGGGGAAATCTAATTAATTTGATCACATGCCCTTAACCTGCCTCAAGGTGCCCATCTTGATGGAAAAAGCAGATAGGAGAAATGAAGATGAAGAGGAAAAATAATAAAATGGAAAGAATGAGATAAAAGAGTAAGAACCTAAGATAGATTAGACGTGTGAGGAATAGAAGGGTGAATAGGAGGAAGAATAGGAGATGGAGGAGAATTAGGGAGAGAAGGACTCGCTACTACTTCCCATTAAGGGGAGATATCGTATCACAAACTGCAAATGTTACCACCACCACCAACAACAACAAAAAAGAGTGACCATCCAAGTGACCCTGATATCTCCTCACCGTAAATCTCTCACTCTCGTACATGACAGACGAGAGACCTAAGTAATAGCACTGTCATCAGGGGATACTAGTATTAGCAGGAGTGGCAATGATCGACAACATACAAGGTCCTGGGTGGTACTAACCAGGTCTTCCACTGGGTCACATAAAAAAAATTTTGTGCACAAGGACAGATTTCCGCTGCTCTGCTATGGAAAAATCGACGTGTTAAAAATTGGAAGAAATTGCGAAATTGTGAGGGGGTCAGTCCCTCAGCTTTGAGAGTCCAGTCCCTAGCAATAATCAGTGTCAGTGATCATTCCTATGGACTAAACTCTCAACACCTTAAAATTACCCTCAACTTCTGTCAGTACTGAGGGACTGAATACCTCACTGTTTCCAGTATATTAGCTACCTCTGTAGTCGACTGAAGAAGCCTGCTGTGCAGGAGAATGGTTTCGGAAATAAATACAGCAATGTGTTGTATGTGTCTCTCAGATCCTCTAGCTGTCTTCAAGAGGTAACTGGATAAGTTCCTGGAGCTAGTTCCCGATCAGTCGGCCTTTGATGCATACGATGCACTGCGTGCGATTAGCACCAACAGCCTGACTAGTGTCCACCAACCAGGAGACCTGGTTTGGGACAAGGCACCGGGGGCTGCGACCCCCGAAATCGTGTTTGGGTAACCTTCAGGTAATCACCATTACACTAACACCACCACAAAGATCATTACCACTACTACCACCATCATTACCACTCATTACCACCACCACCACTCTATGCACTTCCTACTACCACCATCACCACAACTATGATCACGACCATGCACTATCCTCTACTAAAACTACCACCATCACCACCACCACCTTCCGCCAAACCATCATTGTGTATCGCGTTTGACGTCAATTAAACCCACGATAGAAGTGAGCGAACGTTTATGATAATGAACGGTGTGTGTGTGTGTGTGTGTGTGTGTGTGTGTGTGTGTGTGTGTGTGTGTGTGTGTGTGTGTGTGTGTGTGTGTGTGTGTTATGTGGGGTGAGGGTGATGGAGTGAGGGGAGGGAAGAGGGATGAGGGGGCAGCAAGGGGAAGGGAGGGGAAGGGGCGAGGGGTGGAGACCACACAGGAAGAAGAGGCGGCGCATCAAACCCTCTGAGAAAGGCTTGAGACAGTTAACTTCAGATAAAAGATTTTGCTGCGTCTTGGGGATAGAGAGTTTTATATCATCCCTCACCAGAGCGCTCACGTTGGACTGAGTGCTGCCAGCACCAACAGCCTGATTGACCAGTTCATCAACTGGGTAGAGTGGGGGCCATCCCGTGATGGAATACAAGTAGACATCTCTTCCTCTCTCCTCTATCTCGTATATTATTCTTTATTCAGTTTCTCTTAATAAGCCACGTCAACCTATTCTCACCCTCTCTCTCTCTCTCTCTCTCTCTCTCTCTCTCTCTCTCTCTCTCTCTCTCTCTCTCTCTCTCTGACCTAATATTCTTAAACCCTTTTAATTTTTCCTCTCTTCCTCTTTCCTTCCATCCAACCTTCTTCTACGCAAGCTAAAGTAGTGGAATGTTTGACGACAACCCCATCTCTCTGCTCTCATTTCTACAATATTGGAAGCTCCTGATGATGTGCTGATTACAACGCGAAAGGCCTAACGCTATCATTCAACTCCCCCATGTTTTTAGCACACACATTATATACGTAATATATACATATGCATACATTATAATGTCGTGCCTAATAGGTAAAACTGGTCAATTAGCAAGAACTCATTTAAAATTAAGTTCTTTCTAAAATTATCTCTTATACGTTTAAAGATATATTTTTTTCATTAATGTTAGTGTAAAAATTTATAATTTTGCACCAAAAGAATCTTAGAAAACTTACCTAACCTTATTATAACAAGCGCAATTTAGTTTAGCCTAACCTAACTATATTTTAGATACGTTTACAATAATTTATTAATAAACAAACACAATGAAATATATTTTTTTTCGTTAGGTTCAGAATTATTTCCGCGAAATTATTGCAAACACAAATTTTCGCTTGTCTTATATGGCAAGATGAGCGTTGCTATTTAAGCCAAGATGGCAAGTTTTACCTATTTGGCACGACATATATAATAATTACAAGTCAAAGTTGAATGACAGCCAAAGGCCTTTCGTGTTACAGCATTTTCTCAAGAGCTTGCAATAGTGGTTATGGATTTCATGGTCCTTGAGGAGCACATTGGAAAATCACTGTGTTAATCAAAAAATTATTGTAATATATTGTAGAAGCCAAAAACTGTTATATTTCCTCTGTTTATTCAACTGCTTGTGTTTAGCATCATCTAGCATAGACAAATAACCCTTACATTGGAGAAATAAACTAATAGACAACGTTTCGGTCCGACTTGGACCGAAACGTCATTTTTTTCTATGTGCGGGTTATTTGTGTATTGTCCCAGTCACGGTACTGTGCCTTTCTTTTCTTCATCTAGTATAGTTACTCTACGGTGTTAAATTTAACATTAACTATATATACGACTTATTATAATCATAACTGTTAAACCCACAAGCGTCATAAAGCCATATAGGACGCAGGCAAAAGGTTTAATCCTCTGTGGGTCTGGGAAATTTCACTTGGGCAGAATGAGTATCCTTTTTCCAGTGTACTTTTCGTTTCTTAAGAAAAGTTAAGGAATTCACTGGAGTGTTGTTCTTGAGAAGGATACAACCTGAGAGAGGAAGGTGATAGCTCCCTGTAGTACAGTACTTGTCTTCTGGCCGTGCAGTATGTGGGCTTGATACACTGTGTTCTCGTATTTACGAATAAGACAATTGACAAACCACACGGTACGGATGGGGTTAGAACCCTTGGTAAGTGAATCGTAAAACTCCAGGCCGGTTTTATTACGATTTCGTGAGTCAAGACACTTGACACTTCACCAAGGCTCTGCTACTTCACTATTGACTGCCTGATCAAACAGACTGTTGCTGAAAGCCTTCACAGCCGTCACAACCTTTCTCATCTACCTGGAGTATGCCTGGAGAGTGTTCCGGGGGGTCAACGCCCCCCGTGGCCCAGTCCTTGACTAGGACTTGTTGGAAATAGTGATCCAGATTCCTATTTAAAACCTCCACCTCTTGCCTCGGTAGTATTTCTTATCTGCAGATAGAAGACTGTAGAGCTGTTTACCATGAATGTTGACACTGTGCTCTCTAACTGGGTCTATGGCAACCCTCCACACCCCCATTTCAATGAATTTATTCAACACTTCCTCTCGTATTGCTCACTAGTAAGTGGTTACATGTGTCTACAGATGGTGTTCCTGATCCTCAAGCATTCTCCAAAGATATATTATTAAGTATACCTTTGATATACCTTTGAAGAGTTTCTCTACTCTGAGCCCGGCCATGGGTCAGGCTCGTCTGGTACTTGAGAGCACAAATGGCTACCTTTTGTTTCGAAAATTCTCATAATGCAGGGTATTATTTTCCTGACTTTTGCTAAGTTTGCCTTGTGGTGTTCTCTGTATGACTGGTCATTAGACAAGAGTATTCCTAAGTATTCTTATGTTTCATGCTGTAAAAGAGAGAGAGAGAGAGAGAGAGAGAGAGAGAGAGAGAGAGAGAGAGAAGGCAACGGACGATTAGCCACAAGGAGTAAAAACCCTAACACACACACTCCCGTCTTCCTTGTCATCCTCCATGTCTTCCTCTTTGCTATTCTCTTCTCTGTCCCTCTCCTTTATCTTTCTCCTGCTTGCTGTTCCTCACCATCGTGTATTTATTCTCTTTACTACTCCTTTTCCATCTTTCACGTAAAAATCCAGTTCTCACGTTTACTGCGCTCTCGGACGCTTTCTACGATCTTTTTTTTTAAACTACCTGTTACAGGTTTCCATCGTCACTAATTTCGTTTCTCCTCTCTCTACTTCTACCTTTCTTTATGCCTCTTCCTCTCTTCCGTCTCTGTCAGCCATTTCCTCCTCGTTTAATAGTTTCTTGTACGTTTTTCCCCCCTTTCTGCAGGAACTGCTGCAGCCAGCAACACCTCACGTTCTGTGCACTTCTCTACCATCTCTTCTTCCATCCTTTCCTTCCTTTTCTCCCTCTTTTCCTATGTCCTCTTTTTATGGCCCAAGTTGGACCGAAACGTCGTCCTAAGTTTTTTCTATGTGCGGGTTATTTGTGTATTAATTGCCCCCCCCCCAGTCATATCTCCCTGTTCTCCCTAACCTTCTCCCTCCTCCTCTCCCTACCTACCTGTAGTCGATTATAGCAGTCATCGTCCTCGTGGCCCAGTGCCAGATCAGGCCACTTGCTTGATGGCCTGATCAATCAGGCCGTTGTTGCTAGCAGTCCAATGTAGGCACCAGAACCTAGTTGATCAGAAACTGACTTGAACTTGAGAAATGGTATGGTGACACCGACAAGATATGGAGAAGGACACCTATGTACAGCTCAGGACATTTAATAAATATCCTGCACTGTACATCAGTGTATTTTTCCACATGACTTGAAGTTGCCTGACTCCCTTGTGGAGATCATTCTTCGGCTTTCCTTACCTGTGACAGGCTTCGACAGTGTTTATTCTCCTGCATCCCGGCAAGAGATTAGATTTGACTGCTTAACTCTCCAGTCAACCAGGCTATTGTTGCCAGCTGTCTCCAGACCTACACAGCCATCACATCCTGGTTTAATTGGGCAAATACAGGAGAAGTGGTCTGGTTTCCTCCTGAGAATTTCTACCTCCTCTTTTACCTATTTTGGTCTCAGACCAGTCCTCTCAAAAAGGAAACACTACAAGAATAGGCAGGAATAAGAAACAGGCAAGGGAGTCAAGATACCAGCAAGATTATACTAAATGCAAGTAGAATTTAACAAGTTGGCAGCTGGGTTAAGCGACTTCGGCTAACAACGTAAAAAAAAAAAACCGCAAAAAGACAGGAATGGTGGTAAGTGAAGTGTGGCGAAAATCCGGCCCGTCAGGCGCTGCTTTCTCTTGCAGGATCAACAAGAAGGACCATCAGAGCCCCAGACTTCCTGAATGCCCTTGCAGGTTTTGCTGTTATGGTACGTCAGGCGTTGGAGCTTCACCAGTGTCTTCGGTGTTTAGTGGTGCTGCAGCTACACCAGGGCCAAGATGTGGGCCTGCGAGCCACCAGCACCAACAGCTTGGTTGACCAGGCGGTTAGGAGGGAAGCCTGGCCTCAGGGCTGCGAGGTTAGATGAACTAGACTTTGATATACTTTTTGTTGAGTTTCGAGTGTTACTGCTCCCGGAGCCCGGCCATGGGCCAGGCTCGTCTGGTGGGGCCAGGCCCAAGAGATAGTTCTCATGTACGTACGTATGTACGTAGGTACGTACGTTCTTTCATCCTCGTAGCCCGGCCGAGGCAAAGCTTTTCCCTGTTGAGTGCTTGATCAACCAGGCTGTTGTGGCAGCGGCCCGCAAGCTGCAGAAGATTGTTTTAGAAATATCACAACCATTATCATCCCCTTCTAAAACTACCATCAACACCGCCGTAACCACAACTCTTACAATAACTACCACCAATTATCACTACGTTCACCACAACCACATCTACAACCGCAACCACCACTACCACAACCACCACGACCCACCACCACAACCCTCCCCACCACTACAGCAACCCCTCCCACCACCACCACGTTACCGCTAAACTCGTCTTAAAAACAAAAGCCTACTCCATTTCCCCAGTTTTAAATTATGACATCTCTCTGGTCCGTGTGTTGCAGGCAACTCAGGTTAAGACGTTGCAAATAATTTAGAGCGCACCTGAGCACCTCTGGCAGGCAAACTATCACGGACCTTCTTGCAAACATCGCTATTCCGCTTTCTATACGACGCGCTCACCTCACACCAAGAGGCAACGGCAAAAAAAATACTGCATTCGTTTTGTTTTCTTTGTCGTAATGGATCCTAGAGCGCATCCAGTTTTTTTGTTATATATGCGGTGAGGATTTGGGATATTTGGCGCTGTTGGGACGGGGAGTGTAGATGGCTGGCTACTGGGACGGGGAACGTAGATGGCTGGTTGGTGGGACAGAGTGTAGATGGCTGGCTGTTGGAACAGGGAGTGTAGATGGCTGGCTGTTGGGACAGGAGACGTACATGGCTGCCTGGTGGGACAGGGAGTGTAGATGTCTGACTACTGGAACGGGGAGTGTAGATGGCTGGTTGGTGTGGCGAATAACATAGATGGCTGGCTGGTGTGACAGAAGACGTACATGGCTGGCTGGTGGGACAGGAGACGTATATAGCTGCCTGGTGGGACGGAGTATAGATGGCTGGCTGGTGGGACAGGGCGTATAGATGGCTGGCTGGTGGGACAGGGAATGTAGATGGCTGGTTGGTGTGACGAATAACATAGATGGCTGGCTGGTGTGACAGAAGACGTACATGGCTGGCTGGTGGGACAGGAGACGTACATAGCTGGCTGGTAGGACGGGAGACTTACATGGATGACTGGTGTGAATGTTCCCACTTCAGAAGCCACGAGAAAAGTAGTTTTAACTCCGTTCCGACTGAGCCAAAGTCGGAAAAGTTTTAGTTGGGATGAAATTCACGCCAAGAGGGTAACAGAGAGATCTCGACAATGACATGTTTACCCCAGTGAATTAGAGAATGGAGGGTCGTCGATATATCCAGTATTATACAGCTACTATCCTCAGCCAGTGGAAGACCTCGGTCAGATGTCCAAAAGCTCCAGTGGAGGGTCATCACATGACTAAGACCTGCGTCAGGAAACACTTGTCCTGTTTCATGACAAACCTTACCTAACTATACTCAGGTGAGCCAGAAGCTGAGATGTGTTTGCAGTGATCAGATCTTGGTTCCTGACCACCGGGGACCAGCATTTCTGATCAGCCTCTTGTGCTCTATCATTCATTCTCTTAAAATTGCAGAATTTGCCCACAACCATTTACACATGCAGTCCACTGTACTTATCTATTACCTCGGCACTGTATATGTTATATTTTTGTATTAACACATCGGCCGATTTCTACCAAGGCAGGGTGGCCCGAAAAAGAAAAACTTTCATCATTCATTCAATCACTGTCTTGCCAGAGGTGTGCTTTACACTATAGTTATAAAATTGCAACATTAACACCCCTCCTTCAGAGTGCAGGCACTGTACTTTCCATCTCCAGGACTCAAGTCCGGCCTGCCGGTTTCCTTGAATCCCTTCATAAATGTTACTTTGCTCACACTCCAACAGCACTTTCTAAGATTATGTTGAAAATGGTATAAAATACCGACAAGTTGATTAAGACTCATGTACAACAGTTGGGTGTCTTTGTTGAAACGTTTCGCCTACACAGTGGGCTTCTTCAGTTAAATACAAAAGGAGCAGTAGAAATGAAATAAAGATGAGGTAACCAGTCCATCAACGTTGAAGAAAAAGTATTTGAGGTGGCAAGTCCCTCAGCCTGGGGAAAAGTTCAGCTCCATGGTCTGGAACGATATCGTTCCAGACCATCGTTCGTTCTGGCATTTCTGTCCATATCGTCCTATAAATTCTTCAGAGTACCTTACATGCTGCAATCATATCTCCCATAGTTCTCTTCTCTTGTAGGGTTGTCAGGTTGAGTCCCTCTAATTTCTCCTGCGTTTAGTGATTATTCTTTTCTTGCTAAACTTATTTCAGAACCATAAGACTTGAGGTGTGTCTTGTGCTGTATATTTTCTCCGGCCGTAGGTGTCCCAGCATAAGACCCAACCTCAATTACCTCCTGTTTACCTTGGTGTGTTTGTTCTCGTCCCAGTGTGAACCTTATGTTTCTAGGTCACGTCACTGTCCTGGACGTGTGTATCCAGACCACGCCCCCCCCCTCTGACCTGGTTAATCACTACCTTACGCTAGGCAGGGCAACCCACTTTCGTTCTTTATTTTACATGACCCATTATTGCCTTCCTTCAGTCCTCTCCTGTGTCCAACTAGCCGTTTTCTGTGGTTTTGTTTCCCCGGCACCCTGGCCACGTCCTGGACCACAGTATACAGGACAATAAACTCAGCTACTACACACCTGAGCCACCAGTGACCTCAGCTCCGGCTTACCACCAGGTCCCCTAAGCGACTCTCCCTCTTCCGTACTGGACTGAGGAAGCCAGTGTGTATACAGTGAAACGTTCCAAAGTGTTGCATATTGTCTAATTTTATCAACTTGTCGGTTCTCTGAACCATTAAACTACTGCCATCCCTCACAATGTGATTTATTTCGAGGGCTTTTCCACTTCATGCAGCCCAGCCTTCAGTCAGGCTGTTGCTATTAGCGGCCCGCTGGCCTGTCATGATCAACACAGCCTTGCTGAACCTTACACTTACCAGAGACTGATGCAGTTTCCTCTTCAAGACACTGGTGCATTTACTAGGGAAGGAAAAAGCCTGGATGTGAGAGTTTTGTATCTGTCTTGAGCTTAGGGAACGGAGGGCCGAGCCTTCACCACGCTTTGCGCTGAATGACTTACATAAAAGCATTAGCCTCTGTGAAGGAGAGTGATGAGAGACTCCAATACTGCGTGTGAGGGACTCCAGTCCTGAGTGTGAGGGACTCCAGTACTGAGTGTGAGGAACTCCACTACTGCGTGTGAGGAACTCCACTACTGCGTGTGAGGAACTCCACTACTGCGTGTGAGGAACTCCACTACTGCGTGTGAGGAACTCCACTACTGCGTGTGAGGAACTCCACTACTGCGTGTGAGGAACTCCACTACTGCGTGTGAGGAACTCCACTACTGCGTGTGAGGAACTCCACTACTGCGTGTGAGGAACTCCACTACTGAGTGTGAGGAACTCCACTACTGAGTGTGAGGAACTCCACTACTGAGTGTGAGGAACTCCACTACTGAGTGTGAGGAACTCCACTACTGAGTGTGAGGAACTCCACTACTGAGTGTGAGGAACTCCACTACTGAGTGTGAGGAACTCCACTACTGCGTGTGAGGAACTCCACTACTGAGTGTGAGGAACTCCACTACTGAGTGTGAGGAACTCCACTACTGCGTGTGAGGAACTCCACTACTGCGTGTGAGGAACTCCAGTACTGCGTGTGAGGAACTCCACTACTGCGTGTGAGGAACTCCAGTACTGAGTATGAGGAACTCCAGTACTGAGTGTGAGGAACTCCAGTACTGCGTGTGAGGAACTCCAGTACTGAGTGTGAGGAACTCCAGTACTGCGTGTGAGTAACTCCAGTACGTGCTAGACGTATTAAAATATTACATAAACGGTAACCGTGTACATAACGGCAGTAATTAAAAAATCTCTAGAAAGCTGTTAATTTCCCCTATGCTTTTGAATTAGTCTAATTTTTTGCGTCTCTACTTTTTATTAGGGATATTGTAAACCGTCTATTGTGACTCCTACCTTTGATATACCTTTGATGAATTTTGAGAGTCCTTCTACCCCCGGAGCCCGGCCATGGGACTGTTACTATGGAGAATTATTTTATAATTCATTGGTAAAAAAAATTGAAGATTTATCTGCATTGGATGCTGACTGTTTTCACTGAGCTTGTGGGCACCTGTGCTGTTTATTTAATTTATTCTGTTTCCTTCCCTATCTCTCACTCCTAAAAGTTATATTAGGTACTTGAGTTTCACGTATATTTGTATCTGTAAATCATGGTATTGTGGATAAAAAGGCTTCAAGGAAGAATAATTGGATTTCTTCCTGAAGCCATTTAAATATTCCACTTAACCTACCACCCTATTTTTCATTCTTTTTCGCCAATACCTGGAGTTTACCTGGAGAGTGTTCCGGGGATCAACGCCCCCCGCGGCCCGGTCTCTGACCAAGACTCATGAATAGGTATATTTGATTACATAATATGGTACCTATCTCTGATTAAGGGTATATTCCTAGTGCTTTGTAACCATCTTCGTTGTTCAGATCTAGCTCAGACATCTTGCTATTAAGAAAACGAGTGCTCAAAGCAATACTTTAAAATTGGAGGCACAAGTACCCTGAAGAGTGCCATCACTGGCGTGGCATATCTCTCTTGAGCGTTGTAACAACAAACACAGTAGAGCACCTGAACACCCCCCCCATCTTTGGTCTTATATAGCCAGAGTGCCAAGGGTGACACTCTAGTGAAGCACTTGGCACTTTACGATCCTTCTTCATCCCTAAGTGATCACCGGTTCCTGGTTACCTGGAGGTTACCTGGAGGTTATTCCGGGGATCAACGCCCCCGCGGCCCGGTCCACGACCAGGCCTCCCGATGGATCAGGGCCTGATCAACTAGGCTGTTACTGCTGGCCGCACGCAGTCCGACGTACGAGCCACAGCCCGGCTGATCCGGCACTGACTTTAGGTATCTGTCCAGCTCTCTCTTGAAGGCAGCCAGGGGTTTATTGGCAATTCCCCTAATGCTTGATGGGAGGCTGTTGAACAGTTTTGGGCCCCGGACACTTATGGTGTTTTCTCTTAGTGTACCAATGGCGCCCCTACTTTTTATTGGCGGCATTTTGCATCGCCTGCCCAGTCTTTTACTTTCGTAGGGAGTGATTTCTGTGTGCAGATTTGGGACCATTCCTTCCAAGATTTTCCAAGTGTAGATTATGATATATCTCTCCCTCCTGCGTTCCAACGAGTACAAGTCAAGTGCTTTCAAGCGTTCCCAGTAGTTAAGGTGCTTGACAGAACTTATACGTGCAGTAAAGGATCTCTGTACACTCTCTAGATCTGCGATTTCACCTGCTTTGTATGGAGATGTTAATGTACAGCAGTATTCCAGCCTAGAGAGAACAAGTGATTTGAAAAGGATCATCATGGGCTTGGCATCTCTCGTTTTGAAAGTTCTCATTATCCATCCTATCATTTTCTTTGCACGTGCGATCGTGGCACTGTTGTGATCCTTGAAAGTGAGATCCTCAGACATTACTACTCCCAGGTCCCTTACATTATTTTTCCGCTCTATTGTATGGCCGGAGTCAGTAGTATACTCTGTTCTAGTTATTATCTCCTCCAGTTTTCCATAACGGAGTAGTTGGAATTTGTCCTCATTGAACATCATATTGTTTACCGTTGCCCACTGGAAAACTTTGTTTATATCTTCTTGGAGGTTAACCGCGTCCTCAGCAGATGACAGCCTCATGCAGATCCTAGTATCATCCGCAAAGGATGATACGGTGCTGTGGTGTATATCTCTGTTTATGTCTGATATGAGGATAAGGAATAAGATGGGGGCGAGTACTGTGCCTTGTGGAACAGAGCTCTTCACTATGGCAGCCTCCGATTTAACTCTGTTGACCACTACTCTTTGTGTTCGATTTGTTAGGAAGTTGAAGATCCATCTCCCCACTTTCCCAGTTATTCCTTTAGCACGTATTTTATGGGCTATTACACCATGATCGCATTTGTCAAATGCTTTTGCAAAGTCTGTGTATATTACATCTGCATTCTGATTTTCTTCCAGTGCATCCAAGGCCATGTCATAGTGATCCAGTAGTTGTGAGAGGCAGGAGCGACCTGCCCTGAACCCATGTTGCCCTGGATTGTGCAGATTTTGGGAATCCAGGTGATTTGCAATCCTGCTTCTTAGCACTCTTTCAAAGATTTTTATGATGTGGGACGTCAGAGCTATTGGTCTATAGTTCTTAGCTAATGCTTTGCTGCCACCTTTATGGAGCGGGGCTATATCCGTTGTTTTAAGTGACTGTGGAATCTCACCCATGTCCAAGCTCCTCCTCCATAGTGTACTTAGGGCATGCGAGAGGGGTTTCTTGCAGTTCTTAATGAAAACAGAGTTCCACGAGTCTGGGCCCGGGGCTGAGTGCATAGGCATGTTGTCAATGGCTTTTTCGAAATCTATCGGAGTTAGGGTAATGTCGGAAATCTGGCATACATTTATGGAGTTTTGAGGCTCATTCATGAAGAAATCATTTGGGTCGTCGATCCTCAGACCGATTAGTGGTTCACTAAACACAGAGTCGTACTGGGATTTCAATATTTCACTCATTTCCTTGTTGTCGTCTGTGTAAGTCCCATCCTGTCTGAGTAAGGGCCCGATACTAGATGTGGTATTTGCCTTGTTTTTGGCATATGAAAAGAAATATTTTGAATTTCTTTCAATTTCACTAATAGCTTTAAGCTCCTCCTGCCTCTCCTGGTTCCTGTAAGAGTCATTTAGCTTAAGTTCGATAGTTTCCACTTCCCTGGTCAGCGCCTCCTTTCGTGCATCAGATATTCTAGCACTCCTGAGGAGCTCAGTGACTCTTCGTCGTCTTCTGTAGAGGGAGCGTCTTTTTCTCTCCAATTTACTCCTGCTCTTCTTCTTTCTTAGGGGAATATGCCTAGAACATGCTTCGGCTACCAGGAAGTTGATCCTTTCAAGGCACTGGTTTGGGTCCATGTCATTTAAGACATCTTCCCAACATGTTTCGTTTAGGACATGGTTTACCTGGTCCCAGTTGATGTTCTTGTTGTTGAAATTGTATTTTGTGAAGACACCTTCACCGGTACATGCATTCTGCTGTTCAGGACCCCTATGCATGTACGTCTGGACTTCGATTAGATTGTGATCGGAATTAGTTGTTTTTGATATTCTTATGTCTCTTATCAGGTCCTCATTATTTGTGAAGATAAGGTCAAGTGTGTTTTCTAGTCTTGTTGGCTCCACTATCTGCTGGCTTAAGGTGTGTTTTTCGCAGAGACTTAGTAGCTCATGTGTGTGAGACCTTTCATCTGCGCTACCTCCGGGGATTGTTTCAGCTATAACATTATTTGCTACATTTTTCCATTTTGTATGCCTTAGGTTGAAATCACCAAGCAGTAAGATGTTTGGGGATGGAGCTGGAAGGTTTTCCAAACAGTAATCGATTTTCAGTAGCTGTTCCTTGAACTGTTGGGAGGTTGTATCTGGTGGCTTGTATACAACCACAATGACTAGGTTTTGGTTCTCGATCTTTATTGATAGAACTTCAACTACCTCATTTGTGGTGTTCAGCAACTCCGTGCAGATAAGGGACTCTTTGACATACAGGCCAACCCCCCCTTGTTGCCTGTTTTTTCTGTCGCATCTAAAAAGGTTGTAGCCACTTATCCATATTTCACTGTCAAAGTGATCTTTTGTGTGAGTCTCTGTGAAGGCTGCAAACATTGCATTAGACTCCACTAGAAGTCCACTGATAAAAGGTATTTTGTTGTTGGTGGATGGCTTAAGGCCCTGTATATTAGCAAATATGAACGAGGTTGTATTCTGTGTTTGTGTTTCTCCGTCAAAAGCGAGAATGGTGGATAGGTGAGTGCATTTTCTAGGGGGGGGGGGGAGGGAGACGGTGTTCTCTTGAACGAGTCTTGTGTTTTGCGGTCTTGTGTAGTAATCCTGTAGTGAACGGAGGATCTACAGAGAAGAACAATTTACCGGCACTGCCTTTGGCGGGGTGGCATTGCGACTATAGCAGTGACAAGCATGCAGGATTGTTTGGTACCGCTGTAACGGGATGGCGGTGGATCGTGTGCCTCGCCCCAGCGGCCGCCCCTCCCGCCTGTCGCCCGTCATCGCCGTCAAGCGACGCAGGAGGTGGTCTGGGAATCCGGGCAGGACAATGCATGCCCCTCTCCCGCCACCCGCCCCTCCACACAACCACAACCATCTGGCCACGCCGCGAAACCAATACCTCCATCCCATCTGTCCCAAGATCAATGGGGTTTGGCCCACGGACCAAAGACACCATATGTCTCAGACCAATATAACAAGGGACATACCTAAGGCTTATGTACAAGCACATACAAGGTACTCTACTAGATGTGGGAACATCTTGTACAGTGAGGGAACAAACCTTACCTTTGGTATACCTTAAAAAGGGGAAAACGTATTAAGGGAGTCCTTCGAAGGTCTGTCCTAGGATCTACTACATTATCCATGATATATTGTGAGGATTTAGTAGAGGAATTTCAAATGTAATGTGAAAAGAGATTGTAGAACATTATGAAAAACAGGGATTGCCATAAACGAAGGGTACCAACAGCCTGATTGACCAGGCCAGTAATCAGGAGGCTTTGTTTGGGACCAACCCGCGGGGGGGCTGTGACCTCCGGAAGCGACTACAGGTAACCAACAGGTATAGGCGCAATTAGGGAACACTGTGTCATGATTTTCCAAGAATCTTCATCCTGATGCCAGAAGACTTGATCAAATAAACAATGCTTGAACATAAGCACTAGTTGTGAATAGAAAACCGGACTTCCACCTTCAATACTTGTTATCATAACAGTCTTGAAAGATACGGGGACAGTATTAAAATGAAAAGCAGGAGCGCCGTGGATACAATAATGAACTCTATATCAACATGCGTGGAACCAGACTTTTTAGCATCTATATCAAGCACTACCCGAGGAAACTCAACAAGTACCTCCGCCAAGTGCCGGATCAACTAGGCTGTGATGACTGTGTGATCTAGCAGGCCGCAAGCAGTCAGTAACAGCCTGGTTGACCAGGCAAGCTTGTCCGAAGGCCGGGCTGCGGGAGTAGGAAAACTCTCGAAACCCATCGAAGGTGCATACCCAAGTTGTGATATCCTTGTAGGCCTATAGCCAGAACTTCATTTCCTGTATATCCCTCAGGTCATCAACCTGTTAAAGGTTCTGGGACTCAACGCCCCAGCTGCCCAGTACTTGAATATATTTTATCGTTTTCTTTCTAGTTCTGCTCTCGTAGTCAGGCCTTGAAGCCAGACTTTATTGTTGACCGCTTGATCGATCAGATTATTGCTACTATTAACAGCCTGCTGAGTGCCGTAGTGAGCAGTAGCGCTTGCCTTGTAAGTATGACGTTCTTGGTTCGTATCCAAGGCTAGAGATAACTCAACGGACGAAGTTCCTGCACTCAATTCGACCTGGTGTATCAGAAGTACTGGACCTATCTATTAGTAGCTGCTGTCGATTCTGGGGTCATCGCCCCCTAGGCCCGGCACCAAAAGAAACCTGGCTAATGGACAAATCAATCAAGCTATTATTGCTAGAAGCACGCAGCCCAATGTAGACACCACAGCTTGGCTGATCAGGGACTTGAGGAATCTGGATTATAATCACCGATGGATAGCATCACTAGGACGACACGTGGAGTTAGAAGCTAAAATGAGTTGAGGGAGGAGGACACAGCTCCTGGTCTGTAAGATTAATCGGGGTAGAGATTCTCTTATCTTTTCTGTGTTGGTGTGAGAAATGGGAATATATCTTTCGGGTGACCTCCCATGCACATTCGCCTGTTGCAGTGTTGCAGCCAGCTGAATGTCACCATCGTGATGTGCCTTTTTGCTGTCACCTCTGCCAGCAGGAGCAGCAGCAGCAGCAGCAGTTGTAGGTCAAGCTCTAGCGAAGTAGCATTGAGACATATAGCCAGAGCTTCCCACCACCACCACCACCACCACCGGTATTAACCGTCATTACAGTATACTTTTTACACTACGCTTATTTACAACCACAATATAAATTCCTAAGACAGGCATCATTAACCCGCCGGCTCTTTTCCTCTCCATTCTTGTCAGCTATTCTACGACGCCTTCTCTTCTTCCTGGGCCTCCTCTTTCTTCCTGCGTCTCCCACCTCCTCCTCCACCTTCTCTTCCTGCGTCTCCCTCCTCTCCTCCACCTCCTCCTCCTCTCCGCCATGAACTCCCTGGGAGGCTGTCAGATGCTGCGGCGTATTTCTTCATTTCTTACTTTTATGATATTATTAAACGCAGCCGCAACCTTAATCGAGGCATCTTATCAAGGAGACCCCATGGTGATGCTCCGTAACAAACTCTTAGGCATTTTCCCAATAATCTTCGTACTTGCTATCATCCGTGCGGCGTCATCCATTACCTGTGCCCGGATAGCGAAGGGGCGGCTGAGAGGGGAACAGCGGCCACAGTCACACACACTGCTGTCCCTGGAGAAACGGGAACGAGTTAAGCGGACATAAGCTCTGCTGGAGCCGCATAAAATTCAACGCCGGTGCATCTTGGAGTTTCTCTCTGTTGACCATTCTCAGCTCGCATGCTTTTGTTTCGTCCATTAGTGTCGTTGGCCTTTTGTTTTCACTCGGTGGGCCGGAGCGCTCGGCCAGGTAGGGAGAGACTCGCTCCTCTCAAGACGAAGAGAACTTGTAAGGAGTGTACAGCAAAGACACGAGCAGCAGCCCCGCTGCGAACCATGACCTCTCCAGTTGTCGACTGGGCCCCCTCATTTTCACTCATAAGTTTTGCATTATCGTACGTTTTTTTCACCCTGCTGACACGAGAAACTGTTAAACAAGGGAAGTGACAGAGTTACGATTGATGAGAAGACTTGCGTGAGAAAGCTGGGCGGTATATTACCATCAGGTTGAGTTGGTGGCCCCGAGTGCGTGTAGAGGGGCAGCCGACCTGGCGAGACCCCTAGTGGGCGGCCACAGTACTAAACCACCCGGCACGATCCTCCTCATTCCCGGGAAATTCCAAGATTTGCAAATCATTAGGGGCCCCTGTCCCCTTCTATCACCCTTGACTCCATACCAACATGTCATCCAGAGGCTAACAGAACGCCCCCCAATCACCAGCCAGGAGAAGGAAGGAATCCCATGGTGCGTGCTATCTTTTGGGCATCGCTACACGGGCAGACAGCGAGAGGCGAGCCACCCAGATAAATACCTTCCCCGCTGTTTTATTTCGCCTATTGTAGGATTAGATCCGCCTGGTGAGGCGTTTTGACACGTGAGAGGGGCATGTGTATGAGAGGAAGACGAGCTGGAGTCTCTTCACCACGCAATGATTCTAAAGAAGAAAAAACTCGTACGCAAACTGCGACAAGATATAAAAACTACATACCTTCACTGGCGAAAACAAACTGACTAAAAGCTAATGATTTGCAACCGCAACAAGTCCAGGTAAACCCTATCGATGCACTGAGCTCCACAGCCCACCGCTAACACCAACCACAAAAACTGTTCACTACACTCAAAACTACATTACCATTAACAACCCCAACACTAACAGCCACAAAAACTGTCCCAATAAAATCCTCAACCACAGTAAGTCCCACTAACCACAACAACAGTCATAACACCCACAATAACAGTTCCAACAACCACAATAACAATCTCAACATCTCCATTATCACCACCACCAGCCTCAGCCACCACCACCAGCCTCAGCCACCACCACCATCCTCAACCACCACCACCACCAGCCTCAACCGCCAACAAGAACCTCAACCACCACCACTAGCCTCAACAACCACCACCACCAGCCTTAATTAACCACCACCAGCCTCAACCACCACCACCAGCCTCAACAACCACCACCAGCCTCAACAACCACCACAGAGATATACACCACAGCACCGTATCATCCTTTGCGGATGATACTAGGATCTGCATGAGGCTGTCATCTGCTGAGGACGCGGTTAACCTCCAAGAAGATATAAACAAAGTTTTCAAGTGGGCAACGGTAAACAATATGATGTTCAATGAGGACAAATTCCAACTACTCCGTTATGGTGAAATCGCAGATCTAGAGAGTGTACAGAGATCCTTTACTGCACGTATAAGTTCTGTCAAGCACCTTAACTACTGGGAACGCTTGGAAGCACTTGACTTGTACTCGTTGGAACGCAGGAGGGAGAGATATATCATAATCTACACTTGGAAAATCTTGGAAGGAATGGTCCCAAATCTGCACACACAAATCACTCCCTACGAAAGTAAAAGACTGGGCAGGTGATGCAAAATGCCCCCAATAAAAAGTAGGGGCGCCATTGGTACACTAAGGGAAAACACCATAAGTGTCCGGGGCCCAAAACTGTTCAACAGCCTCCCATCAAGCATTAGGGGAATTGCCAATAAGCCCCTGGCTGCCTTCAAGAGAGAGCTGGACAGATACCTAAAGTCAGTGCCGGATCAGCCGGGCTGTGGCTCGTACGTTGGACTGCGTGCGGCCAGCAGTAACAGCCTAGTTGATCAGGCTCTGATCCATCGGGAGGCCTGGTCATGGACCGGGCCGCGGGGGCGTTGATCCCCGGAATAACATCCAGGTAACCTACAGGTAACCAGCCTCGACCACCACCACCACCAGCCTCAACCACCACCACCAGCCTCAACCACCAGCAGCCTCAACCACCACCACCACCACCAGCCTCAACCACCACCAGCCTCAACCACCACCACCAGCCTCAACCACCACCACCAGCCTCAACCACCACCACCAGCCTCAACCACCACCACCAGCCTCAACCACCACCACCACCAGCCTCAGCCACCACCACCAGCCTCAACCACCACCACCAGCCTCAACCACCACCATCAACCACCACCACCACCAGCCTCAACCACCACCACCACCAGCCTCAACCACCACCACCACCAGCCTCAACCACCACCACCACCAGCCTCAACCACCACCACCACCAGCCTCAACCACCACCACCACCAGCCTCAACCGCCACCACCACCAGCCTCAACCGCCACCACCACCAGCCTCAACCACCACCACCACCAGCCTCAACCACCACCACCACCAGCTTCAACCACCACCACCACCAGCCTCAACCACCACCAGTCTCAACCACCACCACCACCACTAACAGCATCAACCACCACCACCACCAGCCTCAACCACCACTACCAGCCTCAGCCACCACTACCAGCCTCAACGTTGCACCACCACTACCAGCCTCACCCACCACCACCACCAACCTCAACCACCACCACCAACCTCAACCACCACCAGCCTCAACCACCGCCACCAACAGCCTCAACCACCGCCACCACCAGCCTCAACCACCACCACCAGCCTCAGCCACCACCACCGCCAGCCTCAACCACCACCACCACCAGCCTCAACCACCACCACCACCCTCAACAGCCTCAACCACTACCACCACAACCACCACCAGCCTCAACCACTACCACCACAACCACAACAACCACTACAACCACCACAACCATCACCACCATAACCACCACCACCAGCCTCAACCACTACCACCACCACCAGCACAGCCACAACCACCAGCCTCAACCACTACCACCACCACAACAACCACCACAACCACAACCCCCACCACAACAACCACCACAACAACCACCACAACCCCCACCACCATCACCACAACAACCACCACAACAACCACCACAACCACCACCACAACCATAACCACCACCACAACCACAACCACCGCAACAACCACCACCACAACCACAACAACCACCACCACAACAACCACCACCACAACAACCACCACCACAACCACCACCACCACAACCACCACCACAACCACCACCACAACAACCACCACAACAACCACCACCACAACCACCACCACAACAACCACCACCACAACAACCACCACCACAACCACCACCACAACCACAACAACCACCACCACAACCACCACCACAACCACAACAACCACCACCACAACCACCACCACAACAACCACCACCACAACAACCACCACCACAACCACCACCACAACCACCACCACAACCACCACCACCACAATCACCACCACAACCACCACAACAACAATCACCACCACAACCACCACAACCACCACCACAACCACCACCACAACCACCACCACAACAACCACCACCACAACCATCACAACAACCACCACAACCACCACCACAACCACCACAACCACCACCACAACCACCACTGGCCATGCAGTAAAGTTAATAAAACAACAGCAGCAGATGCCACGCAAAACAACAAAATCTTAGGTGAACCACACACTAGTACTAGTGAACCCCACTATATGCTACTGAATCCCACTATGTGCTACTGAACCTCATTATGTGCTACTTAACCCCACGGAGTAACAAGCACCAACAACTAACCAAACACTAAAGACCTAGCGAAAACCTCACTTAATTTACCCGTTCATATGTTGAGACAAGAGCATTATATGGTCATAATGACTAAGGTTTCTGTAGAGTAGATGGAAGCTGCTAGTAGATGTGTCCAGGGAAGTATCTACTATGAAACTAAAGAACTTTAAGCTTCAGGGCCTTACATTTAATATACCTTTGAAGAGTTTCGAGTATTTCACTACTTTCCAAATAGCACTCTCCAGGTAGTCCTGGAGGGTCTACCTGGAGGGTGTTCCGGGGATCAACGCCCCCGCTGCATAGTCCTTGACCAGGCCTCCAGGTGGATCAGGGCCTGATCAATCGAAGCCAAGCTTCAAAGGCCCCAAAAATGTATGTCTGCCACTATCTGTGTCAGATGGGAATGTCACAAGGCTCTAGGAAGAGTAGTGTCAGAAGCGTGTCACAAGAAAGCCCCCGGAAGGGTGGAGAGGTGTCAGATGTGTGTCACAAGGAAATGCCTGGAAGGATGGAGGTGGGAGCCAGGATCGTGTGTTGCAAAAGTAACACAAGAATGAGGGAAAAAAAGTAACACCCACAAACAACACAAAGGTAAAACTCGCAGAGAGAGAGAGAGAGAGAGAGAGAGAGAGAGAGAGAGAGAGAGAGAGAGAGAGAGAGAGAGAGAGAGAGAGAGAGAGAGAGAGAGAGAGAGAGAGAACAACAGTAGCACCATCCACGGTAATAGTAACATTAGCAACAGAAGCACCAATAGTAGCAACATCAGTAGACACAACAGTAACAGAAGCTCTATTAGCAGCAGAAACCTCAACAGTAACTGAATCGTCAGTAGCATAACCAAAAGTACCTGCAACCGTGGCAACAACAGCATCATCAGTTTCAGCATAACTTGCAACAGAATCAGCAGTAGCAGCATCACCAGTAATAGCAACACCACCAGCTTTTGCAGCAGTTACACTAGCAGCATCAACAGCAGCAGCACAGCACCAATAACAGCAACTGAACATTAGTAGCAGCAGTAGCCGCATTGACAGTAACGTTTAAAATAGCCTTATCAATAACAGTAGTAATAACAGCAGCATTAAAGTAGCAGCAACAGCAGCAGCAGCAGCAGCAGCAGCAGCATCAGCAGCATCAGCAGCATCAATGGCAGTAGCATCGCCCACCGAAGGTGAAACACGGGCCTTATGTCCTCCAGTGATCCATTGGCGTGAGATGCCAATATTGATTTTCAGATTGATGGTGCAGTCGCCGATATTGCTACACGCCACACCAAAACTGATAGATAAGTCTCCACATGCCCAGAAATTTACATGCGAGGTTGTGTGCTTTCTCTCCGAGTTGGTTTCTGAGGGGAAGCCGACTCACGGCTCAGCTCCTGGCTCTTGTGGGTTCCTGTCTTGCCGGCTCTTGAAACTGGGTATGGAATTTGCTTCATCCGGCTCATTCCTTTTTCTTACTTACCACCTTGAAAGTGAAGAAGTACTTGGCATTTTTTCTATGATTCACTTGTTTTAAGCTATCATTTATGCCCTTTTGCATATGTAAGGTGAGGTGCATAATACTGCATGTGCCATAGTCTCAACCTGCAGAAAATCGTCATGTAATAATGATTCTTGTAGAACGAAGGGGGCGAAACACTCGCATCTTGCCGTAGTCCAACTCCACTCTGACCCCGGCCATGTTGCCGTAGACCAACTCCACTCTGACCCCGGCCATGTTGCCGTAGACCAACTCCACTCTGACCCCGGCCATGTTGCCGTAGACCAACTCCACTCTGACCCCGGCCATGGGCCAGGCTCGCTTAAAAACATTCGCTAAATATTGTATAATAGGCCTATAACTGACTAAATAAGCATGAAAGTCACTTTAATAGAAGATAATAAAAAATCACAGGAAGATATAAGTAGTGTTTTCCAGTGGGCAGTGGAGAACCAAGATGACGTTCTTCTTAATGAATATACTTGCTATGTTACGCAGTCACTACGTACCTTTGGTGACTGTGTGCGATGCTCACAGTCGCGCACAGTCACTGGTGACTGTGTACAGTGCTCCATTTTAAAATCACAAAACAAAATCATACTGGACAGCCTATCAGTTCAGAGAGAAGCAACATGTGAATCAAGAAATTATTTTATTTTATGATGCATAAGGATTTTCATGATTTTGAAAAGCAAAACGTGGAGCTCAAGCCAAACATACATTCAGAAATAGGAAGATATAAGAATAAGCGATGTTTCGAATGTATGAAATATCTTCATCAGTCAGAGGAATGTCATGAAGCGTGCCCCAAGAACTGGAGCTCAACCCATACAAAAACAGTCAAGTAGACATACGCAAATATGCATTAATGTTGGTAGAATTAAAGACAATATGTTACGTAAAAGGATGCAAGTGCAACTTTTGTGGCAACGTCTCGCTCTCCAGGAGCTTTATCAAGCTTTATCAAGCTCCTGGAGAGCGAAACGTTGCCTCAATAAAATGTCACATTAGTTGCACTTGTATCCTATTACCTAACATATGCAAATATGTTAACAGTAGTATGTATGAAGTGTGAAAGTTTCCGTGTGTCAGAGCGACGCGCGGCGTTATGCAGGGCCAGGAATCCAAGTTGGGAAAAAAGATATCGTAATACGAAAAAAAATACTGGATACCTGTAAGAATCCTTACTGAGCCAGCTGGGATGAAACTCATCCAAGGTGCTGCTAGTGTTAATTACAACCAGACCAGATTACGGCTTAAAGAGGAGATGTGACGGAGATGGTGTGAGGCGACAGAAAGGAAGGGAATGGCAGGGATGGAATTGCAGATGGAGAGAGAGAGACACGGATTAGGGAAAGACGAGCTGATGGAGAAGTGGGATAACAGTGCGTAGGAAGGAGGGGTGCAATACGGCAGCAGCATGTGAGTCAATGTGGAAAGAGGGGAAACAAAGACGAAGAAAAGAGGGAGGAAGATGAGACATAGACGTAGGTATAGTAATAATAGAAACATTAACGTAACACTAAGTGGATTTCTCAGCCTTCGTAGCCATAACAAGCACAATTTAATTTAGTCTAATCCAACTAAATATATTTTTGATAAGTTTACACTAATTTAATATTAAACAAACACAATGAAATATATTTTTTGTCTGTTAGATTCAGAATGATTTTTTCGTAATTGCTGCATATACAAATTTTCACTTGCCTTATTCGGAAAGAAGAGCGTTGCTGTTTAAGCAAAAATCGCAGATTTCAAGCATTGTTTGTTTGTATATATAAATATATATATAAATATATATATATATAAATATATATATATATATATATATATATATATATATATATATAATTAACAAACAATAAGAGTAACGAACAAACACTTAACACAAATATTACCAAGTTAAATTAGACAGCAACCGTTAAAACAAAAAAAAATTAAATTATTAATGTAAAAACACTTAAAATTTCCCCGACGCCCCCACAGGCACCTCGGTAATTAAAAAAAATACATGGCATTGGTGGAGGAAGAGGATAATACAGTGTAATGAATAAAAGTCACAGTACAGGGGCTGCAGGAATTCAACACTCACAAACTGGAAATAGAAACTAGACTGCGTCTTGGTTCCTCTTGGGACATTACAAAGTCTCGACGTCACAGCAGATCAGGACTTACCTCTACCTTTCGTTTCATTTCTAAATTTTGAGTTTCCTGCGATTACATTATGACCTATTTTTCCCAGTTTAGACAACCTCTCACAGGATGACTGAGGACGCAGACCCACGACCATCACAGCCTGGCTAAAGAAAGAGCATAAGAGCAAAACGTGCTTTGTGACAACGTTTTGCCTTGCGCAGAGTTTCGTTAGTGTCAACAGAAGTTACATCTACACTTACCTTTTGTTGAACAATGTCGGCAGCACGCTTTTGTATCTACGATATACAGTCTGGCTGATTGGGCGGCTCCTGAAGAATTTTGTCTAGTTACCTCTCTAATATTTCTACCTGACTGTCGAGCGCTGGAAAACCAAGTTCTGAACTCGGGTAATGACAGTGTTGACATTCCTGTTTATTTTTCTTACGCATACCGATATACCTTGATGAGTTCCGAGAGTCTTTCTACTCCCAGAGCCCGGCCATGGGCAAGGCTCGCCTAGTGCTTGCCTGGTCAAAGAGATTGTAATAATGCTGGTAAAAAAGTGCAACGGCTTGACAAAATTCCTGGAGAGCGATACATAGCCACAATAATATATAGCATTAGTTGGGCTCGTGTCCTTTTACCAAACAGGCTGTTGCTGCTGGTAGGCCGCTGCCCCACATATACGTTTATTCAATATTTCCAAGTGTTTGAGATCACTAACTGATTTTTCAGGGGAACTAGACGGCAGTTCATGATAACTAGACGGCAGTTCATGATCATCCAGGCTGTGACGCTAACGCTGGACTGCGTGCTGACAGCGCACAGTCCAACAGATCAGTCAATAAGTCAGGTCCTGGCTGGTGCCGTGGTAGCGATGACTCCCGGAATCATCAGGAGGTTCTCGACAGGAAAAGTAGTCTCTGAGGACGATGGAAACTCAAGAGAAGATAATGATGTAAGTGATTCTGAGGGATTGGAATGCATACCTGTAAATTATTCTTCCCTCACCCAACTTTTCCCTGTACTATTTCTTCCTCCACTTCCTTCTTTTCATTTTTCTACCTGTCTTTCTCTCTTCTCTGTCCACCTCTCGTATCTATATTGGCTCTTTCCTTCGTGTGTTAATGTGTCTAGTTAATAAAGTCGGACCCAAACGTCGTAATAAGTTTCTTTCTCTTATATACGTATTTTCTCTTATTTGCCTGCCCCTCCCCCACCATTCCTTTCCTCTCCCTTTCACCTCCTTCCTTCATCCCCTCCCACCTTCCCTTCCCTTTCTTTTGTGACACAATATTACTATGCTGGACACTGCGTCCTTGTCACCTCACTCGTGTCATGTAGATATTGTGACTGACTCCCTAGAACCTCGCAGAGACACTACACCTGCTAACCTGTCACAACAGGTGATGGGATACTGTCAGAGGAAATGAACCACACGGGAGCAATGGGAGATAAACGAATAATAGGAAGAAGACAATGAAGTTGTGGGAGGGGGAGAAGGGATGCTGGAACAGCACCCGTATTTTCCATGTGGCAGAAAGGCAACATTATTATGAGTCTCGAGTGCAAGATCTACCGTCACATGAGTTTATCGGCCTTTGATATACCTTTGATGAGCTCCGAGAGTCTTTCTCCTCTCGGAGCCCGGCCATGGGCCAGGCTCGTCTGGTGTTTGCCTAGCCAATCAGGATGATGCTGCTGGTAGCCCGATGCCCCACATATCCATCACAGCCTGGTTGTCCTGTACTCAATTACAGTTTTTATTTCATTCATTCTTACACAGTAGAGTAACTGAAAATTGACCTCTTTAATTGACATACTGTTGTCTGAGGCCCTTTTATGTATAACTTCGATGGTTTCAAGAGTTATGTCCCCCGAGTCCGTCTTTGGGCCCACTGGAACACTTGAAATATATTCGTCAGAAGATTTGCGGTTTCTTCTACCGATGCAAAATCTGCATTATTTCTTACAACGGAAAAGGAGCAGAGAGTTGTATCCAAAATCGACTGAGATCCTCAACGAAGAAAACCGGAAGCCTTGAGGATGATGAGATGCCTTATACCAGTATATCTACATTATCTAAGATATAGATATATATATATATATATATATATATATATATATATATATATATATATATATATATATATATATATATATATATATATATATATATATATATATATATATATATATATATATATAAGAGTATGAGGAATCTCCGCCTGTTCATTCGTCTTCTACAGAAATAAGGAGATGCTATGAACATTGCAGGAGGTACGACCGGCCGTCCTACCAACATTTGAAGTAATCAGAGTTCAAGGGTCGCAACATCTTCAATAAAAGATGTCCTAAGTGAATGCATTTATGTATATTTCCTTCATCGGAGTTACGGTTATTTCAAAGCCTTGCTGTATCAGAGACTTATGTATAGTTAATATACAGTTATTTTTGCCTACACTCCCCTCACTCCCCTACCTCTCATTCTCACACGCCCACTCTCGCACTCCCTTGCACTAACACGCAACATGCACTCTCTCATACAAGCACTCACACGCTAACACGCACTCTCTCATGCTCTCCTGTCCTCTCAAAATCGCCATATGTTGCTGTTAGATGATGCTGGGGTGATGGAAGGTGAGATCTTTAATCCTGCGCTGATTACATCCTCTCGCGGTGGTGTCACCCGAGGAAGGTGCGGTCCACCGCAGGATCCTCTACGCCGCCCCTGGCTGCTTGCGCGCCCTCTGGAGGAGGAGGGGGACCGCGCAGCTCCTCCGCCTACTCTAATTGCAATGCTTCCTCTATTCATTTCTAATCCTTCCTCACGGTTGATGCTGCTCAAGAGACGCTGTTTAGGAAGGAATGCCAAAAAAAAATATGGTTGAAGGAAGGGAGGGAAAGAGACGACAGGGAAAGAGGGTAAGGATCTTTGAAAGGAACATTATGACACCCACAGGTCAACATATGGTGAACGGGTTATCCCTTTGTATGAGTACCTCGGCCACTATACTTTTCATCGCACAAAACCTGGACAATTCCACCAGCCGCCCACAGAGCTGCCTACGCCCGACGCCCACGCTCTGGGGATTAGCGGAGAGAAACAGCAATGTGACACCAAAGCAGGTGAGGGGTCAGGGTTAGAGTAGGTGAGGGAGAGAAGGAAGGATAACCTAGGGAGATGAAGCAGACGCGGGTGACAAGTGAATGCAGGTGATACGGGGAGTATAAAAAGGATGAATTCACCTACCTCCAACATATATAAGGGCAGGTGAATCCTGACGACACAAGGGCCTTCGTTTAGTCAAGCATACTGACACTTTGCTTCCTAGCTAGCGATCTGATGCAACCCCCTCCTCCCCCCAGACTAAGATTTATGAGTGGGGCGCCTTTGTGCTGGTCGGCCAGCGGGGTATGATAAATATTATAACGTCACATCTCGGCCACTAATCCCCCCAACGAGCTTCACAATAGTTTTTATTTTCATATATCAAGAAATCCTAAGTCCTGTAGGTACGGGGGATCCCACCACACGCAAAAGATGGGGTAGCCAGGGCTACGTAACAGCTTGGAAGAGTTGTACGTTTATCTAATGATAATTTCAATATACCTTTGATGAGTTCCGAGAGTCTTACTACTCCCGGAGCCCGGCCATGGGCCAGGTTCGTCTGGTGCTTGACTAGTCAACCAAGCTGTTGCTGCTGATGGCCCGTAGCCCCATATCTATCATAGCCTGGTTGATCTGGTTCTGAAACCTGTGTGTGTGTGTGTGTGTGTTAGATATGAGAATGAGAAAGACTAAGGAGCGAATACTGTGCCCTGAGAAACAGAACTTCAAGGAAAGAGAGAAAATGAACTGAAGAAGAGCTAAGATAGGACTAATAAGGGGAGAGGAGAGGAATGGTATCAGGTTTCCCGTTCTTTTCGAATCACAATGAACAAGGAGCATTTTCTTTTGTGATGCCACCAAGGGTAACTTGATCATTTCCTCCAGTGAATGGGTTTCAGGTGACAGGTATACATATCCTACGAATTTAATATCTCCCTCACATAACAGCATCTACACGATTCTTTTATTTTAAGCCCTGGGATTTTATGCAGTGTATGGGACATTATGGGGTTGACGTTCACATGGAGAAGTACAGGTTACGTGGGCTTCGAAGTCTACCATGATGAGGCGTTGGTCCTGTACGATGGAATAAATGATAATCCCCATTTGATGGATTTCGAGGCTTTCACTACTCCCGGAACCCGGCCCTGGGCCAGGCTCGTCTGTCGCTGGCCTGATCAACTAAGTTGTGGCTGGTTTTAGAAAGACACTTGAGCAAACACTAGGACATTTATTAGAAAACGTTTCGGTCCTGGGACCTCGATCACTTCTAACACACAAGAGGTTAAGAAGACTGTGCATATAGATGAGAGTGTTGGCCCCAGTATCTTTCTAAACCAGTTTGTCGGTAACTGTTACCAAGGTTTTAAGCTGTAGCTGTTGGCAGCCCGCAGGTTGATCTGCGGATCTGGTGGAGATACTTGTCCAGTTTCCTCCTGAAGACTTCAGAGTTTAATAGTCCGGGACCATGGATGCTGATACAATGTTCAGTGGACCCAGACTAGTCTACATCTTACCAAAATACATCAGAAACACCGATATCCTCGCCCTTATATCCTTTCCATTTACTCCCACCTTTGCCAGTCACATCAACCATCAATGTGAGTACAGCCATCACCCCAGCCTCAGACAAGGAGGGAGTTAAAGAAAAGCTTAATAAACTACATGTTTTCTGACATGATTTTACCAGAGACATAAAAACAGAGAAGGAGCACTGGAGCAGGCCTACTAGTCCATACTAGGCAGGTCCAAATCACACCCTTTCAAAAAGGAAAGAGCACCGCAGCTAGACCTACTGGCCCATGATAGGAGGGTCCAAGTCACACCCTCTCCAGAAGGAAGGTGCACTGCAGCAGGCCTACTGGCCTGACTGTGGCGATATATTTTCATTTCAAGAGGAGGCCAAAAGACTACTACCTGTTCCTGCTTTTCAACATCCACACATGAAATAAACAATATCATATTCAAAATAGGAAGCCTCAACACTGGACTATTGCATCTTAATGTATATAGTCTACATAGATATTATTGTTCTCTCTCTCACTCTCTCTCTCACTCTCACTCTCTCTCACTCACTCTCTCTCACTCACTCTCTCTCACTCACTCTCTCTCACTCACTCTCCCATATCTTCACTACAACTCCACCTCAAGAGACAACTACTAAATACATTTCCGACACCATAAGCCTCACACAAAAGAACTTCCATATCAAAACAAGATTGGTAATTGGACGTCCCTGGTGCAGTAAGGTAGCTACGTGGTCTCCATCTGGGAAATATGAGAGCTGCCCCAGTCATTTTTTACATTTAGGAGCAATGTGGGAAAGACGAGGCACGGGGAAACAGGCAGGAACGAAATGGCGGGGGAGAAAACGACAGAAAAGCGCGGGAAAGAATTGGTGCGGGGGGGAAAAACGCGGGAAAGAACTAGCGGGAAGAGGGACGCGGGAAAGAACTGGCGGGAATAAGAAGCGCGGGGGAAAATGGCGGAAAAATAGAAAATATCAGAGGGAAGAGTAAGAGACAGGAAAATGAAAGATGAGATAAGGTGTTAAAAACGGCCTCGAAAAGTGAAAAAAATATAAGACGAGAGAAGAGACAATGAAGAGAAAACGAAAAAAAAGAGGCGACGAAAGGAGACGATAAAAAACGAGACGATGACAGAACAGATGAAGAGTGAAGAGACGGTGAAATGGGGATAAAAATTAAAAAAGAGAATAAGAAAAGATGAACGAGGAGATGGCAAAAAAAAAAAAAAAGTGATACATGAAGAGAAGCATAAAGGAAAATATAGGGAAGAGAATGAGGGAAGCCTCACCTCTCTTCTCATTTCCTGGGGACTAGGATGACGTGCAGAACCCTTACTGTTATGGTCAGACAGCAGGGGGGAAGGGGATGGAGGAAGACAGCAAGGGGAGGGAAGGAGGAAGGCAGCAAGGAGGGGAAGGAGGGAGACAGCAAGTAGAGCGATGGGGAGAGGGAGACAGCAGGGGAAGGGAAGGAGGAAGATAGCGGGGGATGGAAAGAGAGAGGAAGACAGCAAGGATAAGGAAGGAGAGAGGGAGACAGCAGGAGAATGGAAGATGGGGGGGACAGGAGAGGGAAATTGAAGAAGAGAGTTATACTTACAGATCAATCCTGAGTTCGCAGTCATGAGTTTCCGTTTCTTCTGTTTAACTACATTTTGTTCGTCAATCTTTTCCGCCATTTAACCAGAAAGAAATTATCTCTTGAAGTCATTCTGTAGTCATTCTGTAGCTCAGCTGGGCTTTCAGCATGTACGTTCCCTCATAATGGGCACTCTGATATCAAATATTCTCTCACTTTGTGTTTAACACTATACACTCGAAGTGACCCTCTCAATCTACCTACACAAGTCTGCCACACTGGATGGTCAAATGTGTGATGACGGACGTACGGTTTTGTTGACACTGTGTAGTGGGTAACCTACATAAAAGTGAATTCGAAAATTTCATGCGAGGGCCGCATCCATTTCCTAGAAGGGCCACATGCAGCCCTCTGGCCTCTAGTCGGGGGCCCCTGCTATAAAGCATTATGTGATAAATGGTTTTGAAAACCGACAAGCTGAAGACTGAGACACGCAGCATATGGGAATCTTTATTAAGGGGACGTTTCGCCACACAATGACTTCATCAGTCCACTACAGAGAAGAATAGTTTAAAGATCAGGAGTTTGAGGTAATCAGTCCCTCAGTCTGGAGTCGATATAACCAATCCATAAATTTTGATAAGAATACAGCACATGCGCAGAGAAGGGGCCTATATACTGTAGACAGGTGAGGCGAAGCAGTCGTAGGTGTCACAAAAATTATTAATTGGAGATGAAAGGTATAAAATACTAACACGATAAACCATACCACGGGTGGGATAGAACCCGCGGTCAGAGAGCTATAAAACTCCAAACCGACGCGTTAGCCACTGGATCAGCTGGCTAACAATAAAACTCATCCAACTAGGTTTATTTCTACACCATAGGAAGGTTAGCATAGGCCACCACTGTGACCACAAATGCAAGTTTTTTTACAGACGAATCTCCCGCTACCGTGGCCGTGACGAACTCTAGCTCAAGTCCCCTCAAAGTCATCATCATGACTCACGAAATCGTAATGACACGATTTGTTTGCAATCGTGTCATTACGATTTCCTGAGTCGTACTAACACGATGGTACAATAAACACATGCAGTATGCGCTCTTTTATTGACTATGTTTCGCCCGCTGTGTGGGCGAAACGTAGTTAATAAAGGATCGCATTATACTGCTTTTGTATTTATTTTTCCAAAACTATTAAGTATCATAAATCATACACTAATTACCTTCTTAAGCGAGTCAACATATTCTCGCAAACATTATCACTACATTCCATTCCTTCCAGTGTGCTCTAACAACCAACAACTCGGATCTTATTCCCATTCCTGGATTCCAGGAAAGAGGGAGAGGGGGGAGGGAACCACTGGAAATTTCTCAAGTTATGGACTCTCTGTCTGTCATATACGACGCGGAGTAAGTGGGCAGACGGGAGAGGGAAGAGGACTGGGAGAAGGAACAGGACTGGGAGAGGAAAGACGACTGGAAGAGGGAAGAGGGCTGACAGAAAAGGCAAAAAGAGGCAGACAAAGAGACAGAAGACACAGCAAAGTGAGTGGAAAAGACAAGGGGTTATGAGGGGAGAGAGAGAGAGAGAGAGAGAGAGGCAGGCACCTGTGTAGTCTCCTTCGTGGATGACTCCTGTGTCCAGACTCCTCCTACATAGAATATTTAAGGCCTACCTGGAGGTTACCTGGAGGTTATTCCGGGGATCAACGCCCCCGCGGCCCGGTCCATGACCAGGCCTCCCGATGGATCAGGGCCTGATCAACTAGGCTGTTACTGCTGGCCGCACGCAGTCCGACGTACGAGCCACAGCCCGGCTGATCCGGCACTGACTTTAGGTATCTGTCCAGCTCTCTCTTGAAGGCAGCCAGGGGTTTATTGGCAATTCCCCTAATGCTTGATGGGAGGCTGTTGAACAGTTTTGGGCCCCGGACACTTATGGTGTTTTCTCTTAGTGTACCAATGGCGCCCCTACTTTTTATTGGCGGCATTTTGCATCGCCTGCCCAGCCTTTTACTTTCGTAGGGAGTGATTTCTGTGTGCAGATTTGGGACCATTCCTTCCAAGATTTTCCAAGTGTAGATTATGATATATCTCTCCCTCCTGCGTTCCAACGAGTACAAGTCAAGTGCTTCCAAGCGTTCCCAGTAGTTAAGGTGCTTGACAGAACTTATACGTGCAGTAAAGGATCTCTGTACACTCTCTAGATCTGCGATTTCACCTGCTTTGTATGGAGATGTTAATGTACAGCAGTATTCCAGCCTAGAGAGAACAAGTGATTTGAAAAGGATCAACATGGGCTTGGCATCTCTCGTTTTGAAAGTTCTCATTATCCATCCTATCATTTTCTTTGCACGTGCGATCGTGGCACTGTTGTGATCCTTGAAAGTGAGATCCTCAGACATTACTACTCCCAGGTCCCTTACATTATTTTTCCGCTCTATTGTATGGCCGGAGTCAGTAGTATACTCTGTTCTAGTTATTATCTCCTCCAGTTTTCCATAACGGAGTAGTTGGAATTTGTCCTCATTGAACATCATATTGTTTACCGTTGCCCACTGGAAAACTTTGTTTATATCTTCTTGGAGGTTAACCGCGTCCTCAGCAGATGACAGCCTCATGCAGATCCTAGTATCATCCGCAAAGGATGATACGGTGCTGTGATGTATATCTCTGTTTATGTCTGATATGAGGATTAGGAATAAGATGGGGGCGAGTACTGTGCCTTGTGGAACAGAGCTCTTCACTATGGCAGCCTCCGATTTAACTCTGTTGACCACTACTCTTTGTGTTCGATTTGTTAGGAAGTTGAAGATCCATCTCCCCACTTCCCCAGTTATTCCTTTAGCACGTATTTTATGGGCTATTACGCCATGATCGCATTTGTCAAATGCTTTTGCAAAGTCTGTGTATATTACATCTGCATTCTGATTTTCTTCCAGTGCATCCAAGGCCATGTCATAGTGATCCAGTAGTTGTGAGAGGCAGGAGCGACCTGCCCTGAACCCATGTTGCCCTGGATTGTGCAGATTTTGGGAATCCAGGTGATTTGCAATCCTGCTTCTTAGCACTCTTTCAAAGATTTTTATGATGTGGGATGTCAGAGCTATTGGTCTATAGTTCTTAGCTAATGCTTTGCTGCCACCTTTATGGAGTGGGGCTATATCCGTTGTTTTAAGTGACTGTGGAATTTCACCCATGTCCAAGCTCCTCCTCCATAGTGTACTTAGGGCACGCGAGAGGGGTTTCTTGCAGTTCTTAATGAAAACAGAGTTCCACGAGTCTGGGCCCGGGGCTGAGTGCATAGGCATGTTGTCAATGGCTTTTTCGAAATCTATCGGAGTTAGGGTAATGTCGGAAATCTGGCATACATTTATGGAGTTTTGAGGCTCATTCATGAAGAAATCATTTGGGTCGTCGATCCTCAGACCGATTAGTGGTTCACTAAATACAGAGTCGTACTGGGATTTCAATATTTCACTCATTTCCTTGTTGTCGTCTGTGTAAGTCCCATCCTGTCTGAGTAAGGGCCCGATACTAGATGTGGTATTTGCCTTGTTTTTGGCATATGAAAAGAAATATTTTGAATTTCTTTCAATTTCACTAATAGCTTTAAGCCCCTCCTGCCTCTCCTGGTTCCTGTAAGAGTCATTTAGCTTAAGTTCGATAGTTTCCACTTCCCTGGTCAGCCCCTCCCTTCCTTCCTGTAATATATACTTTCACAGTTTTTGATTAAGAAGCGCTACAAGTATGAGCCTGGGGCAGAGTTCATGGGTACACTACCACCACCTACTTCAATGTGGGTTTAAAAAACTTTGTCAGAAATTTTTGGAGTTACAGTGTGTTTCGAGTGTCAGAGAAAATTAATTTTGATTGTCATCTATACCATAACGTCTCACTGAACACTGAGTCATATTATGCTTAAGTATTTTTCTCATTACTTTGTAATCCTTAATGTAACATCCATCTATCCATCACTCTTAAAGAAAGACCTTAATGCAAGATCCACCTATCACCTTTAGAGAAGGACCTTATTAATGCAAGATTCATCTATCCATCACCCTTAAGCAAAGATCTAATACTCGATTTGACTTTTGCCCTGAATTTCGTACGAAAAAAAAAAGTACTTTGGGTTTGTTTATATTTTATTAGTGGCTTTTGTTTTCCCTCCTCCCTTCCTTTCTCCATGTCTCCCTCTCTCCCTCCTGTATAATGCATTCAGCTTTATTTCAATGTTTTCTTTTTCTCAAATGAATATTCCTCTTCGCTCCTGAGAAAGTGTGAGAGATTTGAGAAGTCCAGTGATGTATCGTCTTCGCTTGTAGAGAGAACGTCTCTCTCTCTCTTTCTATCACTCTTTTCTCCCTTAGCACAGGCTAATGAACTCACCCTCTCTAGACAATGGTTTACATTCACCTTACCCGTACTGTCTTCCCACCATGTTTCAGAAAGGTCGTGAATTATTCGATTCAAGTTAACGTATTTATGGGAGAAATTGAATTTGTCGAATACTCTCTCATGACTGTTCTGGTGCTCACGGTCCACTAGCGTGTATGTAGGTCTGGACCCCCAGTTACGTTGTGGTCCAAGCTATAACTGTGTTAACACCAACAACAATGTTAACACTAGCAACAATGTTAACACCAATAACAATGTTAACACCAACAACAATGTTAACACCAACAACAATGTTAACACCAACAACAATGTTAACACCAACAACAATGTTAACACCAACAACAATGTTAACAACAACAACAATGTTAACAACAACAATGTTAACAACAACAACAATGTTAACACCAATAACAATGTTAACCCCATCAACAATGTTAACACCAACATCACTGTTAACATCAAGGTTTTGAAGTATTCAATACTGTTATGTCCCATTCAAAATCCTTATTATTTATAAATGAAAGATTAAGGGAATTTGGTGATCAGTCAATCCCATAATCTGCTATCCAGAGGGAAATATATCACAATGTTTTTCGTTCGTTTGTGTGAGAATTTGCTTTGCTACCTTTGATTTTCGTCGTTATTGCATTTGTTTCATTCATTTTTTAAGATATCTTAAACTGGATTTTATGGGGAGTTGGGGAGGAGCCAGGGAGGGTAGATGTGGAGAGGATTATGAAGGGAAGCAAGGAGAGAAGCAGCTGTGAAGAGCAGAAGGGAAGGAGGAAGGGACCATTTAAGGAGGAAGAAGCCGTGGAAGGAGCAAAAAATCGAGGAAGGGTGCATGGAAGAAGGGATGGAAGGGGACTATAGAGGAAAGAAAGATGGAGGAAGGGTACATGGAAGAAGGGATGGAAGGGGACCATAAAGGGAAAAAAGAAGGATGGAGGAAGGGTACGTGGAAGAAGGGATGGAAGGGGACCATGGAGGGTACGTGGAAGAAGGGATGGAAGGGGACCATGGAGGGTACGTGGAAGAAGGGATGGAAGGGGACCATGGAGGGAAGAAAGATGGAGGAAGGGTACGTGGAAGAAGGGATGGAAGGGGACCATGGAGGGAAGAAAGAAAGATGGAGGAAGGGTACGTGGAAGAAGGGATGGAAGGGGACCATGGAGGGAAGAAAGAAGGATGGAGGAAGGGTACGTGGAAGAAGGGATGGAAGGGGACCATGGAGGGAAGAAAGAAGGATGGAGGAAGGGTACGTGGAAGAAGGGATGGAAGGGGACCATGGAGGGAAGAAAGAAGGATGGAGGAAGGGTACGTGGAAGAAGGGATGGAAAGGGACCATGGAGGGAAGAAAGAAGGATGGAGGAAGGGTACGTGGAAGAAGGGATGGAAAGGGACCATGGAGGGAAGAAAGAAGGATGGAGGAAGGGTACGTGGAAGAAGGGATGGAAGGGGACCATGGAGGGAAGAAAGAAGGATGGAGGAAGGGTACGTGGAAGAAGGGATGGAAGGGGACCATGGAGGGAAGAAAGAAGGATGGAGGAAAGGACCCTCTACCTACTACTCCATCATCTCTGCTAGACGGGTTTTCCTTCTAAATCATAAAAATAGGACGCAAGACCAGACATAATTCGTGACGGGGAATTAAAGCGCAAAGATTCTTCACCACAGAGTGGGAGGGAGGGAGGGAGAGGGAGAGAGGGGAGTAGGAAAGGGAGAGGAAAGGTGAGAGGGGGAGAGAAAGGCGAGAGGGAGGGAAGGTAAGGGGAAGAGAGGGAAGGCAATGAGGTGAGAGAGAGAGAGAGAGAGAGAGAGAGAGAGAGAGAGAGAGAGAGAGAGAGAGAGAGAGAGAGAGATGAAAGACAATGAGAGAAAATGAGGTGTAGTCTCGACCTTATATGCCTTCCTGTTGATCTACAATTTTTACAGTTCCTTAATAATGTGAGAAATCACGAAATCGCTTGGAATTTCACTATTTTTTCACAGTGGTTGTTCTGCATATTGTGACATCACCTACTTACTGTGATCTTATTACACACACACAAAGTGGCCTCTTTATTAGGTACACCTAATCATTAATGAATATATCTAAGCCAATCACGTTGAAGCACTTCAATGCCTAAAAGCATGCAGACATGGTGAAAAAACTCAGTTGTTGTTCAGACCAAACAGTGAAATGATTGTTGGTGCCAGACAGGATGGTCTGAGTATCTCAGACACTGCTGATCTCCTGGGACTTTCACGTGCAAGTCTCTAAAGTTTACAGGGAATTGTGTGAAAAACACAAAATATCCAGTGATCAGTAGTTCTGTGGTCAAAAACACCTTGTTAATGAGTTCAAAGGAGAATGGACAGATTGGTTTAAACTGACAGGAAGGCGACAGTATCTCAAATAACCATGCGATACAATAATGGTATGCAGATCATATCTGAATGCACAACACGTCCAACCTTGAAGTGGATGGGTACAGCAGCATTAGACTACACCGGGTTCCACTCATATCAATTAAGTACATGAAACTGAAGCTACAGTGGGCATAGGCTCATCAAAAATTGGACAGTTGAAGATTGGAAAAGTGTCGCCTGGTTTGACGAATCGTGATTTCTGCTGCAGCATGCAGATGGTACGGTCAGAATCTGGCGAGAAAATTCGGGATGTGGAACAAGAGATTTGCAGCGTGAATGTACAGCCGACAAATCTACTGCGTGATGCTATCATGTCAACATGGACCAAAATCATTAAGAAGTGTTTCCAGCAGCTTGTTGAATCCATGTCACCACGAATTCAGGCTATTCTGGAGGAAAAGGGTGGCCCTACCCAGTACTAGAGGGAGTACCTAATAAAGTGGCCTCTGCCAGGTAAACATCTTGGGTTCGATCCCCGGCTAGTCACAGCATTATCCACATTAAAACCACATTTGTTTTGTGGATGTATATATATATATATATATATATATATATATATATATATATATATATATATATATATATATATTTATTTGTGTGGGGTGGTTGGGTGGGTTGGGAAGAGAGAGAGAGAGAGAGAGAGAGAGAGAGAGAGAGAGAGAGAGAATGAATTCTAATACCTAGGCAACTGTTCACACTGTCAGTGTTCCGTGGGAGCATCGCTGCTTTAAAGTAGCGCTCCGGGAGCCCGCTTTACGGGCAATTTAGTAAATTTTTCGGTAATTTACTGGGTATCCGCCCATGAACAGGCCATTTGGCGCGGGGAGATACTGGTATACGGATATAACAATCTTATTAGCAGCGGGGGTGGAAGTATAAGAGGGGAGAATAAATGGTGTAGAGGGGAGCACAGGGTAAAAAAGATGCACGTGTGATGTGAGGGGAGCAAGAGCCTTCCTTGTAAATTTTGATGTACCTCTGAAGGTTTTCGAGAGTTTTCCTACTCTCGCAGCCCGGCCCTAGGCCAGGCAGGGAGAGAGAGATGTCTTAGCAGAAAGGACTTGGCTACACAACTATCAACACAACGTTTCACTCTCGTTAGAGCTTTATCAAGTACTGGCTTGCTAAAGCTCTATACAGAGCGAAACGTTGCCTGTGATAAAACTCCACACAGAGCCCTATGTCCTTGCCAACGTACACAAGAGAGCGGTACAGAGGAAGGAGCAAAGAGGAAGATAGAACGACGAAGAGATTGGGCCTACCTGGGGTTTACCTGGAGGGTGTTCCAGAGATCAACATCCTATTTTTAAAACCACACAACGTTTTAGCTTCTATGATGATACTCGGGAGTTTGTTCCACTCATCCACAAATCTATTACCAAGCCAGTGCTTTCCCATATCCTTCCTGAATCTGATTTTTTCCAACCATTGCTGCGAGTCCCGTCTTGGCTAGATACTTTTAGCACGCTATTTACATCCCTTTTATTTATTCCTGCTTTCCATTTTTCCATTTATACACCTCAATCATATACCCCCTAATCCTACGCCTTACTAGAGACTGTAGATTCAGGGCCCTCAGTCTATCCTCATTGGGAAGATTTCTGATACATGGGATCAACTTTGTCATCCAACCAAGGATATATAGGGTTGAAGAACCTGAGGACTCCTATTATTTAATGCCTCTTAATATGAAGCTAAGGATTCTGTTCACTTTATTGCGAACACTTATGCACTGTTGTCTTGGTTTTAATTACTGCTAACCAGAACTCCCAAATCCTTTTTGAAATGAGTAATATTAAGATTTACATTTAGTTTATAAGTGGCATGGGTATTTTCCTGTCCAATGTTTAGAACTTTGCATTTGTCTATATCAAACTGCATCTGCCACTTCTCCAACTACTGCATCAGTCTATTCAAATCCTCCTGGAGTGCTCTAATGTCCTCGTCAGAATGAATTCGACGGCCTATTTTGGTGTTATCAGCAAACTTGCTTATGTCGCTATTTATTCCCTCATCTATGTCGTTTATGTAAATTGTGAACAACGGGCCCAACACTGACCCTGTGGAACGTCGCTTGTGACGTGCCCTCATTCTGATTTTTCCCCATTTATGCAAACTCTCTGCTGCCTATTTGTCAACCATGCCTCTACCCAGGAAAAAATTTCTCCTCCTATTCCATGTACCTTCATTTTCCTCAATAGTCTCTGATGTGGGACCCTGTCAAAAGCCTTACTGAAATCCATATACACAATATCATATTCATTACCATGATCTACCTCCTCAAATACCTTAGTAAAAAAAGTTAATAAATTCGTAAGGTAGGAATGCCCCTTTGTAAAACCATGCTGAGATTCGTTGATTAATTTATGCTTTTCAAGGTGGCTACGAACTGCCTCGGCAATTATTGACTCCATAAATGTTCCCCATTATGTTGGTTAGGCTTGGTCAATAGTCCGAAGCTAAGGACCTGTCACCTGCTTTGAAAATAGGTATCACATTTGCCATTTTCCACTTGTCTGGCACCATGCCAGTTTGTAGTGATATGTTGAAAAGACTAGCTAAAGGTTTGCTAAGCTCCTCTTTACATTCCTTTAGAACCCTTGCAAACAGTTCATCAGAGCCTGGGGATTTGTTAGGTTTTAATTTCTCTGTCTAAGGACCATGTCACTTGTAACCCTAATCGTGTATAGTTTATCAACCTGTTCTACATAATTTATTATTTCTGGAATATGGCTAGTATCTTCCTGTGTAAAAACTGAGAGGAAGTGTTAAAAATCCTACACATTTCCTTATCACTGCCGGTGAGCTGACCCGAGTAACTTCTGAGTGGGCCTATCTTGTCCCTGATCTTACTTCTGTATACCTGCAAGAATCCTTTTGGGTTAGTCTTCGATTCCCTTGCAACTTTAACCTCATAATTTCTCTTTGCTTTTCTTATTCCTTTTTTTTTAATTTCTCTTTAACTGAATATATTGATTTCTTAATTGCCCATCTCCTCTTTTGATTTGCCTATATATGCTTCTCTTTTGACCAATGAGATGTTTTAATCTATTGTTTATCCATTTAGGATCATTTTTGTTTGATCTGATTTCCTTGTTCGGAACATAAATTGTCTGAGCAGCTAAAACTATGCCCTGGAAAACGTCATATCGGCAACCATCACCATCTACCTGACTCATAGTCAGGTCATTCCAGTTCAGTCCACCCAGGTAATTTCGATCAACCAGGCTGTGATGGCCATGTAGACCAGAGGGTCACAAAGAACAAGAACCTGGTTAAACGGGAAAGCACAAGACAAGCCTGGCCCAAGGCCGGGCTGTGAGTAGAAAAACTCTTGAAACTCGTCGCAGGAATACCAAAGGTAATTTGTTTACTGGTTGTTTCTACTTGAGCAGTGTTCTTTCCTTCTTAAATGGGTGTAACTTGGACCTGCCTAGCATGGGCCAGTAGGCCTGCTGCAGTGCTCCTTCTTTAATTCTTATTACTTTAGATCCCTGTAGAAGAATTATGTTTTAGAAGCCAGTCAGCACGTACACACACACACACACACACACACACACACACACACACACACACACACACACACACACACACACACGCCTTCATCTGATTACTTCCACCCATTCTCCACGACCAGACGATCCGATTAGGTAGTTCTGGAAGCTGGAATTGGCTAACTTTCTCATGATTCCATAACACAGGGAAAGAGGGGGAGGCAGGGGGAGCAAGGAGCTGTTAAGGGAAGAGGAGAGGTGGGATGGGGGAAGGGATGCAGCAGAAGAATGGGAATGGGAGGGGGAGGCAGAGGAGGGTTGGGATTAATAAAATGGGATTCAATCCAAGATGAATGGGATGATAATCCCATGTTTTCCCCCCTGGGTCTTCTTTTTCTCTTTTCTCCACTACGTTCCTCTCTTCCCCTCACCCTCCTCCCTTCATTTCCCCTCACTGGCCCACCTTAACTCACCCAGAGTCATATCTGATTGTCTCTCGCTCGCCTATCTCCCCCTATTCCTTGCTAGTATATGGGAGAATAATTCTCGACCTAATGCCCCCTTTTATTGTCAGTAAATATGTCTGTGAGGGCGTCTGCCCTCCGGTGGGCGGGTATACGAGGCAGTGCCATATCGCCCAGTCTTTTATCAACGTGTGTAAAGTTTGCAGTATTGCTTTTGCAGCTCTCATTTCTTCTCCCTAACTAGCTTCTCCGCTCCTTCTTACGTCCGTAATCCTTCCCTGGCTCTCCCTCTTTATCACCTTTTTTTTTACGTATTCTCCATCCGCTTCCTCTTTTCCTTATTTCAGTTTTTCTTGTATGCTTCCTGCTCCACCCCATCTCCTTTCCTTCCATACATCTCCCTACTAGATGCATTGCTTCTTCCTCCTTCATTCCAATCTATCACCCTTATTCCTCCTCCGTCTACTCTACCTCTCTCCTTCACCCTCCTCCCCAACTTTCTTCTCGCACTGGAATGATTTTCCACATTAATTTCCTTCCCTTTTAAAGCATGCAAATGAACCAAATTACATCAGTATCATAATGTAACATAACGGTAGCCAATAACTGCAAACACATTGTAACTTCTATATATGTTTCGTAGAAATATAGACCCGGATACTGATTCCTCTACTTCGAGCCCCCTCAGATGTTTCTCCCGTCGACACTGGAGAAACATCTGCATGAATGCCCGGCTCTTAGCCAGAGATGATTTTTTTTTCACTGTACCATTAAATTCTGTTAAATATTTTGTGGGAATTGCATTCAACATACCTATGACCGGCACAGAATTTTTTTTTTTTTTTTAGTTGTACATACATCTGTGGGGATTTTTTTTCTCTCAGTGTACATAGATATAATTAAAGAACTCTAATGAATTTATTAGACAGGTTCTGACTTTGAGAGTTCCATGCTGTTGTAATAGATTTATTAAATTGCGGAAATTTTATGATCGTGTTCCAAATAATGGGTATACCAGTAACATACCTTTGATCAGTTTCGAGAGTTCTGTATCGGGCTTCGCTGATTTTCGCCCTTTATCGGGTCGTTCACTCGCGACAGAAAAGAATGCATCTGCGCCTTTGATATACCTTTGAAGAGTTTCGAGAGTGTGTCTACTCTCTGAGCCGGCCATGGGCCAGGCTCGTCTGGTGCTTGCCTGGTCAACCAGGCTGTTGCTGCTGGAGGCCCGCTGCCCCACATATCCATCACAGCCTAATTGATCTGGCACCTGGTTTAAACAATTTTGGAAACAGACGATTTTGCATCTTGGAACTCTCCCTCGTGGTTTACTTCATGAGAGAGAGAGATTGCATTGCTGACCGATTGGTCAACCAGATTGTTGCTGCTAACAGTTGACAGGCCTACACAACCATCATAACCTAAATTAGAGGTCCAGTGATACAACCCTGGTGGCAAGAAAGGTATCATTGTTACACAAGACTTAGGTAGTGATGTCAGCAACAAGTCCTGATCCATAAACAAATTCCAACCTATAGGTCAACGCTGAGCCAAAATACATTCCGACAACTGGTTACACACCCAAAAAATATTTCAACACGTGCCAGTCGAGAAATTTTTCAGATGACGAGGAAAGAATTCGTGATTCTTTTCAGTTTTTCGTCCCGAATTGACGGACGGCAATCCTCAAAGGTTACAAAGCCACATCTATGTACAGATTACTTTGTGACGATTTAAGGCAACGGTGTTAGGTCAACCCCAATTTTAGGATTCCGTGGGGACGTATCCTAAGTATCAACTATAGGACACCAGGACATATTCGGAGTTGATGCCTTTGATCTAGAAAACATACATACCCAGGGCCATTTCCAGGATTCCGTGGACACTCATACAATGGTTGATATACTTATAGTAGTGTGTAGATTAGAGAGAGAATGCCGGTTAGGGCATTCTGTCGTGAAGGCATTGGAGGGTGAAGGATCTTCACGTTAAAATGCCTTAGCCTGCCGGGTCGGGCTGTGGTGCATACATTAGGCTGCGGGCACTAAAAGCCTGATTGATCAGGTCAGCAACCAGATAGCCTGGTCTGGGCCCGGACCGCGGAGGCGGTGGCCTCCAGAAGAGACTCCAGGTAAACTCCAGGAGCTGTTTGCCTCATTTACAATCAAAAGACAAGGGCTGGATCAGTCAGGCTGTAATGGATATGTGGGCCAGCAGGCCTCCAACAGCAACACCCTGGTTGACTAGCAACAATCCAGCCTTTCCCAGGGCCAGGCTGCGAAAGCAGAAAAACTCTCCAGACCCATCATAAGTATATCAAAAGTATATACACAGATTCCTAGAGTAGATTTTAGAATTACAAAGGTCACCACACGACTCTCCATATGGACTGATGTAATCACTATAACCACGTCAGGAAACCGTTGTCTTGTTCCCTAATATACTTTACGTACCCTAAACACTGAGACCAAAGAAAGCTACTTTGGGATGATTCCAACGTATAATTCATAGCTGCGAGCATTGGGTGCTCGGAGAGAAGCCTGGGCAGGACCACGTACAAGAAAGCCATGGTGGGTGGAGGGTTTTAAGACGTAGGCACCTGAAGGAGTGGTGCTCGCCCTGGCTAGTCATTCAGTGGCTTAATGTATTGTAATTGGTGGTGGTGGTGGGAAGTGGAGATGTTAGCCACTTGTTTTGCTGTCGTAATACTCCCACTGACCTCCCTTGTTAACTGATGGCGGTGTCAGTGGTGGTGATAGTCGTGTTTGTGGTGGCTGTAGTGCTGATGCCAGCAGTGTTACATCACCATTGGTGACGGTGGTAATGGTGAAGTATCCGAGACAGTGGTGGCATGTCTACCTCTTTACTTGTCAATTCAGGGGGACCACGACCCGGACCCAGCCCAGGCCTCCTGGTTGATGACCTGATCAACTAGGCTGTTAGGGACTAATTAGGGGCTAATTAGGGACTGTCTGCAAGCAGGCAGACAGGATCCCCTGGCTGTCTCAAAGAGCTCCTTAGGTCAGCTTCTGATTATCCTGGCTGCGATGCCTACACTGGACTGCATGCGGCTAGCACCAACACCCATCAACCAGGAGAGCTGACCAGGTTGCGGGGGACCATGAGCTCCAAAAACATCTTCAGGTAGCCTTCAGACAACTTGCAACACCTTACTCCTTTTGTATTCACCGATAACCTCTTCCCTTACACTTATGGTAATGGCCACCATCCTCCGCAGTACTGTAGACACTCCCCTTAGTATACACAGAACCCGCACCTGAACACCTCGATCCTACTCTTTTCCCTCAGCTTAATAGCTGAGGGAAAAGAGTAGGATCGAGGTAAGGGCAAGATCGAAAGGTTTGAGATAGGAAGAAAGTGAAGGGGGTGACATTATTATAATCAAAAAGAAGCGCTAAACCACAAGGGCTATACAGCGCTGAAGGGGGGTGACAGCTTATCTAGAGTTCACCTGGAGTCACTTCAGGGGAGGTCAGTGCCCTCGCGGCCCGGTCTCAGACCAGGCCTCCTGGTTCCTGACCTGATCGATCAAGCTGTTAGTCCCAGCCGCCCCGCAAGTATACACCACAACCCGGCTCATCAGGAGCTGATTTTGAGGAATCTGATGAATTCCCTCTTGAAGTTAATTTGGATTACCAGTGAAGGGCTCTTGAAACAAGGAATAAGAGCTACCCCCTCCCCCTTACGTGGATCAAATCTCATTCCCTCCCATTCCCCAGGTGCTACACAACCACTAAGAGTTTAGCGCTTCCCCAGGAATACTAATGAGAATAAAATATAAATAATAAAACTGTTACTAATAATGATAATTGCAAAAATATCAATAATATTTGAAGTAATAAAAAAATAATAGGACCATTATTATTATTATTATTATTATTATTCTCTTCCTAATTAGCAAACATTCATAGTTACCAGCTAGATTATCTCATACCTCTAGTAACAAAAGTAGATGGCGGTAGTAACAAGCACAGTAACGGCAATTATTACAGCTAATTAGGAACAATACCTAGCAATTAGATTAGGTATGCCTGAGGTTGTAGTTAAAGCATCCGCTAACTGCCCAATTACTGGCATACTGGTAATTTAGAATGGTCTCAGCACAAACCAATACTAGAACAGATGGTCACTGGAGAAATACAAACGTAAGCAGCTTAAATGACTAAGAAACTAGAACTGGGATAAACGATGATGACGATGAAGAAGAAGAAGAAGAAGAAGAAGATGAAGATGAAGATGAAGATGAAGATGAAGATGAAGATGAAGATGATGATGATGATGATGATGATGATGATGATGATGATGATGATGATGATGATAATGATGATAATGATGATGATGATAATGATGATGATAATGATAATGATGATGATGATGATGATGAGGAAGATATAACGAAGGAGAACACCAACAAACCTCTGGCTGTCTCCAAGAGGGAAGTGGGCAAGTTCCTCAAAGCAGTTCCTGACCATCCGGGCTGTGGTTCGTACGTTGCACTGCATGCGGCCAGCAGTAACAACCTGGTTGATCAGGCTGTGGTTCACTAGATGCCCTGGTCTGGGACCAGCCACCCTTCAGGCGAGTCAAATCTTAACGTCACAACACTCAACATCAACTCTAACCTAACCTAAACCCGTCACCTGAACTATCCTGTGATATACCTGTGACCAATTTCAAGTTTTTCTACCACGCAGACCGGCCTGTGGTCAGGCTTTTCGGTATACTGCCTATTCAACCAGGCTGATGCTGTTGGCGGCCCACTGGCTCACATATATGTCACAGCTTATTTGATCTGGCACTTGGCTGACGTAGGACCCGGTTCCCTTTGAAAACTTCTACACTTATTCCTGTAAAAATCTCTCATGTCTGCTGGTAGCAGGTTCAATAGTTGTTAAATTAGACACATGTGCAACTCTTGGGTATCTTTATTGAGGAAACGTTTCGCCACACAGTGGCTTCATCAGTCCATACAAAGGATAAACTTGAAGAACAGGAGGAGAATGAGGTAATCAGTCCCTCAGTCTTGAGTCGATGTGGTCAGTCCATTCATCTACAACAGGTTCAATAGTCTCGCACCACCGACGGTGACAGAGTTTTCTTGTGTCTACGGTGCAATTGCTTTTTCACTGAGTTTATTTTGCAGCTCCTCCCATATCTCACTCCGGGACGTTGTTTTGGTAGTGTGAAGATTTGTGACTAGAGCCTTAAGTATCTTTATTTATATTATCAGGTATTAGTCTTTTCTTCGTTCCAGAGAAGATTCCCAGTCTTGTAAATCATTCCTTGTAGTTCAAATGTATTACTGGTTCTATTGGGGCATTGTTTCCATCTCTGATATTCTCTTCTGCCTCTTTTGCTTTCTTGATTATTTCGTTATAGTTCTTATCACTGTTCGTGAAACCTGGTTTGACACCCCACCAGCCCACCTACCTTTCCCAAGCTTTTCCCACAACAGGTCTCCCAAACGCATCGTCTCGACACACGAGCCCCACTAAATCCACCCCACACAAGTTCACCCCCCACACACAAGTCCCCCTATCTCACACAAGGTCCTTACCCCCTCAGCCATGTGTCCCTGGCCCGCCTGGCCCCGCCTGGCCCGGGAGTATTACAACCCCACCGTCCGTGTTCTATTATGAAGAACACACATTAAACCCGGGTACACTTGCGGCGCCCGCAGACAATTTTTATCAGAAACGTCTCTACCCTTTCCCTTCTCGCTGATCCTTCCCTTCCCCTTCCCATTCCTTCTTGGTGACTGTACTCTTCTTTCTCTTCCTTTCCATTCAGATAAAAGCGTCGTCGAAAAGCATACACTATTCTTAATAAACCATCCTGAGGCTCCT
>NC_091350.1:1752003-1782003 GCF_038502225.1 Cherax quadricarinatus
ATACCTCCCAGTCGCACTGGGAGGGCTTGCCTGATCCCTATTGATGATCCAAGCTAGTGACAGATATATATATATATATATATATATATATTATATATATATATATATATATATATATATATATATATAGTGTGTGTGTGTGTGTGTGTGTGTGTGTGTGTGTGTGTGTGTGTGTGTGTGTGTGTGTGTGTGTGTGTGTGTGTTTGTGTGTGTGGGGTGCCGAATATGTAAAACTGGTCAGTTAGCAAGAACTCATTTAAAATTAAGCCCTTTCTATAAAAAACTTCTTATACGCTTAAATATATATTTTTTCATTAATTTTAATGCAAAAATTTATAATTTTTTCTCCAAAAGAATCTTAGAAAACTTACCTAACCTTATTATAACAAGAGCAAGTTATTTTAGCCTAACCCAACTAAATATATTTTAGATTTGTTTACAATAATTTAATACTAAACAAGCCCAGTGAAATATATTTTTTTCGTTAGGTTCAGAATGATTTTGGCGAAATTATTGCATACACAAATTTTCACTTGTCCTATATGGCAAGATGAGCGTTGCTATTTAAGCCAAGATCGCAAGTTCTGCCTATTCGGCACGACATTATATATATATATATATAAAAGAGGGTATAAGAGGGAACACTTGTGAATACTGTTCTTGGTGTTGAACAGCGGTTTAGTGCCGATGGGGTAGTGTAGGTTGCAGAGATACTACCGTAGACTAGTTTGGCTTGAATTGAAAAGGAGTACACAACAGGCAAAGTGAGGGGATGACCGATAGCCAGTCCGTGGAGGGGAGGCTGTTGAACCCGTGAGGGTAGGCCATGTAATAAGATTGGGTAGGCTCCGCGTCTCACTGATCTGGGCAGGCCTAGAGAGGGCAGCACCACAGTGCCGCGTTATATGAATCTAGCAGACAGTACATGGTGTCTACATTCGCTCGGCCACGCACCTCGTGTCGTTTCGACACGACGATACTGGTGGGCATGAAGGTGTGAAAGAATTACTTACAAAAGTTATCCCAGGAGAAAAACTGGCTTTTGCTCACCCGAAAATCAAAATGGACATAAAATGTAACAGGCATAAAAGAAAACTCTCCCATCCTGAGGGAAGAGAAAAGTGGTGTGCCCGTGCAGCTTGATTGAGGACGGATGATGTTTACTGGCGTCGACCCCTCCACCCGGAGGACAAGGCTCACTCTGCCGTTGCAGATCAACCAGGCTGTGATGGATATGTGGGACAGCAGACCTCCAGCAGCAACAGCCTGGTTGACCAGGCAAGCACCAGACGAGCCTGGCCCATGGCCGGACTCAGAGAGTAGATAAACTCTCGAAACTCTTCAAAGGTGTGTGTGTATATATGTGTGTATATATATATATATATATATATATATATATATATATATATATATATATATATATATATATAATGCGCTTAACAATTCTCAAAAAGGACGAAATTATTTACAAATACTATCTTTCAGTCCAGTCCACGGCAGGATTCGAACCTGTGCACTCTGCATCAAAGTGTCACTAAAGTACTGCGTACTTTGATGAAGTGCCCGCGGGTTCGAACCCTGCCGCTTCGGAAAAATAATTGTATGCACTTACCAAATTTGCAGAGGTCAAGTCTCAGCTCCTGGCCCAGCCTCTTAAACTATCGACAACCATTAATAGTTCCTTGTTTCTTGGACAACGTCATATCTGTTCTTGAAACTGCGCAAGAGGGTCCCCATAACAATTCGTTCAATTACCAGCAACACTTTTCACTGAAGTTAAAACCTTGGGTAGCTTCAAATACATTCCTCTGCTCTTTATGAGTGACAGGAGCTGGATATAAGTGGGACTTGAGCTTGAGCTAACAGAGTTATCAAAGCTCATTCCTTATTGTTTAGTATGTTTGGGTTTGACAAGTACTTGCCAAGTATGGGCAGGTAGGCCTGCTGCAGTGTTCCTCCTTTATGCTAAGACTGATTCAAGGCTTTCTTAAGTCAATTTATGACTCAACTGTGTCCTTAGCTTCCAACTCTGCTACTGGTCCCGGTTCTTATCCTGGAGTTTACCTGGAGATAGTTCCGGGGGTCAACGCCCCCGCGGCCCGGTCTGTGACCAGGCTTCCTGTAGATAAAAACATATCTTTTCTCGCGACATCAACACGCGAGTACAGGCTGTGATACAGCATCCTAGCGTCCGATAGCTACACACTGAGGTCCGTGGTTCGACCCCCGGTAAGGGTGAAAACATTTGGACGTGTTTCCTTAAGACACTTGCTTTCTCTGCTCACCTAGCATTAAGTAGGTACCTGGGTGTTAAGTCTCCTGACGTGGGTAGCATCATGGAGACAAAATTAACTCAATTTGCCCGAAATGATCTGCATAACAAGGGGCTTTCTATACATTATGTCGCTGATGTCAGCTATGGTATTTATAAGTTATATCTGCACTTGTAAAAATAAAGATTATACGAAAAAGGTCACAGAACTATTAAAAAAACACACCTTCACTGTTTATATAGCACAATGTAAGGATCGTTAATATACTTAATGTCAAAAAAAAAAAAATCCAAATTGATAGTGTCAACAATACGACTCGGCGCCATTACCCGAAATTAAGTGTTGCCACAAAGAACTTTTAAAAATATTAAAACTGTACACTCTAAAAGAACATGCACAAAAATTGTGAACCCATTAGTCTGATCAATTATAGTGAACATCAGTGTACAAAAGTACACTACGTACATATATAAAGGAATATTTTTCACAGGTAAGAGGTGCCAGCACAATGCAGAAAGAAAAATTAATTTAAAATATAATTTTTAACACTGACTGAAGTGAAAAAAATGCAATTGATGATTAAGACATATACAACAGTTGTGTATCTTTGTTGTTGAAACGTTTCGCCCACACATTAGGTTTCTTCAGTCTAATACAGAGGTGGTAGATGTAGTGATGGACTGATTACATTTCACTACTACACCTGCTGGCTCTGTATCTGACTGAAGAAGACTACTGTGTGAGCGAAACGTTTCATCAATAAAGCAATAACAAACAAGAACGAACTAGAATAACAGAACAGACACAAACTAGTGAACAAACAGGCTAAATAAACCCGGTGCTTTCAATGAGCTTCGCCCGGAGCCATACGCACATAGTCAGCGTATTCTTGTTGTTCCTGTGTTCGAATTTATCGAACTCCACAAATACACGTGTTTAAAATACAGTTACTGCATGGGTCATGGCAGGAGGGGAGAGGTCATCCTGCCACTCACCCCAGACACTGACCGTCACTGTCAGCTCCAGTAAGACTACGTAGGCATGTCGCCCATCCTGTGTGATGGAATCAAATTGACGGGGAAAAGATAACTAGCTTTTGTTCCCACTATGTAATTGTCATATAGAATAGGGCAGCAGCCCATTGCTGATGGATCCAATTTTGCCAAGTAGAAATAATAATAATAATAATAATAATAATAGGCTGCTACTACTACCACTACTACTAAGAGTAACATTATTATTATTATTAATCGGCTGCTACTACTACTAAGAGTAATAATAATAATAATAATAATAATAATAATAATAATAATAATAATAATGATAATAATAATAATTAGCAAAAGGCACAATACCGTGACTGGAATACACAAACAACCCGCACATGGGACAGAAACTTACGAAGACGTTCGGTCCGATTTGAACCATTTACTGTCACAGTGTGACTTTTTAAATGGTTCAAATCGGACCGAAACGTCGTCGTAAGCTCTTCTCCTATGGTGTCCCGTGGCCTGGTGGCTATAGCTTTCCCTTCACACGTCGAGGGTCCGGGTTCGATTCCCGGCAAGTGTTGAAACACTGGCCGTGTTTCCTTACACTGGTTGTCTATGCTGACCAATCAGTAAAATAGGTACCTGGGTGTAAGTCGACTGGTGTGGGTCGCATCCTGGGACAAAACTGACCTAATTTGGCCGAAATGCTCAGCATAACAAGCGGTTTTCCATATAGTAGTATGTCACTGATGTCAGCTATGATCTGTATACCTTGTACATATACTTGTAGAAATAAATATGTGCGGATTATTTGCATAATAATAATAATACAAATTCCGTCGCTACAACGGAGATGGATCTCTTACCTGCTAGTGTCCTGGTCGCGGAGGCAGCCTGAAGGAGCAGCACCAGCAGCAGGAGGAGGTTGACAGGGCGTGGACGGCAGCAGATACCGCTACTTCCGCCTACACCGAGCCCCACCACCCCTGTACCTCCACCCATACTGCTCAACACCTCTGTCGGGAATAAAAGACAGGGGAAATTAGGAATCTGTTGTCGAAAACAAGTTATATTGCATATCACATCTGTCGACCTGTCTACCTGTAGGAGATTCTGAAGGATATCACCCCCGACCATACATACTGGTGGGTGCCTGATCAATTAGGCTATTGGTACCAGGATCACTCAAACTTAAGGATAGACACAACAGCTTGGTTGATCAGGAACTGACTTCAGGAACTCGTTACTTTTCTCTTTATAACTGGGTAAAGCACCTCTAATCACACTAATATAAACATTCGATCATGTTAATATAGTGTTCCAACAAACCTCGTTGAGGAGGGTTCAACCTCAGAACTGGAAAAATATACAGAGAACCTTCACTACACAAACAAATTCAAACACTGAATTTATTGGGAGTGTTTAACTATACAGACTCTTCAAAAATCACTTCAGATGAAAGAAGATTAAGTAGAAAAACTTGGCTTTTGTCTGTAATAGGTTAATTAGATATGTTGAAGTCCCTTGAACTGTACTCCTTGCGAATGCAGGCGATAAAGAAACATCACATTCAAACTTGGAAAATTCTTGAGGAACTGGTCCAAATTCTTACCACCTGGAAAATTCTTGAGAAACTGGAACAAATTCTTAACACTGAAATTGCTCCCGTCGAGAGCAGGAGACTTGTCAGACGGTACGAAAACCCCCCAGTGAAAAGCAGAGCAGTAAATACACTAACAGATAACTCAGTAAATGTAAAGGGACCAAGACTTTTCCCACACCCACCCTTCAAGGGAAACTTGTATGGTCTTTAACTCATTCCTGATCAACCGGGCTGTACTACCTACGTTGAACTGCGTGTAGCTAGCTAGCGTCGACAGTACACAAATAACCCGCATAAAGACATTTTTGAAGCTTACGACGAACCCGACCGAAACGTTTCGGTCCGCGGACCATTGGCAAAGTCACACAATGTGACTTTGTCAATGTAAATCAAGATCGTAAAGCTGTGCAGGTGTGTGTCCTCGTTCCAGCACGGTATTGTGCCTTTTTGTTATTTATAGCGTCGACAGCTTGGTCGATCAAGCCAGCAGCTGGGAGGTCTGGTCTGGTACCGGGCGACAGGGGCGATAACATCCCCAAAAATTTCCGTATGATGAACGTCAGATATTATATTCATGGGTATCACTCAGCGTTATGGGAAATACTTCATGGTGTAATATTGACTGAAATATTGTTGTTTTGGATATTCCCAGCATTTGGAATCCTCCCATTATTTGGAAAATTCCCAATATAGGAAATATCCCCGGAACAATCTGTGGAACAATCGGTGAGGTGACGAGGGAACCATTACAGAGATGATCCACATTTACCTCCACTAAAGACGGTCCATCAGGACGGGTCTGATGGACCGACTACTCAGAACGCTGTGAGGCAGGAAAGAAGAGGATGTAGGAGGTTAGCCGAACAGGATACCAATCAGAATCTCTCTCTCTCTCTCTCTCTCTCTCTCTCTCTCTCTTTTACACAGGGTTACAGGGTTTTACACTGCTAATGGTTCCTAACTTTTATTTACAAGCTAAGAGCTGTTACCTACATCATCTCATTTAAAACCATTTTTAATATGAGATATACAAAGAGTGAACAGCATGAAGTTGGAGCCATCTCTCTCTCTCTCTCTCTCTCTCTCTCTCTCTCTCTCTCTCTCTCTCTCTCTCTCTCTCTCTCTCTCTATTTCGGCGCTCTTTACGGTATTACGATGGCAGTTATAAAACGCCATAATAACGAGCATAAATTACTTAGTAATTAGACTTCAAATTACTCTCTAACCTGTGTCAACAAATATCAATATGTGAAGCACGCATCGAGAGAGAGAGAGAGAGAGAGAGAGAGAGAGAGAGAGAGAGAGAGAGAGAGAGAGAGAGATACAACATCAGCTGTTATAGCACTAATAACATTAAAGTCACTCTTGGAGATTTAATTAAGGCTACGTTAAGGGACTTAATGGGGTGATTTAAGGAGTAGTTACCATTGTTGCCTGACTGTGTTGACCTCGTTGCAGCAGCATTGCAGGTCCGTCATTCTATCAATATTCTATTAATTTACCTGTGATACACCCGTGATCGCTTTCCAGAGTTTATTGTCGCAGCCTGGCCTGAGGTCAGGCTTCTTTTTGTTGCCTGCTTTGTTCAACCAGGCTGTTGCACCAGGTGTAGGAAGGAAGGTCACCAAGTGAAGGAAGACAGGTCACTAGGTTTAGGAAGGCAGGTCACTTGGTTTAGAAAGGCAGGTGTAGGAGGTGCAGGTCACCAGGTAGAAGGGTGCAGGTCGTGAATCTGGTGATCAGAACGGCTGACAGGTCGTTCCTTCATCTCAGAGTGGGGAGAGAGAGAGAGAGAGAGAGAGAGAGAGAGAGAGAGAGAGAGAGAGAGAGAGAGAGAGAGAGAAAACTTCGAATTCTCCCACCCACCCTGCCCCTAACAGCAGGAAAAGTTACGCAAATTTTCCATTTGTATCAAAAACGACCCGATGCACCAGCCAATCACAGACGCCCCCATGGCTGTGACGGTATCAATGCAGCCAATAAGCGGCTGCCAGTAAAAAAAAAAAAACAGTTGGAACCAAGAAGGCTGCTGATTGGTCACAGGTCGGCCGTTTTCTCTGCGGAAAAAAATCAGATGTTTACATCAGAGCAGTTCTCGTAGCGTGGAAAATTGCGCGTGAGCATTTAAGAGAGGATGGGAAAAATAAGATATATAAATAACGTTGAGTGTGCAGAATATGACGTAAAGAGATGCGCATGTTGTGTCTACAGCAGACCGGGAGAGTCATCTTTGACATGACCCGGTCCTAGACCAGGCCTGCTAGCCTGATTAATCAGGCTGCTGGTGCAGGTAGCACGTAGTACAACGTAGGCACCACAGCTCGTTTGATCAGGAACAGACTCGAGGAACTTTTCAAGGTCGGGACAATGTGAGAGTCAAGACGAACCACAGCTGCTGAGAACAAGACCATCTTTACCTTTGACGGGTTTCGAGAATTTCTCCACTCCTGCAGGCTTCTCTGGTGTTTGCCGGGTCAACCAGGCTGTTGCTGTTAGCGGCCGGCTAGCTCCCACAGCCTGGCTGATCTGGTACTCGCCTCGTCTACGTAGTCAGTATAGCTCTTCAACTGGTTAATATATATATATATATATATATATATATATATATATATATATATATAAAAGGATGTAGACGTGGGTTGGGTGGAAACTAGTGATGTGGGTGGTGGTGAACGGGTGTTGGCGTAGATGGTAGTGGGGGAGGGGGGGAAAGAAGCAGCAACGCATGAGGGAGGTGTGGTTGTGTGCGCTGAGTGTGGGGGAGGTGATTGTGAGAGCCGAGTGTGGGAGGCGTGATCATGGGTGCTAGGTGTGGGCTTGGGTGAGGGTAGGGGGTTGGAGAGTGGAAGAGACCATGGGTATTCAGGGGTGTTGGGGTGGGAGGTGGGGGAATTTACGACCCACGTTAAGTCTCGATAAAGCAAGCAAGAATACCAGGGGAGACAAAGTTAAAGTGAGTTACTGAGTGCCAAACATGATATAAGAAAAAAAAAACAAAAGTGACAATACCGTGGATGGAACAATTCACAACCTACAATATCGTGACTGGAACAACTCACAACTAAACCTACAATACCATAGCTGGAACAACTCACAACTACCCCTACAATACCATGGCTGGAACAACTCACAACTACCCCTACAATACCGTGTCTGGATCAATTCATAACCTACAATACCGTGGCTGTAACAACTCACAACTAACGCACAATACGTTGGCTGCAAAAACTCACATCTGACCCACAGACAAAGTGAAACGGGCCAACGTTTCGACCTCTCCTAGACAATACCACTGCGATTTGATAATGTCCACCAAGGACCGAAGCGAAAACTGCCATCACCAATTTGTGAGTGCGTTGTAAATAGGGGTATCAGGCGGATGGGCGTGTAGGCGGGTGAAGAAATGAGTATGTGGATGGAGGTGAGCTCAGTGTGTGCAGCTGGGCGTGGATGTGGGCGTGAGGATACAGCCTCGTCTCACGGGCGTCCCAATTTCACGCCAGCGGGGACCCCGAGACCTCTTTAAAATGTTTTTCTTCCTTTAATGACCAATCGTGACCGAAACCCGAAGTGGGAAGGGGAGAGAGAGAGAGAGAGAGAGAGAGAGAGAGAGAGAGAGAGAGAGAGAGAGAGAGAGAGAGAGAGAGAGAGAGAGAGAGAGAGAGAGAGAGAATCCTCAGGATTACGACTTGGTGTGAATTTCAGAAGGCAGGTATATCCTGCTATAGTTGGCGTTCAGGGGTCAGGACCTGTCAGGTTTGCAGAAATTCCTGAAAAAAAAAAAACACCTGCCTGGCTGAAGGAAGTTGCTTGAAGTTCCACGTACCAAGAAGGACGTGGCCGAAAGTTTCATTTTCCTGGGTGAACGTTCCCTGGAAGTTCCATGCCTCGGCGAGCATGTGGCTTTCAGTTTCATGACCTGTAAATAGTGTGTGTGTGCGGGTTCAAGTTCCATGTTCCCTGCGAATCAAGTTTCACGTCCTGAGGAGTTAAGTTCATACCATGACATATATATGGCTTTAAGTTTAGATATCTGGGAGACAATGTAGCTTGGTGTCCAATGTCTTGTGACAAATGTGTTCTATCTCTCGAGGTTCAGTGTATGTGAACAGGGACTCCATGTCATGTGACACAGTGTCGTGACAGGCAAGTACTGTGTGACACAGTGCCGTGACAGGCAGGTGCCTTGGAGGTAGGAACCATACATAGTTTAAAGACGAGGTATGATAAAGTTTATGGAGCAGGGAGAGAGAGAGAGGACCCAGTAGCGGTCAGTGGAGAGGCGGGGCCAGGAGCTGAGTCTCGACCCCTGCAACCAAAAATAGGTGAGTACAAATAGGCGTGTACAGTGCCGTGACAGGCAAGTGCCATGTGACACAGTGCCGTGACAGCCAAGTGCCATGTGACACAGTGCCGTGACAGCCAAGTGCCATGTGACACAGTGCCGTGACAGCCAAGTGCCATGTGACACAGTGCCGTGACAGCCAAGTGCCATGTGACAGTGTCGTGACAGGTCTGACAGGTCAGTACCATGTGACAGGTCAGATGGGGTCACTTTACCGTGCGGGGGGGGGACACACTCGCAAGCCATCAAGCGTGTCCACCAGGCAGTAAACGTCTCAAAGGGACCCATTGCACCTATCTTGGGTCTCGAGACCCGTCTCGCCTCACCGGTCTTAAAACCCATCGTACCTAACCCGGGTTTTGGTCTACCTGGAGTCTACGTAATCATGATTTTTTTTTTTTACTGTCCATAGATCTCGGACTAGTCAATGACCCACCGAGCTGTTGGTGCAGCATGTGGTGTAAGAGGTTGATTCTTCAGGTATACTTCACGACGTGACTTTGATGAATTATTTAAAAGTTACATGAGGACGATTTCAAGGGGGTCAACGCCCCCAAGACCTAGTCCAGTCCTTGTTGATGGCTTGATCAACAAGGCTGTTGGTGTCAGCCATTTCATTAATTTCCTCCCTCTTGGGCCTTATCATATCTACACTTGAAGCTCCACAGTTGCACTCTGAGTGCACTCAGAAGAGGAAAACCAGATTAGTAAGCGAGTACAACTAGAATCTTTGAAGAGTTCCCAGAGTTTTTAAACTCCCAGAGCCCGGCCTTGGGCCAGGCTCGTCTTGTGACACAACCAGTCCTGCCAGAGTGCAGAACGTTTAACAGGCATCCGTTCCTCAGTCACAAGACAGGAGAGCAGCGCTTCCTTGGACGTTTACTGTCACCCTTACATAATTTACCTCAAATATACTTATTCACACCAACAGCAATGCAGTGCAGAGTACAGTATCAGTATGTATTGCAGTACAGTGCATTCCTGCATACTTATGTGAAAGTACTCTTTCACATTAGTGAAAGAGAGTAGGAGAAAGCTGAGAAAATTAAGGTGATGAGAGTAAAAAAAAAAGTGGAACAGAGAGAGAGAAAGAGAGAGAGAGAGAGAGAGAGAGAGAGAGAGAGAGAGAGAGAGAGAGAGAGAGAGAGAGAGAGAGAGAGAGAGAGAGAGAGAGAGAGAGAGAGAGAGAGAGAATTTTAATTTATGAAGAGTAACCGTCTCCTAATTTTTTGCTGATGATTATACAGCAGAGACAAAGGCAAAGACACGGACACGTACAGTCGTGTCCACGAACACGCACAAACGCCTTCACGGACATATACGGACACTCAACGAACACGTACCATTCTCTTCCCCACACACACAACCGAGCTCACGGACAGGAAGGAATTATCTCAAAATCCACGTACGAACGTTCCAACGGACACACCGATAAGATTTAAGAAACACAGCGGAAACAGTGATTCAACCCCCTACAAACACAGCTAGGTGAGTACACACACTTTCCAATCCTACCATAGACACGAATCTCCAAAAAGCAAATCACGTCCATAAAGCCACGTACCAAAGGACACGTACTAGCCCTACCCTCTCTTAGACGCACTAAGTGGAAGCGCAAATAGACAACCGTGAGATCAAACAAATGTATTTACAAACCACAAATCAACTCGGATTGCAAATTACAGCGAGTTCCTGCAACTTGCAAGAAAATTAGGCCAGAGAGAGAGAGAGAGAGAGAGAGAGAGAGAGAGAGAGAGAGAGAGAGAGAGAGAGTTGTAGTTATAAGCTGTCAAAGGCACTTTCGATAGACACTTGGCCTGTTTTGTGTGCTTACCTATTTGTGGTTGCAAAGGTCGATTCACAGCTCCTGGGACCCATTATCGAAGTTTGAATCCGTGGGCCAACTAGTACACAGTCTTGAAACTGTGTATTGAATTTACTTCAAGAGGAAACTGGACAAGCATCTCCACCAAGTGCCAAATCAACCAGGCTTTGGTGGATAAGAGGGCCAGCGGGTTACCAACAGCAACAGCCTGGTTGACCAGGCGAACACCAGACAAGCCTGACCCAGGGCCGAGTTCCAGAAATAGGAAAAAAACTCTCGAAATTCACCCAGGACATCAAAGGTATATATCCAACTTCCCTGCCACCCCAACATCCCTACAGCTCAGTTCTCTTTTTACCTTCCACAGCAAACCTCTCAGCTCCAGGACTAATCTACGTCCAGTAAGCTGTGGGTTACATGCTGGTGCTGTGAATTCATTAAGCTTGACTTATGGCTGGCATCGATTGTGAGAGACAGAGGCGTCCTCCTCTAAACCCATGTTGCCCTGGACTGCACACCTGTTATGCTTCCATGTGTGTTGAACGAATCATGCTACTGAAAACTCTTTTCAAAGAATTTATTAATGTGGGACGTCAGTGGTCTATACATTTTTTTTTTTCAGTTTCATTCCTGACACCTTTGTAGAGAGGAGATGTAGCTGAAAAGTGGAAATAAAGACACTTTGACTACAACGTGCTGCGCAATGCTGGGCGTTACAAGTATATCCTGTGATCGATAAAGCCCAGCTTTGAGTGAAACGTTGTATTAAAAACGATTCTCCTCTTCCAGTGTGCCTTTGATATACCTTTGAAGAGTTTCGAGAGTTTCTCTGCTCTCTGAGCCCAGTCATGGGCCAGGCTCGTCTGGTGCTTACCTGGTCAACCAGGCTGTATGTCTATAGATATTTTAATTACCGTGGTAAGACCAACGTCAAGACTACAACTCCACTGGACATTATTCATCAATTAGTAACCCCACGAGTCTGGGCCTGGAGCAGAGTGCGCGAGTGTAACATCAAGAGCTTCTTCGAAGTCTAATGGGGGTCTCTGAGTGTTTCAGAACTTATGGAGATGTCGACAGTGTTTTGAGTCACATTCACTGTGAAACTGAATTGGATTATCAGTCTTCGTTGAGCACTAAGTCGTACTGAGACATCAGCATCTCACTGACTACTTTTGCAGAGGAATTGTGTGGGAGTGGTTGTGGGAGAAGTCTAGCTAGATGGTATTTCGTGGGTCAACACCCCCACGGCCGAGTCCTTGACTAGGTGGGGAGAATAGGGATGTAAAGCGATATACACTAAACGATAATGTCATAGACATGACTTAAGGTGAACAGTAAAAGACATCACGTTATATATATAATATATATATATATATATATATATATATATATATATATATATATATATATATATATATATATATATATATATTTTTTTTTTTTTTTATTATCACACTGGCCGATTCCCACCAAGGCAGGGTGGCCCGAAAAAGAAAAACTTTCACCATCATTCACTCCATCACTGTCTTGCCAGAAGGGTGCTTTACACTACAGTTTTTAAACTGCAACATTAACACCCCTCCTTCAGAGTGCAGGCACTGTACTTCCCATCTCCAGGACTCAAGTCCGGCCTGCCGGTTTCCCTGGATCCCTTCATAAATGTTACTTTGCTCACACTCCAACAGCACGTCAAGTATTAAAAACCATTTCTCTCCATTCACTCCTATCAAACACGCTCATGCATGCCTGCTGGAAGTCCAAGCCCCTCGCACACAAAACCTCCTTTACCCCCTCCCTCCAACCTTTCCTAGGCCGACCCCTACCCCGCCTTCCTTCCACTACAGACTGATACACTCTTGAAGTCATCCTGTTTCGCTCCATTCTCTCTACATGTCCGAACCACCTCAACAACCCTTCCTCAGCCCTCTGGACAACAGTTTTGGTAATCCCGCACCTCCTCCTAACTTCCAAACTACGAATTCTCTGCATTATATTCACACCACACATTGCTCCCAGACATGACATCTCCACTGCCTCCAGCCTTCTCCTCGCTGCAACATTCATCACCCACGCTTCACACCCATATAAGAGCGTTGGTAAAACTATACTCTCATACATTCCCCTCTTTGCCTCCAAGGACAAAGTTCTTTGTCTCCACAGACTCCTAAGTGCACCACTCACTCTTTTTCCCTCATCAATTCTATGATTCACCTCATCTTTCATAGACCCATCCGCTGACACGTCCACTCCCAAATATCTGAATACGTTCACCTCCTCCATACTCTCTCCCTCCAATCTGATATTCAATCTTTCATCACCTAATCTTTTTGTTATCCTCATAACCTTACTCTTTCCTGTATTCACCTTTAATTTTCTTCTCCTGCACACCCTACCAAATTCATCCACCAATCTCTGCAACTTCTCTTCAGAATCTCCCAAGAGCACAGTGTCATCAGCAAAGAGCAGCTGTGACAACTCCCACTTTGTGTGTGATTCTTTATCTTTTAACTCCACGCCTCTTGCCAAGACCCTCGCATTTACTTCTCTTACAACCCCATCTATAAATATATTAAACAACCACGGTGACATCACACATCCTTGTCTAAGGCCTACTTTTACTGGGAAAAAATTTCCCTCTTTCCTACATACTCTAACTTGAGCCTCACTATCCTCGTAAAAACTCTTCACTGCTTTCAGTAACCTACCTCCTACACCATACACTTGCAACATCTGCCACATTGCCCCCCTATCCACCCTGTCATACGCCTTTTCCAAATCCATAAATGCCACAAAGACCTCTTTAGCCTTATCTAAATACTGTTCACTTATATGTTTCACTGTAAACACCTGGTCCACACACCCCCTACCTTTCCTAAAGCCTCCTTGTTCATCTGCTATCCTATTCTCCGTCTTACTCTTAATTCTTTCAATTATAACTCTACCATACACTTTACCAGGTACACTCAACAGACTTATCCCCCTATAATTTTTGCACTCTCTTTTATCCCCTTTGCCTTTATACAAAGGAACTATGCATGCTCTCTGCCAATCCCTAGGTACCTTACCCTCTTCCATACATTTATTAAATAATTGCACCAACCACTCCAAAACTAAATCCCCACCTGCTTTTAACATTTCTATCTTTATCCCATCAATCCCGGCTGCCTTACCCCCTTTCATTTTACCTACTGCCTCACGAACTTCCCCCACACTCACAACTGGCTCTTCGTCACTCCTACAAGATGTTATTCCTCCTTGCCATCTTGTAGGAGTGACGAAGAGCCAGTTGTGAGTGTGGGGGAAGTTCGTGAGGCAGTAGGTAAAATGATATATATATATATATATATATATATATATATATATATATATATATATATATATATATATATATATATATATATATATATACACACACATGATTGCTCTCTCGTTATTCTCTAAGGCATACACGACCCGACCGACCGACAGACCGACCCGTCGCCTCTTTCCCGACCGACCAGCTCACTGACTACCGACAGCTATTCCCCTCCCCCGACAAACTAATCGTCCCCTGGCGACCGGCTAGGATCATTAACAGGTGACCAGCTAGGGCCACTAACAGGTAACCAGCTGGGGCCACTAACAGGTGACCAGTTGAGGCCACTAACAGGTAACTAGCTGGGGCAACTAACAAGTAACCAGCTGGGGCCACTAACAAGTAACCAGTTGGGGGCCACTAACAAGTAACCAGCTGGGGGCCACTAACAAGTAACCAGCTGGGCCAGTAACAGGTAATCAGCTGGGGCCACTAACAAGTAACTAGCTGGGGCCACTAACAAATAACCAGCTGGGGGCCACCAACAAGTAACCAGCTGGGGCCACTAACAAGTAACTAGCTGGGGCCACTAACAAGTAACTAGCTGGGGCCACTAGCAAGTAACCAGCTGGGGGCCACTAACAAGTAGCCAGCTGGGGGCCACCAACAAGTAACTAGCTGGGACCATTAACAAGTAACCAGATGGTGCTACTAACAAGTAACTAGCTGGGGCCACTAGCAAGTAACAAGCTGGGGGCCACTAGCAAGTAACAAGCTGGGGGCCACTAACAAGTAGCCAGCTGGGGGCCACTAACAAGTAACCAGCTGGGACCACTAACAGATGACCAGCTGAAAACAAAACAGTTGTCTAGATGGTAGTGAAGGGTTCTTGATCCAAGGAATCTGAGACGCTCCTCTTCTCCCCCAGATCAATCTTTGTCTCCCATACCCTACAGGTTTAGCGTTTTTCTCTCTTCCTTCTCCTCCCTCTCGTTTTCCTCCTACACCATAAACTCTCTCTCTGTCTCTTCCTACATTCTTTTCAACCTCCTATTACCATCTTGTGCTCCTCCTCCTCCTCCTTACCTCTTCCTCCTCCTCTTTTCTCTTCCTCCTGCTCCTCCTCCTCTTTCCTCTTTCTCCTGCTCCTCTTTCCTCTTCCTTCTGCGCCTCTTTCCTCTTCCCCCTGCTCCTGCTCCTCCTCCTCCTCTTTCTCCTACTCCTCTTTCCTCTTCTTCCTGCTTCTCCTCCTCTTCTTCCTGCTTCTCCTCCTCTTCTTCCTGCTTCTCCTCCTCTTCTTCCTGCTTCTCCTCTTCTTCCTGCTTTTCCTCCTCCTCTTCTTCCTGCTTCTCCTCCTCCTCCTCCTCTTCCTGCTTCTCCTCCTCCTCTTCTTCCTGCTTCTCCTCCTCCTCCTCATTCTCCTACTCCTCTTTCCTCTTCTTCCTGCTTCTCCTCCTCCTCCTCGTTCTCCTCCTCCTCTTTCCTCTACTTCCTGCTTCTCCTCCTCCTCCTCCTCCTCCTCTTCCTCCTGCTCCTCCTCCCGGTGAGGAAGAAGGTAACAAAGAAGACTAGGAACAAAAAGCGACTGGTGAGCGCAGTTAATGAGTGATGCGCTGCGAAGGTTAATGCGGGGTAATATTATATTACCAATTTTATATACCTTATATACACACATGAGTGAGCTTGCCTCGCTTGCTCTCTCTCTCTCTCTCTCTCTCTCTCTCTCTCTCTCTCTCTCTTACACAGGGATTTTACAAGGGTTAGGTTAAAGTTCCTAACTTTATTTACAAGCTAAGAGCTGTTATCTACATCAGCTCTCTCTCTCTCTCTCTCTCTCTCTCTCTCTCTCTCTCTATTCTTACCAACTTCTCCTGGTGCCACTATCGCAGCCTCAGATAAGCTAGTGGAACTTCTAAGTAAGAGACAAGCCCCTGGATCTGGCGGGATCTTACCAGAGCCTTAAGGCGTCCAGGGAATCTCACTTCTTCAGCATCCATACCTTGGAAATCACCACAAACTTACGAGTAATTTTTTCTTCTGATTTTGTTTTGAATGTGATCTGTGAGGTGTGGGGGGGGGGAGGTTGTGTGGGTGTTGGTGAAAGATGGTGTAGGTGGTGTAACCTTCCAACCTTTGAAGAGTTTCGAGAGTTTATTTACTCTTTGAGCCCGGCCATGGGCCAGGCTCGTCTGGTGCTTGCCTGGTCAACCAGGCTGTTGCTGCTGGAGGCCCGCTGCCCCACATATCCATCACAGCCTGGTTGATCTGGCACCTGGTGAAGATACTTGTCCGGTTTCCTCTTGAAGGCTTCTACACTTGTTCCAGCCGTGTTTCTGATATCTTCTGGTAAGATATCAGAAACACGGCACGGTATGTTGTTGAATGGTGTGGGGGGGGGGTTTGTGGGTGTAGGTTTGAGTGATGGTGTAAGGTCAGACTTGGTATAGGTGATGGTGTGGTTCTGGGGTGGTGTGGTACAGGGGAGGTGTGGTTCTGGGGTGGTGTGGTGCAGGGGAGGTGTGGTGCAGGGGAGGTGTGGTGCAGGGGTGGTGTGGTGCAGGGGAGGTGTGGTTCTGGGGTGGTGTGGTGCAGGGGTGGTGTGGTGCAGGGGAGGTGTGGTGTAGGGGAGGTGTGGTGCAGGGGAGGTGTGGTTCTGGGGTGGTGTGGTTCTGGGGTGGTGTGGTTCTGGGGTGGTGTGGTGTTGGGGTGGTGTGGTACAGGGGAGGTGTGGTGTGGTGCAGGGGAGGTGTGGTGTTGGGATGGTGTGGTACAGGGGAGGTGTGGTGTTGGGATGGTGTGGTACAGGGGAGGTGTGGTGTTGGAGTGGTGTGGTACAGGGGAGGTGTGGTGCTGGGGTGGTGTGGTGCAGGGGAGGTGTGGTGCAGGGGAGGTGTGGTGCAGGGGAGGTGTGGTGCTGGGGAGGTGTGGTGCAGGGGAGGTGTGGTGCAGGGGTGGTGTGGTGCAGGGGAGGTGTGGTGCAGGGGAGGTGTGGTGCAGGGGAGGTGTGGTGCATGTCTGGGGCCTCTCTTCCTACACCAGATCTTTCTCTTCCCCATTTACATCTTAAACCCTCGTCACCCCTCCTTTTCTTCCTTCTTTTCTCCCTTCTTTACTTCCCCCTCGACCCCATTCTATCACCTACCAGCAGTACCATCTCATTCCTCCCCCTTCCCATCTCCCTCAAACCAATACATCACCTAACCCCCACAACACACTCCAAAATCACCCCCACAACCAATCCCACACTATTATGTTTCTCTCCACCACCCTCCATCGCTTCCATTCCTCACCTCTCTAACCTAGAACGGAACTTCACCAAGTGACCTCAAAAATAAAAAAGTCAGAAATCTAAACCAAGGTTCTAAAGCCTAGTAGTAAGCAAACATGGAAAATACCTAAAACTTCCTGTGTTCCTAGAGCCAGTTTCTGATCAGTCGTGCTTTGGTGCCTACGTTGACTGCGTGCCACGAGCAGCAACGACCTGATTGATTAGGCCTTCAACCAGGTCTGGTCCGTAACCAGCCCATGGGCCTTCAACCAGGTCTGGTCCGTAACCAGCCCATGGGCCTTCAACCAGGTCTGGTCCGCAACCAGCCCATGAGCCTTCAACCAGGTCTGGTCCGCAACCAGCCCATGGGTCTTCAACCAGGTCTGGTCCGCAACCAGCCCATGGGCCTTCAACCAGGTCTGGTCCGCAACCAGCCCATGGGCCTTCAACCAGGTCTGGCCCGCAACCAGCCCATGGGCCTTCAACCAGGTCTGGTCCGCAACCAGCCAATGGGCCTTCAACCAGGTCTGGTCCGCAAACCCCCCATGGGCCTTCAACCAGGTCTGGTCCGCAACCAGCCCATGGGCCTTCAACCAGGTCTGGTCCGCAACCAGCCCATGGGCCTTCAACCAGGTCTGGTCCGCAACCAGCCCATGGGCCTTCAACCAGGTCTGGTCCGCAACCAGCCCATGGGCCTTCAACCAGGTCTGGTCCGCAACCAGCCCATGGGGGCGATGATTGTAGGAATCCACAAGGGAGTCGACGCCCCCTCGGCCCAGTCCTTGACCAGGCCTCCCGGTGGGGCAGGGTCTGATAAACCAAGCTGTTACTGTTGGCCCCACGTAGTCCAATGTACGAACCACAGCCCGGCTGATCAGATGTTACAAATAGTGTGGCAATATGTGGCTGGGAGGGACCACTACTTAAGGGGAGACATTCACAGATAACACATGGTCTAATGTAATCGTCCTCTGGGGCCTTTTTGAAACAGTTGAATTTTAAGGTAAAAACACTATTATTGTACATTGGCCATTTTTGTTCTCCATGGTTTACTAACACCCTTCCTGGGATGCGACCCACAACAGCCGACTAACACCCAGGTACCTACTTACTGCTAGGTGAACAGGGACAACAGCTGTATGGAAGCATGTCCAACGTTTCTGCCTTCAGCGTGAGAACTGAGGGCGCTACCAGCGGAGCCACGAGACATCTCTAGGGGAAATTAAAACAAAAATCTTGTCAAAATCTCCCCAAAGAAAATGCTAAATAAAGGGCAATGTAAAGCCAAAAAATCAATTACTCCACCATAAACACCACCATAAAGTCCCACACTCACAGATGCCATGGAAGACTTCTTTGCAGCCAGTGAAGACGAAACACAATGTAATATTCTGCTAAAAAAAAAAACTTATGTTGCACAATCGCTCATATCGAACATATCACAATCGTCCCCATGATCTTGACACGGTGGGAGCGCGTCTCACCCGCTCTCTGGCTTGAAAGAGACTACTCTCCACTAACCAAAATACATCTCTATACACTTTACACAGTGTTAACAGATGTCTTACTCTTTTACTCACCTTCGGTGAGTAGCAAGACACAAAGATCTACCAGCGCCTGCAGTTACAACAAAAATCTGAGCCGTGTTTACCTTGCCCTGGGTACGTTTAGATTTTTACCAACCTCGTTAACCCTGTGACGTTACGCCCATAGCATTTACAAATGCTATAACAACCTAATAAGTATTATACATTAAAAACTTATTCATCACATTGCAAAATATATAATTAACTTAAAAACGTTTTATGCAGCAACCGAGTTACAGAAAAAAATACAAGAATTCCTGAAGGATCAATGACTCACTGGATCTTCAACTCCACTGGAGTTAGATTCAGAAAGTTTTTTCTCTCGTAAATTCATCCCACTATGTAAGTTATGCATGATATTAACACAAATCCTTCAGATTTCGTAAATAGACAACACAGTCACGCACGCAGTATCTGAGACTGATTCCCTCGGAAAGAGTTGTATATATATATATATATATATATATATATATATATATATATATATATATATATATATATATATATATATATATATATATATATAGATATACAAGGTACCTTGAGCAAGAGTACTCACTGTTTGGAGGATCTTACATTTAGGAGACGTACTAGAGGCCAGTACAATATGCAGCAGAGCAATAGCTTAAAAACATCCAGTAACAAGAACTATCATCATACATCATAAACAACAAGCCAACCTCAATCATAAACAACAACAAGCCAATAGCAAGCACCAACTTCAGTCATAAACAAGAACAAGCCAGTAGCAAGCACCATCAATCATGAACATCAACAAGACAGTAGCAAGCACCAACCTCAGTCATAAACAAGAACAAGCCAGTAGCAAGCACCATCAATCATGAACATCAACAAGACAGTAGCAAGCACCAACCTCAGTCATAAACAAGAACAAGCCAGTAGCAAGCACCATCAATCATGAACAACAACAAGACAGTAGCAAGCACCAACCTCACACATCATAAGGCCTCTTGAGACGTCAGATTACTAACAATATGGGAACACGAGTTACGCAGCCCAAGTACGTTATCTTTGATATATGTTTGATGGGTTTCAAGAGTTTTCCTAGTCCCGCAGCCCGGTCTTAGGTCAGGCTTTTCTGGTCAACCAGGCTGTTGCTGCTGGCGGCCTATTGGTTACCTGGAGGTTATTCCGGGGATCAACGCCCCCGCGGCCCGGTCAATGACCAGGCCTCCCGATGGATCAGGGCCTGATCAACTAGGCTGTTACTGCTGGCTGCACGCAGTCCAACGTACGAGCCACAGCCCGGCTGATCCGGCACTGACTTTAGGTATCTGTCCAGCTCTCTCTTGAAGGCAGCCAGGGGTTTATTGGCAATTCCCCTAATGTTTGATGGGAGGCTGTTGAACAGTCTTGGGCCCCGGACACTTATGGTGTTTTCCCTTAGTGTACCAATGGCGCCCCTACTTCTTATTGGGGGCATTTTGCATCTCCTGCCCAGTCTTTTACTTTCGTAGGGAGTGATTTCTGTGTGAAGATTTGGGACCATTCCTTCCAGGATTTTCCAAGTGTAGATTATGATATGTCTCTCCCTCCTGCGTTCCAACGAGTACAAGTCAAGTGCTTCCAAGCGTTCCCAGTAGTTAAGGTGCTTGACAGAACTTATACGTGCAGTAAAGGATCTCTGTACACTCTCTAGATCTGCGATTTTACCTGCTTTGAATGGAGATGTTAATGTACAGCAGTATTCCAGCCTAGACAGAACAAGTGATTTGAAAAGGATCATCATTGGCTTGGTATCTCTCGTTTTGAAAGTTCTCATTATCCATCCTATCATTTTCTTTGCACGTGCGATCGTGGCACTGTTGTGATCCTTGAAAGTGAGATCCTCAGACATTGCTACTCCCCGGTCCCCTACATTATTTTTCCGCTCTATTGTATGGCCGGAGTTTGTAGTATATTCTGTTCTAGTTATTATCTCCTCCAGTTTTCCATAACGGAGTAGTTGGAATTTGTCCTCATTGAACATCATATTGTTTACCGTTGCCCACTGGAAAACTTTGTTTATATCTTCTTGGAGGTTAACCGCGTCCTCAGCAGATGACAGCCTCATGCCGATCCTAGTATCATCCGCAAAGGATGATACGGTGCTGTGATGTATATCTCTGTATATGTCTGATATGAGGATGAGGAATAAGATGGGGGCGAGTACTGTGCCTTGTGGAACAGAGCTCTTCACTATGGCAGCCTCCGATTTAACTCTGTTGACTACTACTCTTTGTGTTCGATTTGTTAGGAAGTTGAAGATCCATCTCCCCACTTTCCCAGTTATTCCTTTAGCACGTGTTTTATGGGCTATTACGCCATGATCGCATTTGTCAAATGCTTTTGCAAAGTCTGTGTATATTACATCTGCATTCTGATTTTCTTCCAGTGCATCCAAGGACATGTCATAGTGATCCAGTAGTTGTGAGAGGCAGGAGCGACCTGCCCTGAACCCATGTTGCCCTGGATTGTGCAGATTTTGGGAATCCAGGTGATTTGCAATCCTGCTACTTAGCACTCTTTCAAAGATTTTTATGATGTGGGACGTCAGAGCTATTGGTCTATAGTTCTTAGCTAATGCTTTGCTGCCACCTTTAGATGCGGCATATATCTAAGAATGCTTTCTGGGACAAGCCTTTAGACAACCAGCTTTCATTTCATGAAACATGAATAAGTGAGGGTGGAGACGGGCGGTAGAGGGTGGAGGCGGGCGGTAAGGGTGTGGGCGGGCGTGTGAGTAAGGGAGCTGGCGGGAAGGAGAGAGAACGGACAGGAAGGGGAAAAGGGAGGACAGGGTAGCAGGTGGATGAGAGGTGAAGGGGCTAGGGAAGGGTAGGCTGGGGAGCATAAGGGAGGACTTTAGGGTGGGCGTCTCTGGGGAGGGCGGGCGTCTCTGGGGAGGGTGGACGGGACACTGGACTGGGGTACCTGCACAAGCCATGTAACAGTGACCTGGCTCACCCAACTTTACCCAGGCGAAAATGAGCCCAGAATAAAAAAAAAATACTCAACCTGATTCACTCAAAACTGGCAAGAATTGTTTCTCTGCGGCCGCCCGCTGGCGAACCCTCCCCGCCCGGCGTAGCTGCCGGCAGCCGCCCACCGTCCGCGCCGCCCACGATCTCACGCGATCTTCTATTCAGGACAACCGGCGAAGTACTCCCGTGAAGGAGAGCCGCAGGTGTCGCGGCAAAGCGGAATATAAACTCCGCGAAAAACTGGGCGCTAGAGGGGCCGGTAATAATCCTTCGCTGAGCTGCGTTCATTCCTCCACGGCCCCGACCAACCCCAGCGAACGAACGCGTTCCAGCGAAGTAAGACTTTCTCTTAATGCTTCGCTCACTCCGACACCGAGTTTCTCCTCATTTTCAACCTTATCGTCCTCGTCTCTTCCCCACGCTTCCTCCTCTTCCTTCTCCTCTCGTATTTAATTATGCTTTTTTGACGTATCTCTGCATACTCTATTCTTGTTTATAAATGCTTGAGACATTTCTAACCACCGTGGATAGATCACCTCCTTTCCACACACACACACACACACACACACACACACACACACACACACACACACACTCGGTTCCAGCGTACTTCATGTTCATGGGAGGATAGGAGGGAGAGGGATAGACCAGTGGGACACACAGGACGGAGAGTGATTCTAGAGAGGCTAGGAAGTCTAGGATGTCTTATCCCCTATAGAGGAGAGTATGGGAGAAAAAATAGGGCCCTGAAAACAATTTATCTTCTTCTAGCCCACTGATTACTGGAATATTGTTAGTGTCTTCCTGTGCTGAGAGTGCACATTTCATTCTCATTGTCAGTTCATAGTTATTTTTAAGGGGACCTATCTTATCTCTAACTTTTGTTCTATAGACCTGGAAAAAACTTTTTGGGTTAGTTTTAGAATCCCTAGCAACTTTAATTTCATAGTCCCTTTTAGCTTTTCTTATCCCCTTTTTAATGTCCCTCTTAATGTCAATATACTGATTCATAAGATGACCCTCACCTCTTTTGATACGCCTATAAATTCCTTTCTTATGCCCTAGTAGATATTTGAGCCTATTATTCATCCATTTTGGGTCATTTCTATTTGATCTAATTTGAGCAGCATGAATAGTGTTCAGAAAACTGTCATATTGATAGCTCTCTTCGTTACCCCAGTCAACATATGATAAGTGTTCTCTAAGCCCATCGTAATCTAAGCGAAAATCCCCCCCCTCTCACCCTCTCTCTCCCTCACTCTCTAGCGCCTGATCCCTCCCTCACTCCCCCACTACACTCCTCTCCCTTTCCCTCCCTCCCCACCTGGATCTGTTTGTAGTTGCTAATATACTTAATATCGTAGCGCTCACAACACTCTGGCTTCCACACTGATACACCTGCGTGCTCACCTTCGTTACTTCGTTAGTTTGTACTAAGTGAGCTCAGTGCCGCTACGCGCAACAAGCGTAGCGGCAGTGTCCGTAGGTGCTGTTATGCCTCTTGTCCATAGGTGCTGTTACGCCTCGTGTCCATAGGTACTGATACGCCTCGTGTCCATAGGTGTGACTTTGTAAATGGTCCAAGTCGGACCGAAACGTCGTCGTAAGCTCCTCTCTCCTATGTGCGGGTTATGTATCGTTCCAGTCACGATATTGTGCCTTTTTTGTTATTCATAGGTACTGTTACGCGTCATGTCCATAGGTGCTGTTGCGCCTCTTGTCCATAGTGTTCCTATGTCTCGTGTCCATAGATGTTGCTGTGCCTCGTGTCCATAGGTGCTGTCACGTCTCGTGTCCATGGGTACTCCTGTGCCTTGTGTCCAAAGGTGCTTCTGTGCCTTGTGTCCATAGGTGCTGCTGTGCCTTACGTCCATATTTGCTGCTGTGCCTCGTGTCCATAGGTGCTGCTGCGCCTCGTGTCCATAGGTGCTACTGCGCCTCGTGTCCATAGTTGCTGCTCTACCTTGTGTCCATAGATGCTGCTCTGCCTTGTGTCCATAGATGCTGCTCTGCCTTGTGCCCATAGGTGCTGCTATGCCTCGTGTCCATAGGTGCTGCTGTGTCTCGTGTCCACAGGTGCTGGAGTGTCTCGTGTCCATAGGTGCTTGTGTCTCTCGTGTCCATAGGTGCTGCTGTCTCTCGTGTCCATAGGTGCTGCTGTGTCTCGTGTCCATAGGTGCTGTTTCGCTTGGTGTGTTCAACTCGCCAGTGCTGCTGGCGGCCCATTAACGATGTGTAATGACAGTGATTAAGACTTAGCATATAAACGAGGACCCAGGACCCAGAACCCGGGACCTGGGGCCCAGGAGCCGGGGCCCAGGAGCCGGGGCCCAGGACCGTAGCTAAGAGAACTCTTGTTCTCTTGGTTGCTAGGTTTCTCCTTGTAGTTACTGTGTTCTTCTTTGTTCTGTCGTCTTGGTATCCTTCCACCTCCTCCTCCTCCTCCTTTTCCTCTTCTTTCTCCTCCTCCTCCTTTTCCTCTTCTTCTTCCTCCTCCTCTTCTTCATTTTAATCGTGGCTGCGTTTTTCCTTATATTTCAGATTTCTATCGGCATTTCCTCCTTTTAACTTCTTTTATTATCGTCATCTATCCTTCAATCCTTTATTATTATTTATCCTATTGTCTATCCTCTTTCTCTTCTTTCTCTCTTTTGCGTCTCGTCCTTCACAGAAAACCCTCAGTTAAACCTGTAAGGCGAACGGGAAGGGGGAAAGAACTCCAGCCTCCTGGATCAAGAGCCCATCTCCAGCATCAAGGAACCAGGACATAAATCCTTCAGACAAAAATAAAATCTGTTATCAAGCCGAGAGACAAATCGATATTATTACAATTATAGTCATAAGTGACAGTCGCAGTGGATACTTTTTTTAACGACGTTTCGCCCCCTCATCCAGCATCATTAATACGTCATTTCAGTTCTCATGGGAGTCATACAATGCCTTTACCTTTGACGAGTTCCGAGAGTTTTCTTTACGCCCGGAGCCCGGCCATGGGCCAGGCTCCGGGCAGCAGGCAGGCGTATCGTCTGGGCGGCCGGGAGAGTAGTTTGAACTGACAGACAAGTTGGATTTCCAATGACGACTCACGGATGGGTGGGCAGGTCGCAGGGCAGAGTATAGGTGGCGGTCCAGGAGCTGTGTCTTGACTCCAGCAAACTTGAGAGAAAAAAAATATTGACATCAAAACTGAAACGAGGTATAGTAAGTGATGATTGAGACACTTATGCAACATATAGGAATCTTTATTCAGGAAACGTTTCGCCACACAGTGGCTTCATCAGTCCAATACAAAGTAGAAGGGCGTAAGGAGAGGAGGAGTTTGAGGTAATCAGTCCCTCAGCCTGGAGTCGATGTGTTCAGTCCATCAATCCTCCTCTCCTTACGCCCTTCTACTTTGTATTGGACTGATGAAGCCACTGTGTGGCGAAACGTTTCCTGAATAAAGATTCCCATATGTTGCATAAGTGTCTCAATCTTCAACTTGTCGGTTTTTCAAAACATTCATCACATAGTAAGTGATAAACAATGGAAGAACAGAGAGCGATACAATAGTTAAAATAAGGAACCTAATGTGGAACCTAGTGTGGAACCTAATTCGGGATCTAACATGGAATCTAATACGGAACTTATTAGGGTGTAAATAAACAGCCAATTATATTTGGAATAAAAACTGGCAGAAAAATTCACATCATTTTTCCATTTTCACTCGTCAAAAAGTTAATAAAATTTGCCTTTTCTTCTACATCCCTTTTCTCTCTTTCATCAATTCACAGGTCAAGGACCATCTTCTCTCCCTCATCAGTTCTCAGGTCAGGGACCCTCCCTCCCTCATCAGTTCTCAGTTTAACGACAAGCTACACTCGACCCAATATCAACACTGGTTAGGAGGCAACCCTCCCTGACCTGGCCTCATTAGGGTTTGAAAGGCCACTCCCGGTGACCTGACCTGGTCAGAAAACCATCAATTAAGTTAGCAGTGGTATAGCCAGGTGCGTGAGTGCGTACACTCGCGTAGCACCGACTCTTAACCGTACTCAAAGTCAAATGTCTAGTCTCTGGGTCTCAGTCATACATAATATTGAGAACTATGCAATAAGATCACAGTAAATAGGTGATATCATTCCTTGTCCAACCTTCGGACGAAGACCTACTTACACTAGGTGATATAATATGCATAACAACCACTGTGAAAAAATCAATTGTGCATTTCTAAGCGCTTTCGTGATTTCTCACATTATGGGACAAACTCCCAAGTAGTGTTACTGGAGCTAATAACGTGTAGTTTTAAAAATGGGTTAGACAAATACATGAGTGGGTGTGGGTGGGTGTGAGTTAGACCTGACTAGCTTAGCCCAGCAGGTGACTTGGACCTGCTTAGAATGGGCCAGTAGGCCTGCTGCAGTCCTCCTTCCTTATGTTCTTATCAAGAAACTGACAGTACCTTGGTAATGTGAGAAATCACGTAAATGTTGGAAGTTTACTATTTTTTTCAGTGGTTGTTCTGCATATTGAAAAACTATGTTTTTTTGCCTCCGCCTCTTCGTTTATTCATTCCACTAACTTCCCACTAGAGTAAAAATGCTTTTCCAAACATTTCCGTGGCCCAACTGTCCCCAGCTATATGTGGTTACTGCGTCTCTCTCCACGCATTTTAAGTTAAGTGGACTCTCCATATTCAGTGTCTATTCCCTAAACATTCTGTACGTTATGATCGTAATAATGTTGGCAGAATTACCGACAATATGTAAAGGACACAAATGCAACTAATGTGACATTTTATTGTGGCAACGTTTCGCTCTCCAGAAGCTTTGTCAAGCCTTGTACTGTTTGTAACGGCTTGACAGAGCTCCTGGAGAGCGAAACGTTGCCACAATAAAATATCACATTAGTTGCACTTGTGTCCTTTTACTTAACACATTATGATCGTGTTCCAAACTCTGGATTTTCTTGAATTTCTATCATTGTTTTATCTTCTACGGGCTCCGTGCTGGTGACGCATACTCGAAGATGGACATGTGTTTTATACGAAGCTCTGACAGATTATTTGTTTAATTTTCCCAAAGCAGTTCTTTGATTAATTAATTTGCACATGTTGATAAATTTACATGGTTTATAGGCTCTTCCAGCGATCCATTCAGTATTATTCTTGCAACCAGATCCCCGTTAGCTGCTTGCATGTTGCTTGTCTGCCAGTGCATGTAAGACAGTGTCGTAAAGGCCAAGCAACTGCGAGTGGCAACCTGACTTAAGAAATCGTAATGACACGATTGCAAATAAACCATACCCCCGGCCGGGATTGAACCCGCTAGCTGGTCTAGTGGCTAACGCGACGGGCTGGAGTTTTGAGAGACTATGACCGCGGGTTCAATCCCGGCCGGGGGTATGGTTTAGTGGCAACCTGTTCTAAACTCACGCTGCCCCGATTGTGCAATTGGTGAGATTCCGTGATTAGCAATCTTGTGGGACGTCAGCGATATCGGTCTAAAGCTTGTTTTGAGATTGCCTTACTGCCATCTTTGTGGAGTGGCGCTATATTTGTGGTTTTTTAAAGACCGTGGGATTATCCATGTGTCCAGGCTGCTCCTCCATAGAATACTCAAGGCCTGAGATAGTACATACGTTTTTGTGGTTTTGATGAATATGGAATTACACGAGTCAGGGCCTGAGGGAGAGTGCAAGGGCATGCAATTCTTAGCTTTCTCGAAGTAAAGTCGGGTGAGATTTATGTCAGAAATAATGGAGATGTCAGCAAGGTTTTGCTTCTCATCCAAGAGAAAATCATTCGGAATGTTACTCTTTAGATTGCTCAATCTCTCACTGAACACAAACATATTGCAACTTCAGTATTTCACTCGATTCCTTGTGCTGTTAGAGTGCAGGTCCCATCTCCTTTAAGCAAGGGCCCGATACTGGACGTGATATTTTCTTCCCAGCATATTTCGCCAAGGTCATGATTTATTTACTCCCAGTTAACGTTTTTTATTGTTAAAACAATTTCTTGAATTCACCCTCGTGACAGGTCGCATTTTGCTGCTGAAGACCAGTGGTGTATGAAGGTTTAAACGTCGATCAGGTTGTGGTCTGGATTAACCAGTGGTGTATGAAGGTTTAAACGTCGATCAGGTTGTGGTCTGAATTAACCAGTGGTGTATGAAGGGTTAAACGTGTCAGAGCAGATTGTACCAACAGACACAATTTTCACGGTCAAAATAATCTTTTACGTGCGACTCTGTGAAAGCCGCAGAGAGATTATTATTATTATTATTATTATTATTATTATTATTATTATTTTAATAAAAAAAGAAGCGCTAAACAGAGTGAGAGAGAAAGAGAGAGAGGGCAGAGAGCGAGCGAAGAAAAATTCTGAGAAAGAAAGCACTTGTTTCTCAAGACGATAACGTGAGAATTCCTTCGGTAAAAATGTGAATATTCAATTACGTGAAATTTCCTCCCTTCCCAGAGGACAAACTTAGACGGGAGAGCAAACCAAGACACAATGGGAGTCCAGGAGACTTGGTAACACCACGTCCAGGAAAATCATGATGGCACCGAGTTTGAGCAAAGGGGAAGTAGGGGAAAAATTATTTAATATTTAGAGATAATAATGGAAGTATGCATATAAATATATATATATATATATATATATATATATATATATATATATATATATATATATATATATATATATATATATATATATTTATGTATATATGGAAATAAGTCGTTTTGACTTTTGTTATCCTAGGTAATTTACACTATGTATGATAATTGTATTTTGTGTACCTGGGCCTAAATAAGCTTTTTACTTACAATGCATTGGTATGTAAACCCGAGGTGTAGCTAGATATTGCTAGGCTCTACCTAACCAGCCTGTGTTCGAGTCGCATCTGCTAATTTAAGTCTGCTAGGAGAGTTCGGTGTTTACCTCATTACATGAAGACGGTGTTCCGGGGTCGATAGTGCTCCCCCCTGTGAAAAACAGGGATGCACTGCGTAAGCTGGGATAACTCAGTTAAAGTGTAAAGGGACCAAGACTTTTCAACACCCTTCTGAAGGGGAATTATTAACAACAAGCCAACGAATCTCTGGCTGTCTTCAACAAGGAACTCGACAAGTTCCTCAAATCAGTGCCTAACTAGCCGGGATGTGGTTCGTACGTTGGTCTGCATGCGTCCAATAGTAACAGGCTGGTTGATTAGGCCTTGAGCAACCAGGAGGCCTGGTTCGGTACCGGACCGCGGGGGACAATGACCCCCGGAAACACCCTTCAGATATCCATCAGGCAGCTGCTTTTAAGATCACTAAGTTATGCACGATTGCCAAGCTATGGTGCCTTCGTTGAGCTGCGTGCGGACAGCACCAACAGCCTGGTTAATCAGGCCATCAACCAAGAGGCCCGGTATGGGAAGCGGACCGCGGGGGCGGTGTCTCCCGGAATCATCAGAAACCTTCAGGTTCATGCAGGAAGGCTGGAGCCACCGCAAACCTATAATTATTGGCGAGTTATCAGAGACTCACAAAACTATCTGATGGTGTAAAGTGTGCTGGGCTCAGTGCTGGGCTCAGTGCTGGGCTCAGAGCAGGGCCTACACTGAGGTGTTCAGCTTTACATCTCTCGGGTTAAACCAGTTACCGATACTCTAGTCAAGATTGGGGTTAATTTACAGCCGAGGCAAGTGTTAGGAAGAGCTTCTCCCAGACGGTGGTTAAGAAGACTCCAACTACTGGTATTGGCAGGGATAATTGGTCAATTACCGGACGAGTGTGAGTTGGTGTTCCATACAGGTTATTACCACCATCATAGCGCAGTTCATGACTTAATTATT
>NC_091350.1:1784503-1829503 GCF_038502225.1 Cherax quadricarinatus
ACACTTGGAAAATCTTGGAAGGAATGGTCCCAAATCTGCACACACAAATCACTCCCTACGAAAGTAAGAGACTGGGCAGGCGATGCAAAATGCCCCCAATTCAAAGTAGGGGCGCCACTGGTACACTAAGAGAAAACACCATAAGTGTCCGGGGCCCAAAACTGTTCAACAGACTCCCATCAAGCATTAGGGGAATTACCAGTAAACCCCTGGCTGCCTTCAAGAGCGCTGGACAGATACCTAAAGTCAGTGCCGGATCAGCCGGGCTGTGCTTCGTACGTTGGACTGCGTGTGGCCAGCAGTAACAGCCTGGTTGATCAGGCCCTGATCCACCGGAAGGCCTGGCCGTGGACCGGACCGCTGGGGCGCTGATCCCCGGAATAACCTCCAGGCAACCTAACCACCTCTAGAACTGTACTGGGGACCCTCATCCTCAGAGAAGACAAACGTACCTCAGGGAAAACTCTAGGTTCTGCCCCGGAGTTGTTTGAATATTTTCTTCTCCTACCACCACCTATATTTTATATTACATGTGAACTTTATTAATAGACAGAATACATTGGTACAATATATAAAAAAAATATGAATCTCCAGCTCCACCGAAGCCGGACTCGAGCGCAGTATATACCAAGCATTTCCCCTCTGGATGGCCACGCTAAGGCGCTGGAACATGAAAGTGGCTGCCCTTGGGTCCCTGGTGGTGTCGATGAGTCTGGAACCCAGTTCTTTAAGGATACGTGTGGCATTTTTCCCCATGATCCCAGGGTCTCTGATCCCACTGGGACAAATTGATATTGTTGGCTTATATCCTTGTACTTGCCGATCTGGTAATCCTCCCTGTGATCAGCCCCTTCCTGTCGCCCGACGTTGTGATGGATATAGGTGTCAGCCAGCATCGACACACATGTATAGTCCCATGCTAAGAGCTTGCCATTCTTCCAAGGATAGATGGTGATCCCATCAGGGCGGTTTGCTGGGTTGAGGGTATTGTTTGCTGCTGGTGATCGGGGCTCCCTCTTGGCTGGGCATCAAGCTATAGCAACAGTTCTCTTTATGATGTCGTTGACCTTATTGTGTCTTGCATGCCAGCCTTGGTTTTGGAACAGTTGAGACCATGTAGACCATATTGGTCGGTTTGCGCATCGCCGCAAATACACGTATATTCCATGTGAATTGGGACAGCAATGCAGAGAGCCACTGCAATGCGGAGGGTTTTAGGGTCGAGGCGTGTTCCCATTGCCGAAATGGGAACTGTTTGGAGGAAGTCCCCAGAGTAGGGTGCACTCATAGCTTGGAGACGGGCAGTCTCCCTAACTGATGTTACAGCCCTAAGCATGTTGGCAAGAACCTTTTCAGCGATGGGGCCATCCCAGCTTCACAGTTTGTATACCAGTGCTGCACTAGGTTTTGACACTGGCGTAGCTAGGGGTCCTGTATTCCTGCCGAGTCACTGAGATTGTCCGGAAGAATTTGTATATTAACTCGTTTGATGATATGGAAGAGGATAGGAAAGCTGGTAGGGCAATCTGGGAGGATTTGCGTATTCCCAACCTCCCAAGCCTAACTGGAAGTGAAGCTTACAACCACTGTCCATCTCCGAGGGAAAGATTCTCTCACACACACACACACACACACACACACACACACACACACACACACACACTCCTCCCAGGCATGAAACAGGTACATAACGAGTCAATTATTCTTGCAAGAAAGAACAGGTCCATTCCCTCTCTTCCTACCGACTTCATCAGCTCTCATCTGCTTCTTCTATTTCTGCTCTTCCAGCCATCTATTCCTATCGTCCTTTCCCTTCTAGCTATCTATTCCTATCTTCCTTGCCCTTCCAACCATCCCTTCGTATCTTCCTTTCCCCTCCAACCCACCTCTCCTATCTTCCTTGCTCTTCTTATCATCCGTACTAGTCATTCCATTCATTCATATCTGTATGAATCTTCCCCGTCCTCTATCGGCCTTTTTTGCCCGCTTCTCTATTTCTCTGCAGCGTTTTTTATTTACTTGCTCCTTCCATTTTTTTTCTGTGCCATGTACGTGTCAACTTTAAGGTTGCAGTGTCCTCGATACACTCCACACACACACATCAACCTGAAGGTTGCAGTGTCCTCGATACACTCCACACACACATCAACCTGAAGGTTGCAGTGTCCTCGATACACTCCACACACACATCAACCTGAAAGTTGCAGTGTCCTCGATACACTCCACACACAAATCAACCTGAATGTTGCAGTGTCCTCGATACACTCCACACACACACATCAACCTGAAAGTTGCAGTGTCCTCGATAGAATGCACACTTGTACAAATTCTAGACCCGTCTTCTGTTACCTGGATTACCTGGAGGTTACCTGGAGGTTATTCCGGGGATCAACGCCCCCGCGGCCCGGTCCACGACCAGGCCTCCCGATGGATCAGGGCCTGATCAACTAGGCTGTTACTGCTGGCCGCACGCAGTCCGACGTACGAGCCACAGCCCGGCTGATCCGGCACTGACTTTAGGTATCTGTCCAGCTCTCTCTTGAAGGCAGCCAGGGGTTTATTGGCAATTCCCCTAATGCTTGATGGGAGGCTGTTGAACAGTTTTGGGCCCCGGACACTTATGGTGTTTTCTCTTAGTGTACCAATGGCGCCCCTACTTTTTATTGGCGGCATTTTGCATCGCCTGCCCAGTCTTTTACTTTCGTAGGGAGTGATTTCTGTGTGCAGATTTGGGACCATTCCTTCCAAGATTTTCCAAGTGTAGATTATGATATATCTCTCCCTCCTGCGTTCCAACGAGTACAAGTCAAGTGCTTTCAAGCGTTCCCAGTAGTTAAGGTGCTTGACAGAACTTATACGTGCAGTAAAGGATCTCTGTACACTCTCTAGATCTGCGATTTCACCTGCTTTGTATGGAGATGTTAATGTACAGCAGTATTCCAGCCTAGAGAGAACAAGTGATTTGAAAAGGATCATCATGGGCTTGGCATCTCTCGTTTTGAAAGTTCTCATTATCCATCCTATCATTTTCTTTGCACGTGCGATCGTGGCACTGTTGTGATCCTTGAAAGTGAGATCCTCAGACATTACTACTCCCAGGTCCCTTACATTATTTTTCCGCTCTATTGTATGGCCGGAGTCAGTAGTATACTCTGTTCTAGTTATTATCTCCTCCAGTTTTCCATAACGGAGTAGTTGGAATTTGTCCTCATTGAACATCATATTGTTTACCGTTGCCCACTGGAAAACTTTGCTTATATCTTCTTGGAGGTTAACCGCGTCCTCAGCAGATGACAGCCTCATGCAGATCCTAGTATCATCCGCAAAGGATGATGATACGGTGCTGTTAGAGGCTATTGGATGACATCTGTGTCTAAATTCTGTCTCCAGATGGATTAATATTGTCTGGCCACTGACAATCAATGGCGGACCTACATTTCTGGGTCCCTGAAGCTTCAATTGTTATAATCACCTTCGCAATGGCTACCCAACATGATACTTTAATAACTTTTTAGTTTTTATTTTAACTATTTTTGTATTGAATTACGCATTATTATTATTAATCAAAAAACCCTTTCTCACACAGTAGACCCAAATTTTTAAGAAATTTGGGCTAAAATGGCTTCTGGGGCCCCTCCTCTTGGAATTCTACTGATTTTTCACAGTAGTTCTTCTGCATATTGTGATGTCACTTGTTTACTAGTATCTTATTTGCGCAGACACACACACACAGTAATATATATATTTATATATATATATATATATATATATATATATATATATATATATTATATATATATATATATATATATATGTGGTGCCGAATAAGTAAAACTGGTCAATTAGCAAGAACTCACTTAAAATTAAATCCTTTCTAAAAATTGTCTTATACTTTTAAAGATATATTTTTTTCATTAATGTTAATGTAGAAATTTTTAATTTTGCACCAAAACAATCTTAGAAAACTTACCTAACCTTATTATAACAAGAACAATTTATTTTAGCCTAACCCAACTAAATATATTTTAGATTTGTTTACAATAATTTAATATTAAACAAACTCAGTGAAATATATTTTTTTTCGTTAGGTTCAGAATGATTCTGGCGAAATTATTGCATACACAAATTTTCACTTGTCCTATATGGCAAGATGAACGTTGCTATTTAAGCCAAGATCGCAAGTTCTGCCTATTCGGCACGACATAATATATATATATATATATATATATATATATATATATTATATGTATATATTTGTTTATATATATATATATATATATATATATATTTATACACACACACACACATACACACACACACACACACACACACACACACACCTGGAGTCGACCTGGAGGGCATTCCGGGGATTAACGCCCCCGCGGCCCGGTCCACGACCAGGCCTCCCGGTGGATCAGGGTCTGATCAACGAGGCTGTTACTACTGGCCGCACGCAATCCAACGTACGAACCACAGCCCGGCTGATCCGGTACCGCCTTTAGACACAGAGGGGGCAGGAGGAATGATCGACCCTTGCAACCAACACAGGTGATTAAACACACACACACACACACACACACACACAGGGGCCAGGAGCTAAGACTCGACCCCTGCAACCACAAATAGGTGAGTACACACACACACCTTTTCTTCTCTTTTCCTTCTCTACATCCTTTTCTCTTCCACATTCTTTAACATACTCCCTCCCACCTCCCCCCCTCAGTTAACTTCACTACATAACTGTAATGCCTAGATCGGGATAATCGCCCCCCCCCCCGGGAGATAATCCCCCACGCACCAGCCTCGGAATTTTTTGGAGGTTCCCGTAGCTAGGCCACTGGCCAGAAGTCGTTCAGCCATGGCCAACCATAATACCACCAGCTACCATGGCCAATGGCACCACTGAACGGGCCATCACACCCGGATACCTACTTACCTGAAGGTTACCTGGAGGTTATTCCGGGGATCAACGCCCCCGCGGCTCGGTCCATGACCAGGCCTCCCGATGGATCAGGGCCTGATCAACTAGGCTGTTACTGCTGGCCGCACGCAGTCCAACGTACGAGCCAACAACATGAACAAGGAGCAGAACATACAATGCTACATATACACAAGTCTCATGGTGCCCAAAATCCAACTAGTTCACTTTCTGACCACTGCGTCGCAGAGTTATTAGCAACTATTTAATATTCCTAATTAGTTTGCTAGGTTTAAAGCTTATCGACTCCGTCATTCTAGCTGCAACTCACCTACTGCACTAACATGATCATCGTAAACCCTGAGAGATTATATTATAGCCTCAGTGTATACCCAGATATACATATCTTAATGTATATACCTGTGTAATCCTCTTAACAATATATACTAACCTCACCATTAACAAACTTATCTTGGTTAATTAACCTCCCGGAGTTTTGCAACAAAAAAAAGTACACAAGAGAAGTTAAAGGTGAACAATCACGTGACTTGTGTTATCAGTCCCTCCCTCCATCCTCCCTCCACTCTCCCTCCATCCTCCCTCCACTCTCCCTCCATCCTCCCTCCACTCTCCCTCCATCCTCCCTCCACTCTCCCTCCATCCTCCCTCCACTCTCCCTCCATCCTCCTCCTACTCTCCCTCCATCCTCCCTCCACCCTCCCTCCATCCTCCTCCTTTCCCTCCACCCTCCCTCTATCCTCCCTCCATCATCCTCCTACTCTCCCTCCATCCTCCCTCCACCCTCCCTCCATCCTCCCTACTTTCCCTCCATCCTTCCTACTCTCCCTCCATCCTCCCTACTCTCCCTCCATCCTCCCTCCACCCTCCCTCTATCCTCCCTCCACCCTCCCTCTATCCTCCCTCCACTCTCCCTCCACCCTCCTAACCTTAACCATAGCGTGACACGCATGCACGCACTCACACACAACACATACACATACATACACAAGCGCGCACACACACACACGCGCGCGCGCACACACACACGTGTGTGTATATCACAGAGTTAAGCTCAGAATTGTACTCACAGATTTGTACTCATTTTTTGTAAGCCACTGAGTTGCAGCCACAGATTGGCACCCACAGTGGTATCCACAGAGCCGTGTATGCAAACTAAATCCTATAATTTACCATTACAACTCTATATTATACAGAGTTTGCTGCTCTTCGGTCAGCTAAATCCTCTTTTGTTTTTCCTCCCGCTGCCTTGAAAGTGAAGAGGGTTTTCTGAGTCGAATTTCCTTGAGTTGGCTTCATAGGTCCTGACAGGGTTAGCTGGGTTGGCTTCATAGGTACTGACAGGGTTAGCTGGGTTGGCTTCATAGGTACTGACAGGGTTAGCTGGGTTGGCTTCATAGGTACTGACAGGGTTAGCTGGGTTGGCTTCACAGGTCCTGACAGGGTTAGCTGGAGGTTTGTACAGTGTAGAGAGTATGAACCAAAGGATGTAAGCTAACCCCATACCGTCCAGGAAGTGATGTATGCGTGTGCGTGCGTGTGTGTGTGTGTGTGTGTGTGTGTGTGTGTGTGTGTGTGTGTGTGTGTGTGTGTGTGTGTGTGTGTGTGTGTGTGTGTGTATGTGTGTGTGTGTGTGTGTGTACGCGCGCACACTCAGCCACTACCCCCAAACTAGCACCCTTCACAATCACTACCCACTTTCCCTACTTGGCTATTGCTTATACATTACAATCACCACTCACCTTCCCTACCCGGTACTGTCCCGCCCCCGGGTCTTTTCCAGATGGTGACCCGGCGCCTACCTGGCTATTGCTTGTATCTCACAATCACCACCCACTTTCCCTACCGGGCTATTGCTTATACCTCACAATCACCACCCAACATCTCCATACAAAGCAGGTGAAATCGCAGATCTAGAGAGTGTACAGAGATCCTTTACTGCACGTATAAGTTCTGTCAAGCACCTTAACTACTGGGAACGCTTGGAAGCACTTGACTTGTACTCGTTGGAACGCAGGAGGGAGAGATATATCATAATCTACACTTGGAAAATCTTGGAAGGAATGGTCCCAAATCTGCACACAGAAATCACTCCCTACGAAAGTAAAAGACTGGGCAGGCGATGCAAAATGCCGCCAATAAAAAGTAGGGGCGCCATTGGTACACTAAGAGAAAACACCATAAGTGTCCGGGGCCCAAAACTGTTCAACAGCCTCCCATCAAGCATTAGGGGAATTGCCAATAAACCCCTGGCTGCCTTCAAGAGAGAGCTGGACAGATACCTAAAGTCGGTGCCGGATCAGCCGGGCTGTGGCTCGTACGTCGGACTGCGTGCGGCCAGCAGTAACAGCCTAGTTGATCAGGCCCTGATCCATCGGGAGGCCTGGTCGTGGACCGGGCCGCGGGGGCGTTGACCCCCGGAATAACCTCCAGGTAACCTCCAGGTAACCTTCCCTACCTGGCTATTGCTTATACCTCACAATCACCACCCACCTTCCCTACCTGGCTATTGCTTATACCTCACAATCACCACCCACCTTCCCTACCTGGCTATTGCTTATACCTCACAATCACCACCCACCTTCCCTACCTGGCTATTGCTTATACCTCACAATCACCACCCACCTTCCCTACCTGGCTATTGCTTATACCTCACAATCACCACCCACCTTCCCTACCTGGCTATTGCTTATACCTCACAATCACCATCTACCTCCCGGAACTGGCCTTGAAGGTCCTCTTTCTCTCATTTAATTTACTTGCGTCTGTTTCCACTGTTATTTTCAAGTTTGATCGAGCTGCCTCGTTTTTCATTCATTCAATAATTACTCAACTCTGCAGGAACGAAAGTAATAGGTTTTCAAGAGAAACTTGAATAACCTCCAGGTAATCCGAGTGTCTCTAGCACCAACAAACTGGTTGACCAGATGGTCAGAAGACTCGGTCTCTGGCTGGGGTAAAAGAGTAATAGAATTATCGAAGTCGGTCACAGGTATGTTTATTGTCTTGAGAATCATCCGCTCGGCACAGAAATCTATTTAGTTGCGGCAAAGACTATTTATATGCTTTTTATACAATTTTTCTGCTATTCTATACTTTAACTTCTATCTAGTTCAGTATTTTACTGCATATAAGGCGCTCAAGAGAGCTCGATGAGCGTGCGAGGTCCCCGACTCTTCAACGCCCTTCCGTTGTGCATAAGGGAAATTACCAACAAACCTCTGAGGGTCTAAGGACCTGAACTCAGTGCCTGGCCAGCCGGACTGAGGTTCGCTGGACTGCGTGTAGCCAGCAGTAACAGCCTGTTCGATCAAGCCTTGATCTCTCTCGAGGCCTCTTCTGTGACCGGGCCGCGGGAGCGTTGATCCCCGAGGCGTCCTTCAGGTATCCTTCGGGAACTTGTTTACCTTCTAACCTTTCCAGCAATTCTCAAAAAAGCATGAAAGGCCCCGGATTTTCAGTATCCTTCATATACAGAGGCAACTGCTAATAAGTCCCTGAAGTTTACCTGAAAACGGTTTCGGGGTCAAGGCCGCTGCACGGTCCCAGACCAGGTCTTCTGGTCATTGGCCTTACCAACAAGACTGCTTGTACCAGCCTCACGTAGTTCCTTCGTGAGCACCACATCCCTCATCAAGGATGCGTAAACTGTCACTGACTATCTGGGCTCTGGTATCATTGTCGGACTCCGTGCCGCAAACACCAACAGGCTAACTGAACAGGCTGTTAGGAACCGGAGCACCGATCCCCAACAACCACCACTACAGAGGATGGCCAGCTCCTCCAAGAAACACACAACTCTCCTTGGCTCGAACACCAGGTAGCCGTCCACATCGGAGGAAAGAAAGTCGAAGCTTCAGCGACAGGAACTTAGAAAAAAAAAACCGACGCTGGTGTAGCAGGTGAACGAGTTCTCAACACCCTTCAGTGCCTCAAGTATTCACAAAGCCACAGTAAGAAGTCTCCTCTTATAATTGACTGGACTCAAATATCTCACACGTTCAGCCATTTAATCGGGTAATTTTCCGAATCTAAACGAGCAAAAACTTAAAAAAAGAAAAAAAAAACCCACGCAGGTTGTGATCTTGGAGCAAGAGGGCGTCCCCGGGCCAGCTCACCAGGCCATTAGATATCCACTGATTATTGGTCAGTGTCGCTTGCTTCACTCCTGCTCTCAGGGCGCAGTCATGGCAGCTGAAGGAACAGATGAACCACAGGGACGCTAGAGCAAGTTTTTGGTTTTGGTACACGAATAACCTACACACAGGAGAGTGAAACTTACGACGACATTTCGGTCCGAGTTGGATCATCAACGAGCTATTTGCGTATTGATGAGGAAATAGTATGGTGATACCGACAAGATGTGGAAAAAGACACTTATGTACAGTTCAGGACATTTATTAAATGAAACGTTTCGCAAAGAGTGGCTTCTTCAGTCCTAATTAGGACTGAAGAAGCCACTCGTGGCGAAACGTTTCCTTTAATAAATGTCCTGAACTGTACATAAGTGTCTTTTTTCCACATATTTGCGTATTGATCCATTCACGGTATTATGCCCTATTATTCTTTTTTCTTTTGGTCTTCGTGGACCATTAGATAAGTTAATGGTCGAGGCAAACACCATAGATTGAAAAGTACGACCGGGTCTAGAGGCTAGAAATCAGTGACGCTTGTCGCTCGTATTGAAAATGTGGGGGCTAGAATTACGAATCAACTTTGTAAACACAATAAAGTGATTTTAAATCAATATACAGACGCAAAAAAGTTGAACAGAATGACCAACAGCCTAGTTGATCAGGCCCCGATCCATCGGGAGGCCTGATCATGGACCGGGCCGCGGGGGCGTTGATCCCGGGAATAACCTCCAGGTAACCCAAAACATAGTTTCGAGCTAAAGCATGGCAGGGCCTAGAATGCCAGCATTTATTAAAGCCAGTTATTAGTATTTAAGAAGAGTGACTTCCAATATCCAGGCTAGTTCACACAACTGTTTCCAGCCTCTAAGTTCTGACTGAAAATGTAAATACAGTGGGAGGAAATGGCTCAAAAATTGTGTAAAATGGTAACATATTAAATGTTGATGGCAGTATTTACCTGTTCACCTATTCACTACCGGATAATAATTCCAAGAATTATCTCCCCTACGTCCCGGTTTATGACCAGTTAACCTATCTATATATTCTCCAAATTTTCAAGTTCTCTTGCCTTAAATGAGGCTCTTAGTGCGTTCGTGGATACTCCCATCACGCAGTTTCTGGTACCCTCTGCGAAGGATGTGTGTTTATATCTTCGTCAGTGTCACTCATGAGAGAGAAATACGGTGATAATGGAATCATGGGAGGAAGCTTTTCAGTGTGGTGGTCCTGGTTTTATGTTACTGAAAATAAATCTTTGCTTCGCATTTTTTTTTTAAGGAAACTGAGTGGGTAGCCACGTCTTCTATGCTAACGTGTGCATGTGTAGAAGGGACACTGAGTGGTGAAGTGACAGAATGTTCATTGGAGAATGAGCATTCAGAACGTAGAGGTGAAGTGGCCGAGATGGAATAGTGTGTATAGTGAGAACGGTTAAAGAGAAAATCTATTAAATGTATTGGAGAAAGAGACGGAAAGAGGGAAGGAGTGTTACTGCCGTATACCTCTTCTGTCATTCAGTGGTGGTGGTGGCGTACATTAGCGGTTGTCAATAGCGGTGATGGCTAGTAGTAGTGTTGACGAGTAGTATTTTTGTGTAGTGTTCTTGGTAAACAGTGATACTGATGGTGTTGAGTAGTGGTTTTGTGTGTGGGTAGTGGAGTTGAGTTGTGGTGGTTGTGGTGGGTCCACTGCCTCCCTCCAACACCCGTAACAACTCGCATAAATTCCAATATCGGCAGGTCCTGGCGATGGCTCGTCCCACTGCTAAACAATAGGCACCAGACCCCGAGAAACCCCCATTTCCCCCCACAACCACCTGCCCACCCTGGAGGAGCCTGCCTCGCCCCCGCCTCCCTTCTCCCAGAGTGAGAAAACTGGGTTTAATAAAGGAAAAACCAGGGTGGGGGTGACAAACGCGAGGTGGACACGCAAGCAGCGGCCACACACCCCTCCCGATACTCGCGCTGTTCTATCCAATATGCAAACTGCCCGTCCCCATGTTTATGACCCGAGACTTTGTGATTATAGGCAGACCCCGCTAGATGGTGCTCACCTCTAAGCCACCACCTCGCCGCTCATCCCCGCTGCTATCTCGCTGAATTTTATTAACCAACGTGATTGTGAAGGGTGATTGTGTGTGGCTGGTTATGTCCGAGAAGAATGGGGAGGCTCTCTCACGGCTGCTGTGTCCGCCACGTTCAGAGCCTGGCACTAGGCTGGCACAGACCCTTCCCTCCCACATAACACACACCTCGCCTGTGACAATATTCACGATTCTGAGCCTTATTTAGCATATAAATAAGTACAAATAAGCCACTATCACCCACCTGGGGGAGGAGAGAAGCCAGAGATTTCTTACATCCATAAATATGATTCTCGATAACAAAAACGAAAGGGAAGAGGTTTTATTTCAGTCGTGGTAAAGTAGACCTTAGACTGGGCTCCCAGAGGGACGTGTGCTGGTTGCCTCAGGAGTGGCTGGTGATAGCACCGTGTGGGATATCCAATATTTGTAAACGCCGCGAAAAGGGGCGCCAGGCTAAATATTTACTGTCAAGGGGAGGTTTGGGTGTAAATGCCACTAATGTCGCAGTGGCTATATGTCTTTAGTACACCTTGAGGGAGGATCCATGCTTTACTACTACTGTTATTACTGTTGCGTTCAAGTAGAGGGGAGGAGTGGTCTCTTGATGCTGGTAAAAACACCTTGATTCAAGTAATTGGAATCACCCTCCACTTCAGATAAAACCCATAAACCTCCCATTCCTGAGTGATGTATAACCCTCCCAATATATACATTTATAGGATAGGATCCACACCTAGTGCAAATTGTGGGCCCATAGCTTCGGAAAAGTGGATTTCTTCTTGAAGCCATTTGAATATTCCACTTCTCCATCTTTCCCCCCCCCATTCCTTTCCTCTCCCATCGCGACCCCCATGACCACACTGTCCAGCTGCTGAACTGGCATCTTGCTGTCTCACGTAGGCATCACTGCCTAGCCGGTCACGGGTCTTTAGGAGGAACGTGTCAAATTCCCCTCTTGAAAAGTTTGGTGTCGGCTGGTAAACTGCCTTTATAGGGTACTAAACAGCCGTTGGCCCTCCGTGTCTACACTTATTCATTAGCATACTTATAGCCCCCCTTGCCTTCACTGTGTCTATTTAGCACCTCTTTCCCCTCCCTCCGTATTCCCATCTCTTAAGAAATTATTTCAATGTGCATATATAAAATTCTCCATCAGTGATGACGGTGTTGGGATGATGGAAGATCCTTACAGTGTAACTATACAAGACTTACCAAGGCTGAGGTCCTGCTAGTATCTTCTGTGTTGTGATAAGAAGATAAGGAGGAACACTGCAGCAAATTGGCCCATACTAGGCAGGTCCTTCTCAAACCAAAATCCACTAATAAAAATTATTAGTTCAGTACGTTTACTGGGCTCAGTAAAGGTGCTGGTCTTAATAAGTTTACCTGGCCTTACACTTGCCTTAACTGTCCGGTGTTCACTATCAGCACGTACCTAAAATAAAAAATGTTCAATATTAGTGAAATGAACGGATAACAAGAAAATATACATACCAGATTTTTTTTTAATTTATATTCAAGGAAAAAAAAAAGAGCTTTTTTTTAATCCATGTTATTTTTATGGAGAATATTGGATAAAGTTGGAGTAAAAAATAGTTTCGAGTTGGTAAGGGACTGATTACCATATCTTTTGTATGTAGTTCTACAGTTTCTACATTATATCGTTGTAAGGACCTGCCTCGCATGGGCCAGTAGGCCTTCTGCAGTGTTCCTCCATTCTTGTGTTCTTGTGTATTGCAGTGAAAAAGCCACTGGATGGCGAAACGTCTACAAATAAAGATACACAGAGGTTGCACATGTGTCAAATTCTTTGCTTTATCAGACAATACGTCACAAAGTTTAAAATACATATGCACCACATTTTTATACCATACTTGGATGTAACACTACATATATTTTATGTACGTTGTCTCTGCATCAGATATTCTCCACATTTCTGATCCGACCCAATGTGCAAGTGACCTGAAACACCATTGCTCCTATGTAACTAGCGTTTACGATCTCTCTCCTGCATCTACCGAAAAGGACGTCAATTGGAGGTCGAAAAACAAGGGATATGAAGTAGGCAGAATAACCTGTCTTTTATACCGTATTTTAATTAATATTATAATATGAAAAACTAAAGTGTAATGAACACTTGTCAGTGCTCAATAATATTCCATATGAAGACAGAAATACAGGAGATTAACTGATGTGTGTATTTCGACCCCATTCTGGGATCCTCTTCAGCAGAAAAGGATCCCAGAAGGGGGTCAAAATATACACATTAATTAATCTCCTGAGTGTGTGTGTTCATGCGGGTTATTATTGAGCATATTCCTCGAGAGACTGCGGCTGGTGACAGACCCACACTGCGCTACTCTGAGAAAACTTCCCCACACCCTTTCAGTTTCTGCCTTGCAACATTGCATAGCTTTTGATGATGCACTGAAAAGTGTGAAAGTAGTTGAGCTAAAGATTACCACCTTTATATATATATATATATATATATATATATATATATATATATATATATATATATATATATATATATATATATATATATATATATATCTCACACATACCTACTCAGCAACCCTCACAGCTAGCACAATATCATAGTAGAGATGCTCTTGAAGGGCCTGCAGAGGAGTGCTGGTCGTCTTCATGTCTGGTCTTTCCTAGCAGTAACCGGCGGTGTCTGGACCACGTAGGTATTACTGGTCCCAGTCATGCCATATGTGGACCTTCTTACACCTCATCTATTCTATTCCTCTTGCCATCTGTGAGACTATCCCATCTACTCTCCTTTCTGCAATACGATGCATGTCATTTCACAGTCTCTAGGCTCAAATATTCTTTTTCATAAAATATTCTTTCTACCCTTTATCGTTCCCTATTTCCTCTACCACACACTGCCCAATTTTATCGCCCCCATCTCCCCCGTGTCCGCCTTGCTATGCCTTGGACACGCAGACATGGCGCAATTCCCAAGGGCCAATATTAGGGCAACCGCCCTATCCCTTCCCCGCGGGCGGTGACGGTGGCATCCTGTGGGCGGTAGCGTGTGGGCGGGCAGTATCAGGAGTGCAACACCGCCCGTAATAACACTTAAAACTAGGAGTGGATCTTCCCGTTCCCCCATAGTGGAAGTTTACACCACTGGTGATCACAATGGAAGTTAACTCCACTGGCGACACCCAATGGGGGCACTAGTGGCAAAGAAAGCGTTTATAAAGGAGAGGTGTGGAGGACAGGCCCCAGGAACACTACTCTCAGAATATGAAGGGGAATGGGGCTACAGTAGCCGAGTTATTTAAGTAAATAACCAGAGCCAATGTGCGTGAGTTTGCTGCCTCCACCAACCCAGTGACCCGCATCCCAGCGGCCCCATCACGGTCAAACCCATCAAACACAACTGCTGCAACCACTGCCACCACCGCACGCGACCCAATACACTGACAACTACACCACCAGTGCAGCCCACAAGCTGACCACTGTAAGATTACGCTCTCAAAATGACCACAATACTCCCCTCTTCCTCCTCCTCCTTCGCCATTAGCGTCCAGTGACCCGCGTGCGGCATTTCGTGGAATGCGAAGCTTATGGTGACTTCCAGCAACAGAGTAGGCCAGTGGAGCGGGAGTTAGTGCAGAAATGACGTATAGTGAACAACAAGTATATTAGAAATCTCCATCTTTGACTCTGCACCCCGAAGGCTGAGGGACTGATTACGTCGCCTTTTGTATATAGTTCTACAGTCTTCCCATTATGTCCTTGAATTTGTATTGATAAAGCCACTGGATGGCGAAACGTCTAATATAAAGATACCCAAATGTTGCACATATGTGTAATTCTTCACCTGAAGACGTGAATGTGCTAAAGTTACTGTATCATGTCATGACTTTAGTGTTTACGCCGTTATAGTCGCCATACCTGTGACAGGTTTCAAGGGTTCTTCTACCTTCGCCAGGCTCTCATGTTGATTGTCTGGTCAACTAAATGTTGCATAAGTGTCCCATTTTTCAACTTCCCAGTTTTCTAAACTATTCAAACGAGCCAGTTACTACAAGCTGTCCTCAGGCGCACACAGTCATCACAACCCGATTGTTAGGCACTATTTGCAGAGGACAGACTCGCTGACACATATCCTCTTGAAAACCTCAACCCTCACATCTAGGAATATCATCCTTCGCAGACACGGCGGAATTCGTATGACAATATCAATTTTCCGTGCGATAGCAACACACTTTTAAATCCTTTAGAGCAAGATCTTCTGATATCACGTAGTTTACATTCCTCGTCAGCTCAGCCGAGTGGTTCGAGTTTGTTTTATGTTATACTTTTAAATTCTTAACGTTTTCCATAGCCGAGTCACTGGAAGTTTCTCTTCACTTAACATAATACTGTGTTTGGCCCACTGGAAGACCTGGCTAATACGTGACTAGATTAATGGGCTCAAGTCGGGCCGAAGCGTCATGGGCTTGTTTTCGTGTGTGTGGGTTGTTTGGATATCGTCGTGTCCTCAATGGATGTTAATCATACAAATTCCAGTACCGACTGCAAAGGAGATACAGTGCTATGATTTATATTTCTGTCAGATATGAGAATGACAGAAGTATAGTACTGTGTCTCGAGAAACAGAGCATTGCACAGTGACAACCTCTCTGAGTTCACTTCGTTGACAGTCTTCGCAAACGCAAAATGAACCCACGTGGCGGAATTTTTATAAATATATTCATGGGGAGCACCAAACCAGCAGGGTGTCATGCAGCGCCTGCCCAGAATGGGAGGCGAGAGAGAGAGAGACAGGTTGTCAATATAGTAAGGAATCCTTAACCTGTAAATAGCTTGTCAATGAAGCTAGGGATCCTTAACCTAACCTTGTCAAACCCTGTGTAAAAAAAAGGGGAGGAGAGGGAGAGAGGGAGGGAAGGAGAGAGGGAGAGAGGGAGGGAAGGAGAGAGAGAGAGGGAGGGAAGGAGAGAGAGAGGGAGGGAGAGAGAGAAGGAGGGAAGGAGAGAGGGAGGGAAGGAGAGAGGGAGGGAAGGAGAGAGGGAGGGAAGGAGAGAAGGAGGGAAGGAGAGAGAGAGAGAGAGAGAGAGAGAGAGAGAGAGAGAGAGAGAGAGAGAGAGAGAGAGAGAGAGAGATAGAAAGAGAGAGAGAGAGAGAGAGAGAGAGGAGGAAAAAGATAATTAGAAAAGCTCTTCCTTTGATCATACTCGACTATCATTCTGCTTCAGAGCAAAACTCTCTCTCCCGCGTCTCTTCTTATTTACTTCCGAATGGAACAAAAAAAAAAGCGTAGGAGGAAAGGAAGAAGCGAGGGAGGGGTGGAAGGAGGAAAGAAGACGAAAAAGAATAAGAACAAGGAGAGAGAGAGAGAGAGAGAGAGAGAGAGAGAGAGAGAGAGAGAGAGAGAGAGAAGGAAAGAAAGAATTTCTAGCCTCTACAACAATTTCATAAAACTCCTCTTCCGCCTTTATATACATTTTCATTTATCAGATACTCTGAAAAGGAAAAAAATTAGTTTTCAGTTGTAAACAGTAGAATAAAGCGTCAAGAATAAATCCATACCAGTTCAGGGGAAGGCTCAGAGCAGCGAGGGGAAAAGAGGGAAGAGGTGGAAGGGGAATGGAGAGGGGAAAGGTGTAGGAAGAAAGGTCTGACGGCACTTTCTTTGTTGTATCCCAGTAGATTCCGTGATTCTTCAAGTTGAAGGGACCGAATCCCTCTCTCCACGTTAAATATTTCTTCCAAGAAGAAAAAGGTACAATACCGTGGCTGGAACAATATACAAAATGACCCAAGACGGACCGAAACGTCGTCATAGGCTTCTCTCTCCATTTATGTAACTATTTCTTGGTATAAACCTCGGTAAGAGATACCACTAGGTAATAGATACACTAAGCCATTTATTAGAAAACGTTTCGGTCCTGGGACCCTGACCACTTCTGATCAAGGTCCCAGGACCAAAACGTTTACCAGTGTCCTAGTGCTTGCTTACGTGTTTTATTAAACCAATTATTTCTTAGACTATCTTCACATGGGTTTATGCATGGCCCGGTGGTCTGGTGGCTAAAACTCCCGCTTCACACACGGAGGGCCCGGGTTCGATTCCCGGCGGGTGGAAATTCCGACACGTTTCCTTACACCTATTGTCCTGTTCACCTAGCAGCAAATAGGTACCTGGGTGTTAGTCGACTGGTGTGGGTCGCATCCTGGGGGACAAGATTAAGGACCCCAATGGAAATAAGTTAGACAGTCCTCGATGACGCACTGACTTTCTTGGGTTATCTTGGGTGGCTAACCCTCCGGGGTTAAAAATCCGAACGAAATCTTATCTTATCTTATCTTAAACTACAGTGATGTTTCAGTCGCATTGTATTTACCAGATTTGTAACTCTAGAATGCTGTTGCAGTTTTAAAACTAGTACTGCCTAGTCTTGCCTTTGGCAAGACGGTGATGGAGTGAATGATGATGAAAGTTTTTCTTTTTTTCGGGTCGCCCTGCCTTGGTGGGAGACGGCCGCTGTGTTAATAATAAAAAAAAAATAGTCTAGCAGATTTTCGCTCCCAACAGCTTGTCACATGATGATTAAGAAACGTGCAACAGTACGGTATCTTTGTTGTTCAATCGTTTCGCCCACAAAATAGACTTCTTCTGCCTCTGTATATGACTGAAGAAGCATACTGTGTAGGCGAAACGTTATCAACAATAAAGTTATTGCTGATGGATATGTGGGTCAGCGGGCCACCACCAGCAATAACCTGGCTGACAAGGCAAGCATCAGGAGAGCCTGGCTCATGGCCGGGCTCCGGGAGTAGAAGATACTCTCGGAACTCATCAAAGGTATATCAAAGGTAAAGGTAGTTCCGTACATTATAATTATAATCATAACAAAGCGTTAAACCCACAACGAGTGTACTTGGAGAGGGAGAGTGTTTCGGGGGGTCACTGCCCCCGTGGCCCGGTCCGTGACCATAAAAGTTTTTCTTCATTTCTCTGTAAAACATCGCTTGTGTGTTTTTTTGTAGAAGCTTCAAGCATTCTTATACTGTGATTAGTTTAACTTTTTTTTTTTTGGATTAGCAAGGAGGAGGATTTACAATTTGGTATGTCTGTGACCGCGGGGGCGTTGACCCCCGGAACTCTCTCCAGGTAAACTGTTCCATCTTGTAATATAGTCCTTGGTTTATTTATCCCTATTCTCTTCAGCCTAGTGGATGCTGTTGCAGGTTCCGTCCTGAGATGTGGAAAAAAAGAGTTTTTATTGTGTTCCATGGCCCTGTATCTGCTTTGTGCCACCTGTTACTTTTTCGTGCTTGCATTGTTTTCTCCTTTTAGTTCGTTTCTCTCTGTGCCCAGAAAACGACTGTTTTCAGTCACCATGTATCCACTGTTTCTTTTTTACCTAACATTGTTGCGATGTGTTCTTTTCACGAGGAATTTAGACAGCCTAGGTCATATCTTTTTTCTGTTCTTTATCAAAACGAAACCAGTCCAGCCCGTGGGGCCAGCAGTAACAGCCTCGTTGATCAGGCCCTGATCCACCGGGAGGCCTGGCTGTGGCCCGGGCCGTGGGGGCGTTGATCCCCGGAATACCCTCCAGGTAGACTCCAGGTTGATTCCAGGTAGACAACGCGTGTGAGAACTTCGTGAGATGTGAATATCTTAATTTTCCCATGATCTCAGATTCCAGTTCGTAGGTTAGACTTGCGTGCTGCCAGCAGCAACAGCCTGAATAAGATGTCATACAATACCAACAAGTTGATATGTAAGACACATGTGCAACAGGTATCTTCACTGCGAAACGTTTCGTCTACACATTAGGCTTTTTCAGTCGAGTACAGAATTAGTAGAAGCAGTAGAGATGTGAAGACGATGCAATCTGCCCATTACCCTTGACGACGTAGTACTGAAGTGGTCAGCCCTTGCCTTGACTGACGAGGACCTGATCAACCAGGTTTGGAACCGGGACGCGGAAGCAATCAGGTACCCCTTTTTCTCTTCCCTGTCACCTTTCTTTTAACTTCTCTGGGTCTATTTTCTTTGTTGGCTTTGATATTTTTGTGCTGTTTCATCCGTGTTGATCCGCACACTTGTTTCTACCCTTTCCCTGGCTATGTAAACTGGCTTTACTTTACTTTATTTTCCCACAGTTTACGTATCTAACAAGTCCGCCAATACTTTTGTGTGATGGTATTGTTGTTCAATACGTGTGTTAAACCTGCCCAAAGCCCTTCACTTTTCCTACAAATCCGGTAACAGTTGCCTTGCTGAAGCTCACTGAATATATACCAGAAGTGGCTACAAGAAACGTGTTGTGATGGTTTGAAAAACCGACAAGTTGAAGATTGAGACACTTATGCAGCATATGGGAATCTTTATTCAGGAAACGTTTCGCCACACAGTGGCTTCATCAGTCCAATACAAAGAGGAAGGCGTAAGGAGAGGAGGAGAATGAGGTAATCAGTCCCTCAACCTGGAGTCGATGGACTGAACACATCGACTCCAGGTTGAGGGACTGATTACCTCATTCTCCTCCTCTCCTTACGCCTTCCTCTTTGTATTGGACTGATGAAGCCACTGTGTGGCGAAACGTTTCCTGAATAAAGATTCCCATATGCTGCATAAGTGTCTCAATCTTCAAGAAACGTGTTTGTGAATATCACACAATGAATATACATTGATACATTTATATATCTTATACACTCCCCAAAGGTTCTATTCTATGTTAAAATTGCTGAGAATTGCTACATAAGAACCATTATGTTAGAACCACAACTATGTAAGAACCACTGCTGCCTCAGAACCACTGGTTCCTAAGAACCACTGCTACCCAAGAAGCACTCAGCTGACCTTAACGTCTGGTCAGTGACAGTGAAGATCCACTTATTCTGTTACCTTATGCAACTTAAATTGTATCACTTAGCTACATAATCTCGTCTAGACTTTGAGAGGGGAAAGGCACAGGAAAGAGGAAGAGGAGTGAGGGAGAGGGGAAAGGTGCTGGAAAAAACGAGACCTGAAAAGGTAATGGAGAGGGGAAGAAGGAACAGCAATGGAGAGGTGTAGTGTGTAGGAAGAAAGGTGGAAGGGAAAGGAAAGGGGTAAAAAAAAGTTGAAAGGAAATAAGATGATGATCCACGGAGAAGCGCTAGACCCGTAGAGACCAAAGAGCATCTGAGGAATGGAAGGTAATCAGGTTTAACCCAATGAAGGGAAAAAAAGTAGCTTTAATTTCTCGGTTGAAGAGCCACTCACTGGCTAGAAGACACCTCCCTTGAAAGAAAAGGGATAGGAAGGGAAGGGAAAGGGAAAGGGAGAGAGAGAGAGAAAGACAGGAACTTGCACATGCAAGCCTGTAGGCATATGGGTGATGTTCAAAAGTGGGCCATTGCTAAATGGGAGGTGGACACTAAAAGAAAGCTAGCATCAGGTAGGGTAGGCTCAAAAACCTGGTGGTCCCTGGTCAAGGACAGACAAGGTTATCTGCCTGATGAACTCATTCCACCTCTAAATCGACAGGATGGGACCACCTCTACTAGTAGTCAAGAGAAGGGGGACCTCTTTGCTGAACACTTTGCTACCAAAATGCAAGTTCCTGATCCAGCAAGGGACCCTCCTTGGCTAGCTGCAAGAACTGTGTCAAAACTGTCAGTGGTGACAATAAGGCAGGAGGTGCATTTCCTACTTAAATCGCTTGACCAAGAAAAGGCTGTGGGCCCAGACAAGTTGAGCCCAAGATTGTTGAGAAGATGTGCAGACCAGCTAGAAGCACCTCTAACTCGCATCTTTCAGCACTGCCTAGTACAGTGTAAATGGCCCTCTCTATGGAAAGAGGCAAATGTAGTCCCTGTTCACAAAAAGAAGAGCAGAGCAGAAATCAGCAACTACAGACCAGTGTCACTCCTGTCAATCACTGGTAAGATCCTTGAGACAATAATCTCAAGACAAATGACAGAGTTTTTGACTACCACTCACTACTTTGTGATCGTCAATATGGCTTCAGGAAAGGTTACTCTGCTGCTGATCTGTTGTTAAACCTCTCCACTAAGTGGCACCAGTCACTGGATGAATCCAAAGTCAGCTGTGTGGTAGCACTGGACATTGCTGGCGCTTTCGACCGGGTGTGGCACCAGGGCCTCTTAGCAAAACTTCAAGCACTGGGAATTGCAGGCTCTACGCTATGTCTCCTCAGTGGCTACCTTCATGGTAGATCTCTAAGTGTAGTTCTCAATGGAACGGAATCAGCAAGACATCCTATTGGGGCAAGTGTTCCACAAGGAAGCGTGCTGGCTCCATTGTTATGGAATGTCTACTTCAACGACCTTCTTCATCTCATCTCATCCCAGAATCACATGCATATGCAGACGACTGTACACTGACATTCACTTATCCAAGAGAAGAAATGCCAGCTGCTCTAAGCTACATCAATCACCAGCTGAGAGCTATATCAGCTTGGGGAAATAGATGGCAAGTAACATTTGCACCTGAGAAAACGCAAATGATGATCGTCTCTAGGCACCATGATGGTAATGCTGGTGCAGTAGTAAGGATGAATGGGAGGATGTTGGCACCTGGAGAAGAAGTTGATATCCTTGGGGTGAAATTTGACTCCAAACTAACCATGAAGAACCATGTTGTAAATCTTGCAAACAAGGCAGCCAGGAAGCTTACAGCACTTCGCCGTATCTCCCATCTGCTTGACAGTAGGGGTTGCAAGATCCTGTACGAGGCACAAGTACGCTCGCACCTTGAGTATGCTCCACTTTCTTGGTTTGCCTGCCCCCTCTCATCTGCGACTGCTTGACAGAGTAGAGAACAGAGCAAGACGTCTCATCTCTCGCCTGGACCCATCCTGGATAGATCTGTCATTTCAGCAGAGCCTTCAACATAGGAGGGATGTGGGTGGCCTTACTGTTATGTACAAGGCCAATATTGTCAAAATACCACACTTGGATCCACTTCGAGGACAGCGTGAAACAAGCTTTTATGCCACAAGACGGGCAGAAAGCAGCAACTTCACTCTGGCTGTACCCTTCTCCAGAACATCACTCCATCTGAGATCATACATACCCAGGATGACTCGAGTATGGAACACATTCGTACAGGATAATGATGTCAACGAGATAAAGTCAGTTGATCAAATGAAAATGCTGGCCCACAGATGGCTCCAACTTCATCCTGTTCCCTACTTGTATGTCTCATAACAATAAAAATGCTTTCAAATGAGCTGATGTAGGTAATAGCTCTTAGCTTGCCAATAAAGTTAGGAATCCTTAACCTGTAAATAGCTGTCAATAAAGCTAGGGATCCTTAATCTTGTCAAACCCTGTGTAAAGAGAGAGAGAGAGAGAGAGAGAGAGAGAGAGAGAGAGAGAGAGAGAGAGAGAGAGAGAGAGAGAGAGAGAGAGAGAGAGAGAGAGAGAGAGAGAGGACCTAACACCTGGATCCTAGTTAAGCAAACGCAACTAGGTACAGATCACATGAGTTACCCTCCACTTAACTGTTATCGTAGTAGTAGTAATAGTAGTAGTAATAGCAATAGTAATAATAGTAGCAACAGCAGTAGCAATAGTAGAGTAATAGCAATAGTAGTAGTAATAGTAACAGTAGCAGTAATAGAGTAATAGTAGTAGTAGCAGCAGCAGTAGTAGTAGTAGTAATAGTAATAGTAGCAGTAATAGTCACAGGCCAGGTGTATGTACTCACCTATTTGTGGTTGCAGGGGTCGAGTCATAGCTCCTGGCCCCGCCTCTTCACTGATTGCTACTAGGTCCTCTCTCTCCCTACTCCATGAGCTTTATCAAGCCTGTGTGTGTGTGTGTGTGTGTGTGTGTGTGTGTGTGTGTGTGTGTGTGTGGATCAGGGACATACACATTGATGGTAGAGGATCATCTTGCTCGTCTACAGCAGTATTAACCAACGCTGCCGGATATTGAGACACCGGTCCCTCCTCGTACCTCCTCCCAAGACACCAGCTGGTCTGTGAAATACCCCCAAGAGGGAATGAGAGAGGGGAAAGAGGGAGGGAGGGGGAGAGAGAGAGAGAGAGAGAGAGAGAGAGAGAGAGAGAGAGAGAGAGAGAGAGAGAGAGAGAGAGAGAGAGAGAGAGAGAGACAGGCAGGCTTCACCCCAGCGTCTTTACGTTCGACACTTCCCTTTCTCCTCAAGATTTCGCCCCCTCCTTTTCACTCCTCCTCCACCTCCTCTGCAGCTTCCCCACTTCACCTCACCTCCCATCAGGCTTCTCCATGCTCCACTTTCTCATCATCCTGCACATTCATCCTCTAACGATATCCTCATCGCCCTACAGAAGTCTCCCAGCTGAGGTTGACAGATTTTATCCATTCTGTGTGATGGTACCCATCCTGTGTTAACAGTGCTAATGTATAATAAAAATAGCCAATGGGAAGAAGTCACTTCGTCTGACCTTCTTTGGGGGTTATCCTAGGTAATTTACACACATGTTACTAAGTATGATAACTGTACCTAAAGTGTTCAGTCCACCAAAGCTGATGGACTGAACATATCGACACCAGGCTGAGAGACTGATTACCTCAAACTCCTCATTTTCCACCGTTCTTCTCTGTGTTGGACTGAAGAAGGCACTGGCTGACGAAACGACTCCTCAATAAAGATACGAGACTGGTCATGGACCGGGCCGCGGCGGCGCTGACCGCCGGAATACCCTCCAGGTATACCCTTGTGTTGCCAAGTGTCTTGTTTTTCTCTGTACAGAACTGAAGAAGTCACTGCTTGACGAAACGTTTCCTCAATAAAGATTCCCAAAATGTTGCACAAGGGACTTATTCTTCAACCTGCCGGATTTCTAAACCATTTTCACATCTCCCACTAGTCTTCTGAACCTCTGTCCTCTATAACCACCTCCTGTACCTTCCCCTCTAATTTCCTTTCTCACCCTATTCTCGCAGCCTAGCCTGAGGCCAAACTTCCTTCCTCACCCTATTTTTGCAACCTAGCCTGAGGCCAGACTTCCTTCACCCTATTCTTGCAACCTAGCCTGAGGCCAAACTTCCTTCCTCACCCTATTCTTGCAATCTAGCCTGAGGCCAGACTTCCTTCACCCTATTCTTGCAACCTAGCCTGAGGCCAGACTTACTTCCTCACCCTATTCTTGCAATCTAGCCTGAGGCCAGACTTCCTTCACCCTATTCTTGCAATCTAGCCTGAGGCCAGACTTACTTCCTCACCCTATTCTTGCAATCTAGCCTGAGGCCAGACTTACTTCCTCACCCTATTCTTGCAATCTAGCCTGAGGCCAGACTTACTTCCTCACCCTATTCTTGCAATCTAGCCTGAGGCCAGACTTCCTTCACCCTATTCTTGCAATCTAGCCTGAGGCCAGACTTACTTCCTCACCCTATTCTTGCAACCTAGCCTGAGGCCAGACTTACTTCCTCATCCTATTCTCGCAACCTAGCCTGAGGCCAAACTTCCTTCCTCACCCTATTCTCGCAACCTAGCCTGAGGCCAGACTTCCTTCCTCACCCTATTCTTGCAATCTATCCTGAGGCCAGACTTCCTTCCTCACCCTATTCTTGCAACCTAGCCTGAGGCCAGACTTCCTTCCTCACCCTATTCTTGCAACCTAGCCTGAGGCCAGACTTCCTTCCTCACCCTATTCTTGCAACCTAGCCTGAGGCCAAACTTCCTTCCTCACCCTATTCTTGCAACCTAGCCTGAGGCCAGACTTCCTTCTTCACCCTATTCTCGCAGCCTAGCCTGAGGCCAGACTTCCTCCCCTATTCCTTCCCGTTTAACTCATTCAGGGACAACAAAAGACCGTAATCCATCTAATCAATAAAGCCAAAAAACAGAAAAACCACTAATCAGCAAAGAATGACATCCAGGTCCTTCAAGGTGGATCCTGATCAAGCAGCCTGTGGTGCCTACGTTGGACTGTGTCATGAGAGCACCAACAGAATGACTGATCAGACTTTTAACCTGGGGGTTTGATGAATAAGTGTCGACCTCCGCAAGCACAGCCTTCGAGTACAAATCGTTGGGTACATCTGCAGTACTTGGGAATGTTTGTCGAAACATTTCGACCGAAGAAATGTTGTCTTCTGTCAAATACAGGCGAATGTAACCTCGGAGAAATTTTAAGCAGTAGTTCTGGAAGGCATTCCGAGGATCAACGCCCCCGCGGCCCGGTCCATGACCAGGCCTGCCGATGGATCAGGGCCTGATCAACTAGGCTGTTACTGCTGGCCGCACGCAGTCCAACGTACGAGCCACAGCCCGGCTGATCTGGCACTGACTTTAGGTATCTGTCCAGCTCTCTCTTGAAGGGAGCCAGAGGCTTACTGGCAATTCCCCTTATGCTTGATGGGAGGCTGTTGAAAAGTCTTGGGCCCCGGACACTTATGGTGTTTTCCCTTAGTGTACCAATGGCGCCCCTACTTTTATTGGGGGCATTTTGCATCGCCTGCCCAGTCTTTTACTTTCGTAGGGAGTGATTTCTGTGTGCAGATTTGGGACCATTCCTTCCAGGATTTTCCAAGTCCGGGGATCAACGTCTCCACGGCCTCGTCCATGACCAGGCCTCCCGGTGGATCAGGGTCTGATTACCAGGCTGTTACTGCTGGCCGCATACGATCCACAGCCCGGCTGATCCGGCACTGACTTTAGGTATCTATCCAGCTCCCTCTTGTAGACAACCAGGGTTTTATTGGTAATTCCCATTGTGGCTGGTGGGAGGCTGCTGACCAGTCCTGGGCCCCGGACGCTTTGTGCTTTCTCATAGTGTACTAATGGCGCACTTACTTTTCATTGGGTGTATGTCGCATCGCCTGCCAAATCTTTTGCTTTCGTAGGGAGTGATTTCTGTGTGTAGATTAGGGACCAGTCCTTCCAGGATCTTCCAGGAGTAGATTATGATATATCTCTCTCGCCTGCGCTCCAGTGAGTGCAAATCAAGTGTTTCCAAATGTTCCCAGTAGTTAAGGTGCTTGACAGACCTTATACGTGCAGTGAAGGTTCTCTGTACATTCTCTAGATCTGCAATTTCACCTGCCTTGAATGGGGATGTTAATGTACAACAGTATTCCAGGTGTTCAGTCCCTCAGCCTTTACTTCCTAAAGTAGAGGCATACAGCCAGACATTATATACTGGAGATGAGGCGAGGTGTAGCAGCTGGAGGTGATGTCAAAGGTGAGCGAGGCCCACTAGTGGTCATGTTTAACAATTGTCTAGCGAAGGAGTTCTAAAAATAGGTTAGACAAAAACATGTGTGGATGTGGGTAGGTGTGAGTTGGACCAGACTTGGACCTGCCAGTAGACCTGCTGCAGTGCTCCTTCTCTTATGTCCTTATGTCTTCCCCAGTACCAAGGCAACGTATCAAAAATCCACTTTCGATTACCTGTTCATAACACCTGTTTACCACTAAAATTAAAATATTTTAAATTATTTAACAATCAGAATATTAAATTTCTTTGACTATTGCACACTTCACATGATTTTTCAAAAATACATGAAACATTACAAAATTAAGAACGCTATGTTAAAACGTACATTTTAATTAGCAAGCCAGCTAAGCCACTTGTGTACAAGAAACATCAAAGGAATGAATATATAGGGGGCAGGGAAGCCGGTAAGCCAGAGTCTAAAACTAAAGGGGTAGAACACTCCTTAGCACACTCAGGTGAGCAGTGGTGTACCCATTTAGTTTCTTAGATGAGGGGTGGAGCATACCTTTGCTCCCCTAGGTGTTATATGTAGCCACCTGTCTCACTGAGTGGTACAGTAAGTTAATCAGATGCAGTATGCGGTTTATGTAATTTTTGAGAAAACGTTTTTCCCACCAGAATTAAGTCTCTTGTGGGCGAAACGTCATATACTTAAAAATTGTCATAACCCACATATTGTGGATAATTAATGCACTGGTAGATACGTGACACCACTGGTAATCAGAGGTCCAGCATCCCTTTGCTCTCAGGGGCGAGATGGGGCACCCTTTTGTTGTCAAGTGATGGGTAAATCGCCCATTTAATGGCGGGTAAGGGGCGGGGAACACCTTTGCTATCTCAGGTAAAGGGGGCGGCGTTGACCCGACTATTCTCCCAGGTTAATTGCTCGTCTTCTGATCGTCCTTCTGACACCTGGCTATGAGGATGTCAGTCATGGCAGTTCAAAGGGCCTCCCCCATCGCCGCCCACCGCCCAACAATGCCCACGAGGACACTTGTACCTCCCCGCCCACTAAACCCGCCCATCCTTACTTGCAAAAATTTCCTTCACATATTCCTTCAAGTCAAAATATTTGTGTGTGTATGTGTGGACATGTGGATCAGCGGGCCACCAGCAGCAACAGCCTGGTTGGCCAGGCCAACACCAGACGAGCATGGTCTATGGCCGGGCTCCGGGAGTAGGAAAACCTCTCGGAACTCAAAGGTATATCAAAGGTAAAGGTATATATACACAAAAGGAGATTTAAAAAGTATTTTCCCCTTACAAAGGCACAGAAAGTTTTCCCTTTTTACAATTGTCAAAGTCGATAATAAAAGTATTTACTTCTACAAAAGCCATAAAAAAAGTATTTTGCTTCTACAAAGGCACTAGAGAGTATTTTCCTTCTACAAAGGCACTAGAAAGTATTTTGCTTCTACAAAGGCACTAGAGAGTATTTTCCTTCTACAAAGGCACTAGAAAGTATTTTGCTTCTACAAAGGCACCAAAAAAAAAAATTTCCCCACAAAAATACTAAAGCATTTCTTTTTTTAAATTCTCAAAGTAGTCAAAGAAATTATTTGCCTCCATATACACCCTAAAGTATTTTCCCTTTTCCTGGACTGAGAAAAGCAAACTGTCGCCGTTGTTTACCAGTTCAAAATGACGAAGACAACTTTTTTTTTTTTTTGGGTTCTTCCCGTGCTTACATTGGAAACAAAAGACCAAGTGGTAGACAATAGCATCCGAACTCCCTCAAAAGAAATTGAACTCGTTGAAAGGGAACTGAAAGCCGGTTGACTTCATCAAACCCGTCGCGTCTTCCACATGGTTTTCACGTTAACGTGAGAGTTAGACATGAACACAAATCTGTCGCTGCTGCTGTTACTACTACCACCACTACTACTACTACTACTACTACTATTACTGCTGCTACTATTACTGTCCTACTGCTGGCAGCTGGCCGCCCTGCTACCATATCTTCCCCTTTACGTATTTGTCCCACTGCTTGCAGGTGACCTGTAATCGTGTGTCAGTAAAGAGCTTTTATCCTAGTTGTGTTGCCCGAGGCTTGACGGAAACAGTAAATATCTAACCAGCCGGACGAGAGCTTTGTCGAGAGTAACCTGGTCTTAGCTAGACCATGCTGTTCCGTGATGTGGTATGTTGTGCTGTGTTGTGATGTGGTATGTTGTGCTGTGTTGTGGTATGTTGTGCTGTGTTGTGATGTGGTATGTTGTGCTGTGTTGTGGTATGTTGTGCTGTGTTGTGGTATGTTGTGCTGTGTTGTGATGTGGTATGTTGTGCTGTGTTGTGATGTGGTATGTTGTGCTGTGTTGTGGTATGTTGTGCTGTGTTGTGGTATGTTGTGCTGTGTTGTGATGTGGTATGTTATGTGGTATGTTGTGCTGTGTTGTGATGTGGTATGTTGTGCTGTGTTGTGATGTGGTATGTTGTGCTGTGTTGTGATGTGGTATGTTGTGCTGTGTTGTGATGTGGTATGTTGTGCTGTGTTGTGATGTGGTATGTTGTGCTGTGTTGTGATGTGGTATGTTGTGCTGTGTTGTGATGTGGTATGTTGTGCTGCGTTGTGCTGTGTTGTGATGTGGTATGTTGTGCTGTGTTGTGATGTGGTTTGTTGTGCTGTGCGACAGGGTAGCAGGGTGGTCAGCTCCAAGCAATGGGGGCAGATATATACAAGGGGAGACAGGGTAACAGGACGGTCGAAGGGCGTATGGATGGGGGAAGGCAGGTGGAAAATAATAAAGGCCGGACGCCTTGAGTGTAGGTAGACATGAGGGAGACAGGTAGGCAGAAAACAGGAAGGAGGAAATAATGACAGACAGGAATGAAAGGAAGCAGGAAGTTGAAACAGGAAGGCAGACGGAAGCGCACACACATTTTCTTTACCATAAAGTAATTAAACTGAAATCGAAATATACATACCACAGCACTATAATTTCTAACAAAATAGGGTTTAATTATTATTATTATTATTTGTTAATTAGTAGTTCAGATTCGTTAGTTTGTAGCGACAACTTAACCACTCACAGATAAGATAGGCCTAATCTATCTTATGCCTACCATTAATTTAACATATTTTGAAATGCTTCTGGATATTACTGCTTCACCAGGCAAGTCTCTGATCAACCATTCTGTTAGTGCTTCGAGTTGGCAGTCTTGGTAATCAGAAACAGATTGAGAAAACTTAAAATAACATAAAGGCAGTAATTGGTCCACTGTTCTTATATTTAAAAGGTCAACACCGAAAGGTTTTGCACCTTTTATGCTTACTGAATTACTGATTTATCTATTCCTTTGATTAATGCACCCGGGGGTTGCACTGAGTACACTAAACGATAACTCAATAAGTGTAAAGGATCTAAGAAATTTAGGTGTATTAATGCGGAATGCCATTGCTGTTATAACCTCCAGGTGAGGCTCAGTCGATTAATATTTGAGAATGAGTTTTAGCTCATGTTATACAGGATGTGGGGAGCGTGCGTGTCTGGTTTGTGTGTATATGAGAGAGAGAGAGAGAGAGAGAGAGAGAGAGAGAGAGAGAGAGAGAGAGAGAGAGAGAGAGAGAGAGAGAGAGAGAGAGAGAGAGAGAGAGAGAGAGAAGCTCTTAGCTTGTCAATAAAGCTAGGGATCCTTAACCTTGTCAAGCTCTGTGTAAGATAGATAGATAGATAGATATAGATAGATAGATATAGATAGATAGATAGATAGACAGATAGAGAGAGAGAGAGAGAGAGAGAGAGAGAGAGAGAGAGAGAGAGAGAGAGAGAGGAAGGGAGAGAGGAAGGGAGAGAGGAAGGGAGAGAGGAAGGGAGAGGGGGGGGGCGATGAGGGATGGAAGGAAAAAGGGTCGGCTGCAGGTTGGAAAAACGTCGATCTTATCACTGGGGAGGTAGTGACAAGAGTGGTCATGGAGCACCCTTGAGGATCTGGTTCAAGATCCTATAAAAAGATATCCACGTTAATTCTTCCCCGCAACTGAAAAGCGACAACACATCCAGTTCAAGTTATATTAGCGCAGTTCCAATGCTTCTCATTTTCGATATTTTTAAATGAAATGGCTGAATATATATTCAGTTAAAGAGAGAAATAAAAAAGGGAATTAGAAAAGCAAAAAGAGATTATGAGGTTAAAGTTGCAAGAGAATCGAAGACTAACCCAAAAGGATTCTTTCAGGTATACAGAAGTAAGATCAGGGACAAGATAGGCCCACTCAAAAGTTCCTCGGGTCAGCTCACTGACAGTGATAAGGAAATGTGTAGAATTTTTAACACATACTTCCTCTCAGTTTTTACACAGGAGGATACCAGTGATATTCCAGTAATGATAAATTATGTAGAACAGGACGATAATAAACTGTGCACTATTAGGGTCACAAGTGACATGGTCCTTAGGCAAATAGATAAATTAAAACCTAACAAATCCCCAGGCCCTGATGAACTGTATGCAAGGGTTCTAAAGGAATGTAAAGAGGAGCTTAGCACACCTTTGGCTAATCTTTTCAACATATCACTACAAACTGGCATGGTGCCAGATAAGTGGAAAATGGCAAATGTGATACCTATTTTCAAAACAGGTGACAGGTCCTTAGCTTCGAACTATAGACCAATAAGCCTAACCTCCATAGTGGGAAAATTTATGGAATCAATAATTGCCGAGGCAGTTCGTAGCCACCTTGAAAAGCATAAATTAATCAACGAATCTCAGCATGGTTTTACAAAGGGACGTTCCTGCCTTACGAATTTATTAACTTTTTTCACTAAGGTATTTGAGGAGGTAGATCATGGTAACGAATATGATATTGTGTATATGGACTTCAGTAAGGCTTTTGACAGGGTCCCACATCAGAGACTATTGAGGAAAATTAAAGCACATGGAATAGGAGGAGAAATTTTTTCCTGGATAGAGGCATGGTTGACAAATAGGCAGCAGAGAGTTTGCATAAATGGGGAGAAATCAGAGTGGGGAAGCGTCACGAGCGGTGTTCCACAGGGGTCAGTGTTGGGCCCCCTGCTGTTCACAATCTACATAAACGACATAGATGAGGGCATAAAGAGCGACATCGGCAAGTTTGCCGATGACACCAAAATAGGCCGTCGAATTCATTCTGACGAGGACATTCGAGCACTCCAGGAAGATTTGAATAGACTGATGCAGTGGTCGGAGAAGTGGCAGATGCAGTTTAATATAGACAAATGCAAAGTTCTAAATGTTGGACAGGACAATAACCATGCCACATATAAACTAAATAATGTAGATCTTAATATTACGGATTGCGAAAAAGATTTAGGAGTTCTGGTTAGCAGTAATCTGAAACCAAGACAACAGTGCATAAGTGTTCGCAATAAAGCTAATAGAATCCTTGGCTTCATATCAAGAAGCATAAATAATAGGAGTCCTCAGGTTGTTCTTCAACTCTATACATCCTTGGTTAGGCCTCATTTAGATTATGCTGCACAGTTTTGGTCACCGTATTACAGAATGGATATAAATTCTCTGGAAAATGTACAAAGGAGGATGACAAAGATGATCCCATGTATCAGAAACCTTCCCTATGAGGATAGACTAAGGGCCCTGAAACTGCACTCTCTAGAAAGACGTAGAATTAGGGGGGATATGATTGAGGTTTATAAGTGGAAGACAGGAATAAATAAAGGGGATGTAAATAGTGTGCTGATAATATCTAGCCTAGACAGGACTCGCAGCAATGGTTTTAAGTTGGAAAAATTCAGATTCAGGAGGGATATAGGAAAGTACTGGTTTGGTAATAGAGTTGTGGATGAGTGGAACAAACTCCCAAGTACCGTTATAGAGGCCAGAACGTTGTGTAGCTTTAAAAATAGGTTGGATAAATACATGAGTAGATGTGGGTGGGTGTGAGTTAGACCTGATAGCTTGTGCTAACGGGTCGGTTGCCGTGTTCCTCCCTTGAGTCAATGTGACCTGACCTGACTAGGTTGGGTGCATTGGCTTAAGCCGGTAGGGACTTGGACCTGCCTCGCATGGGCCAGTAGGCCTTCTGCAGTGTTCCTTCGTTCTTATGTTCTTATGTTCTTATCAAAATTAGAACTTCCTATTGTCCTCGTCCGCATTAATGACACTACGGCACTGAAAATAGTCTTAGGAGGTTCTAAAGAGTCCTAAAAGGAATTCAACGGGGTACAAATTCTCCCAGACATTCGGGAAAGAAGTTGAAAATTTGGAACTTCATGTACGTACGCCATTAAGACCTTAATGCTACAAGAGGTCTCATGGAAACAGGAAATGGTAAATTACTTTGATTGCTATTCTAACAGAAAATTTCAAGAACTTTCATCAAGGCCTGGTCTCAGACCGAGCCGCGGGGGCGTTGACCCCCAAAATCCTCTCCAGGTATACTTCAGGTAGGTAGGTTATATGGGAAACCTTCAGAGAAGCCTCGAATATCATGGTGAATTCAGGAGGCCTTTGGATAGAAGGTCAGCACCACGACCATTTTAGGTCTATGGCAGCAAGACCTTGTTCGTCTTGGAGAATCTTCGACAACCAGGACATGAAATCGAGAACAGGAACTCCGTCGTCTGGAAATCTGGAACTGCGCTCCAGGATTCTGGAGTCTAAAAGCATCTTTGATGTTTAGAATCTGGTAAAATTGGCTTAATCTAGAACTCGACAGTCTTAGGTCCCCAAAATCGTAGGAAAGAAAAAAGTCCATGAAAGAATCCTAAAACCAAGAGGAAGCATGTGGAAACTGAGTCCTACACAGCAAGGCTCTAGAATACTAAAGGATCCTAGAAGATCAAGAGCTATATAGTCAACAGCTGGAGCACAAATCCCACACAGCAGAGTCACAGAAGTTCCTTAAGAGTCCTGTAGAGAAATCCTAACGGACCCTAGAAACTCAGAGGCAGAGAGAGAGGCTCCTGAAACTCGACACCGCTAGTCCGCGGGGCTCCCGGCTGGCTACCAGTCAAGCTTTCAAACTTGTGAAGGAGGGATTAGCAGCCGTCGTCCAGAACTATAAACTCCTGGAGGTGTGACCTTACCACTCCAGTTCGAGGAAAGGCGAGGAGGATCACAGAGGGTGAAAGGGAGGGCAAGAGGGAAAATAAAATGACAAGAAACAGGAAGATGATGTGTGGTAAATAATGAAGAAGGATGTAAAGGACGTAGAAAAGTAAGAGAAAGAAGGAAGTAGAGGAATTTGAAAATGTAAAGAATAGGAATATGAGTTCACGAAGTAGAAAACAAAGAGTATGTGAAGAGAAAGAGAGTTGATGAAAAATATTATAAATATTTTTTAAATGAAACGCTAACTCCGTATGGGTCTTTGGGACTTGCGGAATGTTTTGAGGCTCAATTCCTTCTCTGCTAAACACGAAACGAACCCAACTCAGATCTCCAGAAAAAAAAAATGACGATGAAAAACGAAGAGTAGAAAAGCAGAGGCAGACGAAAAGGAAAGTGGCGTCGAGGAGTCGAACGAGGAAGAGGAGAAAACAAGAAGAAAGAGAACTATGTAACGGGAGTCAAGAGGAATCCTTCACTAAGCGGTAAGGTCAGGCTGGTATACAACACAAAGCATTCACAAGACGAGAGGGAACACTGTCCCTCCTAGCCTCAATTCCTCCCCACTGGCAAGTCGGGAGGAGCTCTCTGTGAGCCCCCATTGATGCTGTTACGTCAGGGGGGAGAGAACCATTGAGTCACCTTTGTTGATGTTTCCAGCCGCCCTTTTTTGGAACGGGCGCTCAGCTATCAGCACCTCATTAAAAGCTATTTGCTCATGGTGAAAGGCGGGTGTACATGGGAAAAACGTACACGGAGTGAGGGAGCAAGAGAAGTAAACGAAGGAGATAATAAAGGAGGCTCGTTCTGGCAAACACAATAAGGTGAATGCTGATAGGAAAGTACAGAAACACATGTTCAAGCGAGGGAACAGGAATCATGATAGTGGTGGTGGTTGTGGTTATGAGTGACGATGGTAGAGCTTTACAAGGTGATGTAGTGATAGCGGTTGTGTGGGTAGCGATGACAGTAGCATCGGTAGTTGTAGTGACGCAGTCGCGACGGTAGTTGTGATAGTGACGTAGTCGCGACGATAGTTGTGACAGTGACGATGATATTGACAATCGTGGTTTTGGTGATAGCTGTATACCAAGAAATGATACATGAATAACGTTCAGAGTGTATGTAAAAAGATTCGTGATGCAGTTTAACGAAATTGTACACAAGTTTTTCTCAAGTCAACACAGAATCCTGGGAAGAGGATAATGTTTGTATTATACAAACAGTAACTTGCATGAGCACTTGAAGGAATAAACAGAGACCAGACAAATCATTAGGAACATAAAGCAGTAACACTGCAAAAAAAAAAAAACTTCAACACTGTTGAAGATCAGAAGGAGTTTGAGGTAATCGGTCCCTCAGCCTAGAGTTGGAAGGATCCGGAGGGATGCTGCAGGTGGTCTAGTAGCCCACACTAGGTAGATTCTTAAATCCAACACTTCTCAGCAATATATATGTCCAATCTGTTTTCAGTCTACCCGAGGCAGTACCTTCTACACACCTTACCTAACTCACTGGCTTGCTAGTTATAGGACTGGTTTGCCATGAGTTAGAATCCTCTGTTTGGAAATCAAAAATATAATCTTTCTCCAACTTATTGCCTCTCGTAGCTACAGCCACCTCTTCTTTCCGCCTATAGATTAGTCTCTCCCGAGATATCTTTACTTTTGACATACCTTTGATGAGTTTTGAGGGCCTTTCTACTCCCGTAGCCCGGTCATGGGCCAGGCTCGTATCTCTGTTGGCCTGAAAAAGACTTTTGTACAGATATACCTTACCTCTGATAAAACTTTGATGGTTTAAAGGGTTTACCTACTCCCACATCCAGGTCCTGGAACGGGCTTCTCTGGTGCTTGGACAGGTCAACCAGGCTGTTGCTGGGGACCCGACAATTCTTCAATAAAAATTTCCTAAATCTCAACTTTAGTTCTTTTCACATACGACATATGTGCTGGTAGCGATGGTGGTGGTTGTGGTTGTGATGCTAATGGTGGTGGTGGTAGTGATGAGACATACCAGATTTTGGTTCTCATAAAAGTAGTAGTGGTGGTGATGATAACCTTAATAATAATGATAGTGCGGAGTGTGATGAGTGTATGGGGGGAGGGGAGGGTGATGATGGATGGTGGTAGGGGGCGATGGCGTCATAATAGGCAGGTGTAAGCCTATAGGCCTAGCAGGGCAATCCCCCACCCAATTAGCCAATCAGGAGGCTAGGTTATCCAGTGGGACAATACCGGGGCTCACACCAAGGGATTATACCACTGACGAGAGGTGGGGAAGGGGGGGAGGTGAGACCCTTTACACAAAGACCGTCCCTTTTCCTTCCCTTTGCCACCCCTCCCCGTGGCTCAGTCCTTTTCTTTCCCTGAATCCAAAGTCCCCCCTCCCCCTTTAAACTTCATTACATTCTCCTTCCCCTGAATGTCACGAAGATATCTTCCTCCATCCTGTGTGATGGGATATAACAGGGAAATTATCCTGTGATGGTATATGACAGGGAAATTATCCTGTGTGATGGAATATGACAGGGAAACTATCCTGTGTGATGGAATGTGACAGGGAAACTATCCTGTGTGATGGAATGTGACAGGGAAACTATCCTGTGTGATGGGATATGACAGGGGAACTATCCTGTGTGATGGAATATGAGAGTTAAGCGTACCCTCAGAAGAAGGTTGACTAAGAAAATCGAAATAACACGATCGCAAACACGGGTTCGAACCCTACCCGCTCTCTGTTTGGAAGAAGAGAGAGTACTTACCTGCAGGGTGTTCCGGGGGTCAACGCCCCCGCGATCCAGTCCTTGACCAGCAACACACTGCAGATGTGGCCAATTTTGCTAAGAATTAAAACGCCCACCTTTTTTATTCACCTCCCTACCAGCCTCTCCTTCCCTTCTCCAGTTTCTTCCTACGCATCCATTCCCTTCTCCATTACATAACCATCCTATCCCTCTTCCTCTGTTCTGCTCAACCCTCCTTCCCTACCTTATCAACCCCTCCTCTATACTCACCTTTCCTCTCCACCGCCCCTTTCCCTGCCGATCTCTCTCGTCTTCCTCCTTCCCTACACCGCTTTTAATTCCTCTTCCCTCCCTCCACTCGTTCCTCCCCACCACTCCTATCCCTACCCACTCCTCTCCCCTACTCACGGCCACACGCTGATAACAGGTAATAACCTATTGACCACAGCATGTTGTCCTGGTCACAGTTTCACTAACACCAACACATACATCACCACAGGGGCCCCCTAACCTACACAGGGGCTCACAACGGTGTGGGGACCCACAACACAGGGGGAGGCCCCACGGTAATATGAAGACCCACAACACAGGGAATCCACATCATATGAAACACCATAACACAAAGGGGGTTAGTTACAATATAGGAACCTATTTTGCGACGAGGAAACCTAAGTGACGCCTACCTAAGGAAGCCACTAGCACATGAAAGGAATAAATAGGTTACTGTCGGTAATAATAATGATAATAATGGTAATAATAATGATAATACTCTGTTCCACAAGGCACAGTACTCGCCCCCATCTTATTCCTTATCCTCATATCAGACATAAACAGAGATATACACCACAGCACCGTATCATCCTTTGCGGATGATACTAGGATCTGCATGAGGCTGTCATCTGCTGAGGACTCGGTTAACCTCCAAGAAGATATAAACAAAGTTTTCCAGTGGGCAACGGTAAACAATATGATGTTCAATGAGGACAAATTCCAACTACTCCGTTATGGAAAACTGGAGGAGATAATAACTAGAACAGAGTATACTACTGACTCCGGCCATACAATAAAGCGGAAAAATAATGTAAGGGACCTGGGAGTAGTAATGTCTGAGGATCTCACTTTCAAGGATCACAACAGTGCCACGATCGCACGTGCAAAGAAAATGATAGGATGGATAATGAGAACTTTCAAAACGAGAGATGCCAAGCCCATGATGATCCTTTTCAAATCACTTGTTCTCTCTAGGCTGGAATACTGCTGTACATTAACATCTCTATACAAAGCAGGTGAAATCGCAGATCTAGAGAGTGTACAGAGATCCTTTACTGCACGTATAAGTTCTGTCAAGCACCTTAACTACTGGGAACGCTTGGAAGCACTTGACTTGTACTCGTTGGAACGCAGGAGGGAGAGATATATCATAATCTACACTTGGAAAATCTTGGAAGGAATGGTCCCAAATCTGCACACAGAAATCACTCCCTACGAAAGTAAAAGACTGGGCAGGCGATGCAAAATGCCGCCAATAAAAAGTAGGGGCGCCATTGGTACACTAAGAGAAAACACCATAAGTGTCCGGGGCCCAAAACTGTTCAACAGCCTCCCATCAAACATTAGGGGAATTGCCAATAAACCCCTGGCTGCCTTCAAGAGAGAGCTGGACAGATACCTAAAGTCGGTGCCGGATCAGCCGGGCTGTGGCTCGTACGTCGGACTGCGTGCGGCCAGCAGTAACAGCCTAGTTGATCAGGCCCTGATCCATCGGGAGGCCTGGTCGTGGACCGGGCCGCGGGGGCGTTGATCCCCGGAATAACATCCAGGTAACCTCCAGGTAACTAAGCTTTATTTCTATAAATACATGAAGAAGGTATACAGGTCTAGCTACCTGGAGTCTACCTGGACATGCTACCTGACATGCTACTGTATACAAAGCTGCTTGTTATGCAGAGCATTTAGGACAAATTAGGTCAATTTTGTCTCCTGGGTGCGATACACACCAGTTGACTAACACCCAGGTACCTATTTTACTGCTAGGTGAACATGGACAGCAGGTGTCTTAGGGAAACGCGTCCTAATGTTTCCACCCGTACCGGGGATCAACCCCCGAACCTTAGTGTGTGAGATGAGTGCGGTAGCAATGGAGTTACGGGAAGAAAGACACGTTGCAGAGTAACCTCTCATCTGCACAACGTTTCACTCTGTGTAGTTTTATAGCTCCGACTCTGTACAGGCAAAACGTTGTCTCGATACAAGCTTATTCCGCAACGTTCTTATTATATTTGTCATTGCATAATAGGTCCACGACATCTCTGTTACCTGAAGGATACTTTTCGAGGGTCACCATCCGCGGGGGCCGATCCAAGCAGCAGGAACAAAGTAGCAGCAGCAGCAGCAGCAGCAGCAGCAGCAGCAGCAGCAGCAGCAGCAGCAGCAGCAGCAGCAGCAGCAGCAGTAACAGTAACAAAACCAGTAGCGTTTGTAGCAGCAGCAACAACAGAAAGCAGAAGTGGTGGTAGCACTAACTAAAACAGAAGCAACTGTACCTTTGGCCTTTGATCATGGCCTTTAAAATGGTTTCGAGTGTGTGCAGCAGCAGCAGCAACAATAGAAAGCAACGGCAACAACACTGATCCATCAAGAGCGGCAGTCTATTAAGCAGTGAAGTACAATGTGAAGGGGGATGGGTCAGCTGCTGCTGCTGCTGCTGCTGCTGTGCCCAGTGCTTCGTCTAGAAGCCTCGAGGATCCTGGGGATCACAGCTGGGATTACCTATCTCTAAGACCTCCTCGCCATGCCTAGCGCCATTTCGCCTTCCTCCAGACCCTAGTATAGTTATTCAGGATTTTCCTTGTCCAGGACAGACTCTACTTTTCACCGCCCTCCTTCTGTATACAAGGGGAATTACCAACAAACCTCTGGCTGTCTTCAAGAGGGAACGGGACAAGTTCCTTAAATCAATTCTTGACCAGCCGGGCTGTGGTTTTCGTGCGGTCACCAGTAACAGACTAGATGACCAGGCCTTGATCCACCAGGAGGCGTGGTATGTGACCAGGCCGTGGGGGCGTTGACTCTTCCCCCTGAAACATCCATCAGGAACCACGCCCTGGCCTCTCTACCACGCCCAAGAGGCATATACTCTCCCCAGGGTTGCTCTTAGATAGCATCCGTCCATCTAGTCTCCCCTGACACATTAGTGTCTTTCCTCAAGCGCAAGTTATCCCGGCGTAGATCCTCCTGGTCCATGACCACACTCCACACATGCTCCTGGGAACCCTGATTACACTCAGGGATGAGGGGTCAGTCTATTTCCATGATTAATATCTTCCTCTGATTACTCTTGTTTTCTACTGCACTTGTTCTCTCTTCAAGAGATACCGCGTTGCTGGCTAAGGGCACCTGGTCCAGGGCTCCTTCAAGAGGAATACCTTGATGCTGGTGAAGGGCTGTTAGTTCAAGGGACTCCTCAGAAGTCGGGATTTTGGCCTTGATATTGGCGAAAAGCTCTTTATGACTACCATCTCCTTCAGATCAGACCTGGCGCTGAATGGCCCAAAGGACATTCCCGGGGGGTCAACGCCCCTGGGACCTGGTTCCAGACCATCTCCCCACTGGATTAAGGCCTGATCAACCAGGCTGTTACTGCTGGACCAACGTAATCCAATCTACAAACCACAGCTCGTTTGGTCAGGAACTAATTTGAGAAGTATGTCCACTTCCTTGTTGAAGACAGCCAAAGGTTTGTTGGTAATTCTCCTTATGCGCGGAAGGAGGTCGTTGAACCCTTGAAGGTTCAGCGCTTCCCCATGAATATAATAATCTTAAATGTACTCTTAACGTGTAACTGATTCTTGAGTGGTAAGGTCCCCAAAGAGGGACGAGGAGTGGTAAGGTCCCCAAAGAGGGACGAGGAGTGGTAAGGTCCCGAAAGGGAGGCGAGGAGTGGTAAGGCCCTCAAAGAACGGCGAGGAGTGGTAAGGTCCCCAAAGAACGGCGAGGAGTGGTAAGGTCCCCAAAGGGAGGCGAGGAGTGGTAAGGTCCCCAAAGAGGGACGAGGAGTGGTAAGGTCCCCAAAGGGAGGCGAGGAGTGGTAAGGTCCCCAAAGGGAGGCGAGGAGTGGTAAGGTCCCCAAAGGGAGGCGAGGAGTGGTAAGGCCCTCAAAGAGGGGCGAGGAGTGGTAAGGTCCCCAAAGAAGGGCGAGGAGTGGTAAGGTCCCCAAAGAAGGGCGAGGAGCGGCAAGGTCCCCAAAGGCAAAAGTTTGAGAGCTGATTCAGTCCAGCACTGCATTTGTCTGGCAGTATAAGAGTTTCTGCTGCAAGGTGTTGAACCCACGACCCACATAAATTTTATGCCGTGTATTCTCCTGTTTCCTTTGCGTTTGCTGGATTTCTTCTTCCTCCCTCGCTTTCCTCATTTTCCTAAGGCAGGGGAGCACAATTCAACAACTATCCCTCTCGGTATTTTCTAGATTTTAGAAATTTGCTTGTTCCCGGGAGAAAATTTTTAAATCTAGGGAGGATCTGCAAAATCTGTTGATTACAAAACAGGCACTTGAGCGACGACGGTAGAAAAGTTTTATAGCAATTGTTTCGCTCACCAGGAGTGAAACGTATACTATCATACATTTCTCGGTATCGTATACCTTGTGTGATACTGATCTTTTTCAGAATTTTGTAAATCTGGGGGAAAAATTTGCTAATTATATGGAAGAGTTTTGAAATTATAGGGATATATATATATATATATATATATATATATATATATATATATATATATATATATATATATATATATATATATATATATATATATATATATGTCGTGCCGAATATGTAAAACTGGTCAATTAGCAAGAACTCATTTAAAATTAAGTCCTTTCTAAAATTTTCTCTTATACGTTTAAAGATATATTTTTTTCCATTAATGTTGATGTAAAAATGTTTGAATTTTGCACCAAAAGAAACTTAGAAAACTTACCTAACCTTATTATAACAAGAACAATTTATTTTAGCCTAACCCAACTAAATATATTTTAGATTTGTTTACAATAATTTAATAATAAACAAACACAGTGAAATATATTTTTTTCGTTAGGTTCAGAATGATTTTGGCGAAATTATTGCATACACAAATTTTTACTTGTCCTATATGGCAAGATGAGCGTTGCTATTTAAGCCAAAATCGCAAGTTCTGCCTATTCGGCACGACATTATTTATATATATATATATATATATATATATATATATATATATATATATATATATATATATATATATATATATATATATATATATATATATATATATATATATATATATATATATATTATATATATTTATATATATATATATATTATATATTTATTATTATTATCACACTGGCCGATTCCCACCAAGGCAGGGTGGCCCGAAAAAGAAAAACTTTCACCATCATTCACTCCATCACTGTCTTGCCAGAAGGGTGCTTTACACTACAGTTTTTAAACTGCAACATTAACACCCCTCCTTCAGAGTGCAGGCACTGTACTTCCCATCTCCAGGACTCAAGTCCGGCCTGCCGGTTTCCCTGAATCCCTTCATAAATGTTACTTTGCTCACACTCCAACAGCACGTCAAGTATTAAAAACCATTTGTCTCCATTCACTCCTATCAAACACGCTCACGCATGCCTGCTGGAAGTCCAAGCCCCTCGCACACAAAACCTCCTTTACCCCCTCCCTCCAACCTTTCCTAGGCCGACCCCTACCCCGCCTTCCTTCCACTACAGACTGATACACTCTTGAAGTCATTCTGTTTCGCTCCATTCTCTCTACATGTCCGAACCACCTCAACAACCCTTCCTCAGCCCTCTGGACAACAGTTTTGGTAATCCCACACCTCCTCCTAACTTCCAAACTACGAATTCTCTGCATTATATTCACACCACACATTGCCCTCAGACATGACATCTCCACTGCCTCCAGCCTTCTCCTCGCTGCAACATTCATCACCCATGCTTCACACCCATATAAGAGCGTTGGTAAAACTATACTCTCATACATTCCCCTCTTTGCCTCCAAGGACAAAGTTCTCTGTCTCCACAGACTCCTAAGTGCACCACTCACTCTTTTTCCCTCATCAATTCTATGATTCACCTCATCTTTCATAGACTCATCCGCTGACACGTCCACTCCCAAATATCTGAATACGTTCACCTCCTCCATACTCTCTCCCTCCAATCTGATATTCAATCTTTCATCACCTAATCTTTTTGTTATCCTCATAACCTTACTCTTTCCTGTATTCACCTTTAATATATATATATATATATATATATATATATATATATATATATATATATATATATATAGAGAGAGAGAGAGAGAGAGAGAGAGAGAGAGAGAGAGAGAGTGTCTAAATCTAAGGAAAAAATTCTTCTACTATAAACATTGCAGAAATTCCTTAATCAGGAGAGAGATGTGTAAATCCTGCGTATAAACACTACCATAATAACGTGATACACTACCATAATAACGTGATACACTACCATAACAACGTGATACACTACCATAACAACGTGATACACTACCATAACAACGTGATACACTACCATAACAACGTGATGGAGTGGGAGATGTGGAAGCAAGAGCAAAATAGGCCCAGTGAAAATCACGGGAGCTACAGTCATTATACTAGAGTGCTTTATCAACATCCTTAGGTTAAGACTTTTAAATCTTCTACCAGTATCTTCACCAGGTGCCAGATCAACCAGGCTGTTATGGATGTGTGGGGCAGTGGGCCACCAACAGCCTGGTCGACCAGGCAAAATACAGGGAGGCCTGGCCCAGGGCCGGTCTGCGGAAGCAAGATACCCTCAGAAACAGGTCACAGGTAAAGTCACGTAAATCCCAAGCAGTTTTTCTAATAATGGACAAAAGTGCTAATTCTTTGGAGATTTGTCTAAAATAGAGGAAAACCTGCCAAAGCCAGAGGATATTTTCTAAATCCGGGGAAAGTGTTAAACGTAGATATGAAAAAACGTGTGTATGTTGCTGGCTGAGCTCTTGGTGGCAGGATGGAGGGGAGAAGCGAGGCTGGTGTATTCACTGGGATTAGGGATGTAATGGAGAAACTGTTAGTGTCCTCATCCTCTTCTTCAGCACAGAATAAGAGATCCTCCACATCCCTTCCTTCACCTCCATCACTAGATAAGAGCACCATCTCCATCACCACCACTAGACGAGTGCACCACCTCCATCCCTCCCGTCCACCTCCATCAACACCACCACCAGACAAAAGCACGTCCATCAACAAGTCAACAAATATACAACAGTGCACTACCCTCCCCACTCACTCTTTCCGCTCATCTAGCTCTCTCTCTCTCTTTCAAATCCACATACCATCCCATTCATAAAATCCTCCTTTTCTCTTCACCCTCTTCATTCCGCATGGGGCTATTGAGAGAGAGAGAGAGAGAGAGAGAGAGAGAGAGAGAGAGAGAGAGAGAGAGAGAGAGAGAAGAGAAGAGAGAGAAGAGAGAGAGAAGAGAGAAAGAGAGAGAGAAGAGAGAAGAGAGAAGAAGAGAAAGAGAGAGAAGAGAGAGAAAGAGGGAAAGAGAGAGAAAAGAGAGAGATAAAAGGAAAGAGAGAGAGAAAGAGAGAGAGAAAGAGAGAAAGAGAGAGAGAAAGAGAGAGAGAAAGAGAGAAAGAGAGAGAGAGACCGTCAGTTCATTCAAGGACCAGCTTGCCCACAATACCTCATTAACCAGCCATCATCCCAGACTATCAGTTACCACTTTTGATTCCTAAATGTGATAATCGAATATTTTGACGTTTGGGACGGGGTACGAGGCGTCTTGGTCTCATCTACGAGTTATTTTATATGTGACCCTTGTTCCCACTGTGTAATTATCATATACTGAGAAATGGAGCAGCAGCACACTGCGGATGTGTTCTGTTGTTATGGAAAGAGAACTCGTCTTTGCCTAGCTTTTCCCTACTTTGCCCAATATATACTTCTAGCTTATCCTGCATATATCCCCTCTCTTATCCTGCATATATCCCCTCTCTTATCCTGCATATATCCCCTCTCTTATCCTGCATATATCCCCTCTCTTATCCTGCATATATCCCCTCCCTTATCCTGCATATCTCTCTCCCTTATCCTGCATATCTCTCTCCCTTATCCTGCATATCCCTCTCCCTTATCCGGTCTCAACACACACTAAGACATCCTAACAAACGAACGGCGTTGCCTGGAATAAAATACAAAACAAACACCAATAATAATAATAATAATAATAATAATAATAATAATAATAATTAAACAGCAGCAATTAGGTCTAGCAGACAATGACCTTTTTCCCCCGTCATTGCAGGAAAGGTCAGGTAAAGTTTGTCAGGAAACAGGACAGGTGTTTCCTGACGCTGGTCTTTAGTCATATGATGACCCGCAGCTGGAGCTTTTGGTTATCTGACCGAAGCCTTCCGCCGGCTTACCCATCCACCCCTTTAAAAATAATAGTTATGACTGACCATTTTTTGATATTACCTCAGCGGAGAATTACTAAGAGATTCTACATCTGGGGAAACAAAAACACAAACCCCTGGGGGTGGCCGGCCAGAGTGGGCGAGAAACACCCATACAATTTCAAGAGACGAATGTTCGATCTCTCTGGCCATGTCTTCGGCAGACGTTCCTGGTTGTTCGGTTTTTATCCCCTTCTCTCATCCCCCTTTCCTTCCCGTCCCATTCCCCCCATTCCCCATCTATCACCCCCCCATTGCCGCTTCGACTTAAAAACAGGGGCAGCAGCATCGTGGCCGTGCGTGACAGATTTAATGGGTAAGCTTGGCCGTCCGTAGAACTAAAGC
>NC_091350.1:1834503-1869503 GCF_038502225.1 Cherax quadricarinatus
GTTTTTAGCAATAGTGGTAGTGGTGACCCCAGGGGTGGTTGTTAGCAATAGTGGTAACTCAGCAGTGGTTTTTAGTTGTAGTGGTGGAGGTGACCCAGCAGTGGTTTTGACCTGAGTTTTACCTCTGACTGGTATAGAAAGGTTTTCATTCTTCCGCAGTCTGGCCCGGAGTTGAGGCCTTTCTGATGATGCATAGTCGACAAGGCTGTTGCTGATGATGGTAAGCCAGCCCACTATCCATCACAGCCTGGTTGATTCGTTTATATCCTCCTCCATTTGTAGTTTTATCTGTCGTCTATGATAAAAAGAAACAGGAGAGGCACCAGGACATTGCCTCTGGGTACTGAGCATTCATTACTACTCTGTGTTCTATTCGTTAGATAACTAAAAATTTGCTTACCTACTTTTCCTTATATACAAACCTACTGATCTTGTTTTATGTGATATCACTCCGTGATCACATTTGGCAAGTACCTTAAGTTATATCTTTGTAGAATAGGTCGGCATTTTGGGATCCTTTCATTCTCCATTACTTTTCTGATGCAGTGTCAGTATTGCATCAATATTGCAATATGGGAGCCCCTTGTATTGTTTTACCCCGTTAACGTTGTCTGCGTCTACAATATGACTCTTGGTGACAGGGCAGCATCAGGCATCTGGGATAGGTTATATAACTCAGTCTGACTTTGAACATGGAACGTCCCAAGAATAGACGTATGTGGCTTCAGCTCTCTACTTGTATTCTCTTGTACAACAGCAGAACTTGAATCGTCTATTCATTCTGGTAAAGCTACGGGATGCCCTGTCAGTGGGCATGACACTTGTGACAAGCATAATCTTCCAGTCCTGAACCCATGGTGACTTGGATTGTATAGATTATGTTTCCCATCAAATTTGTAATTTATGATGCGTGATGTTAGCTCTTCCTCCGATATACCTTTGATGAATTTCGAGAGGTGCTCGTGATAATAGTCGTTTGTATTTCTTTATAGACAAAGTTCCAAGATTTTGGTCTGGTCTCGGCGCTGGACATGTTCTCCATTTCCCTCTCAAATTTTGGAGGGTTTGGGCTAATGCCAGATATGTGAATTGTCGTGAAAACTGGGATAATGAAGATACCGTCAGGAATTTCCTCTCTTCTGGTATTTAGTGGATCCCTGAAGATTGATTATTATCAGTCTTTCAAAATTTAGCTGATTTCGTTTTCGTTGGTGTATGAACTTCCTGTCAGAAGTGGCCCAATTCTGGGAATTTGCAAAAGTGTGGAAATATTCAGTATTTTTTGCTATTTTTCTTTTTTTTTCTTGCATGTCGGTAATCTATTAAGGAACTAAAGCTCTTTTCAGTGTCAATCACAAAAACCATGCATTACCAAGCAACAATACCTCTCTTTTACAAAGACACAATACCACTCTTTTACAAAGGCACAATACCTCTCCTCTAAGCCACAATACCTTCATTACTTAAACCAAAAATCACCTCAATTTACTAAGCCACATCACTTTTATTTACCGAGACCCAGGAAACTCTCTTCACTAACCTACATAAACTTACTCCTCCAAGCCACACTTGCAGATTTACACAAGCAGTCACCTCTACATCACAATATGTGTTTTAGGTGGCCCGGTGGCCTGGTGGCTAAAGCTCCCGCTTCACACACGGAGGGCCCGGGTTCGATTCCCGGCGGGTGGAAACATTTCAACACGTTTCCTTACACCTGTTGTCCTGTTCACCTAGCAGCAAATAGGTACCTGGGTGTTAGTCGACTGGTGTGGGTCGCATCCTGGGGGACAAGATTAAGGACCCCAATGGAAATAAGTTAGACAGTCCTCGATGACGCACTGACTTTCTTGGGTTATCCTGGGTGGCTAACCCTCCGGGGTTAAAAATCCGAACGAAATCTTATCTCATCTTATCTTCGTTTAGTATAAACGCCAGGGAGAAACGGGAGACCAGGCAGGTGGCGGAGCTACGGGGTCCTGGGCTACTCTGGCCAGGACGTCAACATCAGCAGTACTCAACCCGCTCCGTACACAGCCGCCATCTTGTCGCTTCTTCTCTGTTCTACCGACGGCTCGTACGGCCGTCTTTTCTCTTATTTAGCTTGTATTTTGTATATACATATTCTTTTTCACAGATAAAGGCTGAAATGCGTCATACAACGAAAAATTACGATAATAATAATCTATTTTCCAATATTTGTTTGTTGTGGTGGTAGGGAGAAGTGGTGGTAGTGCCAGTTGTGGTGGTCCGGAGTGGGGTTGGGAGTTGTGGGAGGTGGAGGTGGTGCTAGGGGAGGGATGGTGGTGGTGCTAGGGGAGGGATGGTGGTGGTGCTAGGGGAGGGATGGTGGTGGTGCTAGGGGAGGGATGGTGGTGGTGCTAGGGGAGGGATGGTGGTGGTACTAGGGGAGGGATGATGATGGTGATAGGGGAGGGATGATGATGGTGCTAGGGGAGGGATGATGATGGTGCTAGGGGAGGGATGATGGTGGTGCTAGGGGAGGGATGATGGTGGTGCTAGGGGAGGGTTGATGGTGGTGCTAGGGGAGGGTTGATGGTGGTGCTAGGGGAGGGTTGATGGTGGTGCTAGGGGAGGGATGATGGTGGTGCTAGGGGAGGGTTGATGGTGGTGCTAGGGGAGGGTTGATGGTGGTGCTGGGGGAGGGATGATGGTGCTAGGGGAGGGTTGATGATGGTGCTAGGGGAGGGTTGATGGTGGTGCTAGGGGAGGGTTGATGGTGGTGCTAGGGGAGGGATGATGATGGTGCTAAGGGAGGGTTGATGGTGGTGCTAGGGGAGGGTTGATGGTGGTGCTAGGGGAGGGTTGATGGTGGTGCTAGGGGAGGGATGATGGTGGTGCTAGGGGAGGGATGATGGTGGTGCTAGGGGAGGGATGATGGTGGTGCTAGGGGAGGGATGATGGTGGTGCTAGGGGAGGGATGATGGTGGTGCTAGGGGAGGGATGATGGTGGTGCTAGGGGAGGGATGATGGTGGTGCTAGGGGAGAGATGATGGTGCTAGGGGAGGGTTGATGATGGTGCTAGGGGAGGGTTGATGGTGGTGCTAGGGGAGGGTTGATGGTGGTGCTGGGGGAGGGTTGATGATGGTGCTGGGGGAGGGATGATGATGGTGCTAGGGGAGGGTTGATGGTGGTGCTAGGGGAGGGTTGATGGTGGTGCTAGGGGAGGGTTGATGGTGGTGCTAGGGGAGGGTTGATGGTGGTGCTAGGGGAGGGTTGATGGTGGTGCTAGGGGAGGGTTGATGGTGGTGCTAGGGGAGGGATGATGATGGTGCTAGGGGAGGGTTGATGGTGGTGCTAGGGGAGGGATGATGATGGTGCTAGGGGAGGGATAGAGGTGGTGCTATTGTAAGGATGGTGGCTGTGCTAGGGTAGAATTGGTGGTGGTGCTAGGGTAGGGATTGTGTTGGTGCTAGGGTAGGGATGGTGATGGTACAAGGGGAGGGATTGTGGAGGTACTATGGGAGGGATGGTGGTGGTACTAGGAGATTGGTGGTGGTGGGTATGGGTTTGTGGTGGTGGTGCTAGGGGAGGGATGGTGGTGGTGCTGTGGTAGTGAGAGTGACTGTGTAGGGGAACGGTCAGTAGTTGTATTGAGGTAGGGATGGTGCTTATAAAGGGGGAGAAATAGAGCTGGTGCTGGGGGAGAGTGGTGATACAGTGTAAGAGATAATGTGGTAAGTAATGGATGTGGTGGATACTTAAGACAATCTGGAACAGGAGTGCTCAGTTAGTTTAACATCTTTATCCACACCATACGCATCCTATGGATGGTAGTCAAAGGATTAAGGAGGCACATAATGGGTCCAGGGACTGGACCACAGTTTTGATAGCTGAACAAGTTAGTGGTAATGAACTAGTTACATGTTTATATCCGGTCACAATCCTAGCGAGTTATTTTGCAGATACTAATTTGGTCATTCACACACACACACACACACACACACACACACACACACACACACACACACACACACACACACACACACACACACACCATTCCATCAGTCTCTCACTCACCTATACAATCCCTTCACCTCACACAACCCATCCCCCACAGCACGATTTTTTTCACCGTATTTCCCATCACCTACCCAAACCTCTCGTGCCCAAGTGATAGTAACTCCAACTCTACTGGAAGGAAACCTCCGTAGCTGCCAAACCCTTGCTGAAATACTTTACGATATCCTCACTGACCTACTGAAATCTCCCTGCTCAGTCTAGCAACACTTTTCAACACCCTGTATGAGCATCCTGCATGATGGAATATGACAGGGAAACACAGCTAACATTTGTTCCCAGTAAGTACTGTATAGATTACGGTAGCAACACACTGCTGATGTATGCAGTTTTCTTAAACAGCCTCATTAACTTTAATTTTTACTCACTCGTGACTCACCTAATTTTAAAAACTACTCAAGTGTTTGTTTGCTTCAGCTACTTGGCAGCTGCCCTCATACCTGTAACATACCTGTTGCAGGTGTTGAGGGGTCTTTAACCACAGACTGACCAGACTTCCTTGTAGACCACCTGATCAACCAGGTTCTGAGAACCTGCAGCCTCTCATAACGTGATTGATCAGGCACTCTCAACCAATAGTAATTTTCCCAAAAATATATATATATGTCGTGCCGAATAGGTAAAACTGGTGGATTAGCAAGAACTCATTTAAAATTAAGTCCTTTCCAAAATTTTCTCTTATACGTTTAAAGATATATTTTTTTCATTTAGGTTAATGTAAAAATTAATAATTTTGCACTAAAAGAACTTCGGAAAACTTACCTAACCTTATTATAACAAGCGCAATTTAATTTAGCCTAATCCAGCTAAATATATTTTAGATAAGTTTACAATAATTTAATAATAAACAAATACAATGAAATATTTTTTTTTCGTTAGGTTCAGAATGATTTTCGGCAAGAAGAGCGTTGGTATTTAAGCCAAAATAGCAAGTTTTACCTATTCGCCACGACACACACACCTTACATAATATATATAAATATATATATATATATATATATATATATATATATATATATATATATATATATATATATAGGAGGAGGTGCGGGATTACCAAAACTGTTGTCCAGAGGGCTGAGGAAGGGTTGTCGAGGTGGTTCGGACATGTAGAGAGAATGGAGCGAAAGAGTGACTTCAAGAGTGTATCAGTCTGTAGTGGAAGGAAGGCGGGGTAGGGGTCGGCCTAGGAAAGGTTGGAGAGAGGGGGTAAAGGAGGTTTTGTGTGCGAGGGGCTTGGACTTCCAGCATGCATGCGTGAGCGTGTTTGATAGGAGTGAATGGAGACAAATGGTTTTTAATACTTGACGTGCTGTTGGAGTGTGAGCAAAGTAACATTTATGAAGGGGTTCAGGGAAACCGGCAGGCCGGACTTGAGTCCTGGAGATGGGAAGTACAGTGCCTGCACTCTGAAGGAGGGGTGTTAATGTTGCAGTTTAAAAACTGTAGTGTAAAGCACCCTTCTGGCAAGACAGTGATGGAGTGAATGATGGTGAAAGTTTTTCTTTTTCGGGCCACCCTGCCTTGGTGGGAATCGCCCAGTGTGATAATAATAAATAAAATATATATATATATATATATATATATATATATATATATATATATATATATATATATATATATATATATATATATATATATATATATATATGTCGTGCCGAATATGTAAAACTGGTCAATTAGCAAGAACTCATTTAAAATTAAGTCCTTTCTAAAATTTTCTCTTATACGTTTAAAAATGTATTTTTTCATTAATGTTAATGTAAAAAAATTAAATTTTGCACCAGAAGAATCTTAGAAAACTTACCTAACCTTATTATAACAAGAACAATTTATTTTAGCCTTATCCTACTAAATATATTTTAAATACGTTTACAGTAATTTAATACTAAACAAACACAATTAAGTATATTTTCTTCGTTAGGTTTAAAATGATTTTTGCGAAATTATTGCATACACAAATTTTCACTTGTCCTATATGGCAAGATGAGCGTTGCTATTTAAGCCAAGATCGCAAGTTCTGCCTATTCGGCACGACATATATATATATATATATATATATATATATATATATATATATATATATATATAATATATATATATATATATATATATATATATATATATATATATATATATATATATATATATATATATATATATATATATATCCAGCTGGGACAAACACGTGAACAAAAATAGTAACGACACAACACTCACTCGTCATTCCTTCAAAAAAAAATATCCAAAAATTTCCATTTTGATTACCTTCCGCCACAATTGAAAAATAAATGACTTTCTATGGCGTCAGGTGTTGTTCTCAACACCTTAATAAAGGAGAGAGAAAAAGAGGAGAGATCTATTTTCCGAAGGGAAATTCTCTTCAGGTCATAATACTTCTTGTTTTGACTACCATCACAGCTGAGACTGATGGTGTGTAGGGGAGACAGGGAAGTCGATGGTGGGGAAAAAGTGAAGGATATGGTTGATTGGTGGTTTAAGGGAAAAACCCAGCTATTAGGGAAAGAAAAATTCTGTGTGGTAGGGAAAAAGATGTATCATGGGTTGTACTGTAGGCAAATTGGGCTGTATTGTGATAGAATGGGGATTTTGTGATGAAAAAAAAGGACTTTATAAATAGGAATAAGGATTAATGGGGATGTTATGTTAATCAAGGGGAAGAGCTAAACCCGGATGATTATACAGCGTCTGTGGGAGGGGGGATGTGGAAGGCATTCAGGCTTAATTCGGGGAACTGGAGCACGGATTAATGGGGAAAAAATTGAGTTTATGGTATGGAAACGAGCTGCATGACGGAGGAGAGAATGTTCAAGGAGAAAAGAGATGCACTAATGCTCCAGATAAACGAAAATAAGCGATTCACAATAGCGTACAAATAACAGTGAAGCTTTAAAGGAATATTATAAATTATCAAGACAGTCAAATCTGCATAACTATGTTCTCTCTGCATACAAAGCTAAATGTAACCCGTCTTGGGTAACATTGAAAATTGGTTTGGGCAAATATTTTGCTAGTGGGATGGATTGTGAAGGACCTGCATAGTATGGGCCAACAGACCTGCTGCAGTGTTCCTTCTTTCTTATGTTCTTATTGTATCATGCTAAAATAATTATTATTATTATCATGTCACTCTCTCAAACATAAATACCAGGATTCTTATCCCCAGTTTCTCATGCGTCAGGACTTCAAAAATAAGTGTGGGACACTTGGATCTGAAGATGTCAATGGTTAAGCTTTATTTACATCTTTACACCACAAGACGGAGCCACCATGCATTTTCCTGGGCCAACGAGCGGATCTACTAACCTCTCCCAAGGGCAATGCGGCCTGAGATACCGACTTCCTTGCATATATCTTAGAGTTGACGTTAATGGACGCATTTCCAATTTCTCTGGAATTTTATGGGCAGTGGCACCAATGTTGCCAGATAAAAGTTTTATCCAAAGGTAAAATAATATCCTTATCCTGATCAGCCGGGCTGTGGTGCCTGCGTTGGAGTACTGACGGCCACCACCTGGATTCAAATGTCTTACGGCTGATAAAGAAAGACATGTTCCAGAACAAGCGTTTATTGTAACGACGTTTCGATCTGTGTAGATATTTATCATGTCAGTGATCGACTTGATCAAAGTCTACACAGACTGAAATGTCACAACAAAAGCTATCTCCACTCTTGCTTTTTTTTTTTTTTGTCCTGTCTTACTGTCGTGAGTACACAGCTGCGTCCAACATAAACAGAATTAAAGTGAGCCCTTTTGGGGGCCCGGCAACAAATCTTTCCCCGGAACGCAGAAGTTTTCACGAGAAAACAGGATCATAACCTAGTCAAAGTGCCTAATCAGCCGAGTTGTGAGGGCAATGCTGCGAGACGCTAGCAGCAACAGCCTGGTTACTCAGGCTGTTGCAGCTAGGAACTCTATCCTATGACTGGAAGTTGAAGACAGTAAACACCGTAAAGCTGCGCTATACAGTATGATTTTTTTTTTATTTGTAACACAGGGACTCCAGGCCGAAGGGACTGATTACCTCAAACTCTTAGTCTTCTTTCGCCATTATTCTCCGTATTGGACTGAAGAAGCCACTGACTGGCGACAAGTTTCTTCAGTCATGATTCCCAAATGTTGCACAAGTCTCCCATTATTCATCAAGTAAATCCAGAATCGAACAACACAAGTAGAGGGCTTCACAACAAGTGCTATTTTTTCAAACAGCGTTAACAAAAATCATACCAGAGAAGCTATGTAAGAGAGGTCACTGTATTTTGCTTGTCCTCGAGCCATGACCAGATGCGGTATAAACCCTGGTAAATAAGATACCGACAAACTGGTTTTAATCATTTCTAACACAGAGGTTAAAGAGACAGTAAGCAGATCTTTGACACACTTCAGCCACTCTCACGAATACCATGAGGATGCTAATAACCATAATTATTAAACGGGGTGGACTAGGAAACCAGCGAAAGGCCTCGGTCAGATGCCCAAAAGCTCCAACGGCGGAAACATTTATCCTGTTTCCTGATAAATCTTACCTAACCTGGAAGACAGGGAGAACCTTGACGCTTCGCAAAAGACAGTCTAACATTTGAGGTTTTTTTTGTAACGCACCAGTGATTCTTTGACACTTTAAAGACATTGAAACTATAGGGATGGGTGATACTGGAAATACTATAGAACCTTGAAACAACGGGGGTTCTTGAATCACTCAGGTATATTGCAAGTAATTGGACTCTGGTCTGGTCCCTACCTGTTCATTAACGCGTGATGCCTTTAATTTCACTTTCACGTTTCTCGGCTCCTTTATTAATCATGCTTTTCACTGCGGCATTAAACGTTGGAGGTGGTAGAGAATAAGAACATAAGAACGTGGAGAACAGGGAAGGTGTTGGAGGTAGATGGACAGGTGTAGTGATGGAGTGTTTGTGATGGAAAGGTGGCGACTGGATCATCTACTACTCACATAACATGTGAGTAGATGTGGAGAAATGTGTAAGTACTGGTTATGGTTCCCGGTAATTCCAACACATCCCTTTTGATAAAGCTCCATTCCGAGCGAAACATCGTCTACAAAACGTGTCTTTATACCTACTTGTCGTCGGCTTGTTGCCATCACCACCACCCACACGTAATCATTCACTACGTAACGACCCCAACAGAAACAAGTCACTGACATTTATTTTTTATCCTAGGTAATTTACACTGTGTGCTAACTGTATGTACGTGTACCTGTGCCTAAATAAGCTTACTTACACCAAAAAAGTACAGTATTTTCCAGAATATACGGCGCACAAGTATTACACCTTCATAACTTTAATGAACTCTATGACCTTCTATAAAACGCTAGTTGCTAGTAGCCCAAAGCCTACCCTTGACCCTGACCTTGAGCATATAAGACGCAGGGTGATTTTCCAAGACTCTTCTTGGAAAAAAGCGCGCCTTATATACCGAAAAAACGGTAACTAAAACATCAAGAGACAACAGCAACAGAGGGTCCGTCCAGAGGTGATTTAATAAGAACATTACGAAGGTCTTTTCTTTTTCCCACCATTACAGCAGCGTCGGGCTGGACCTTGGGTGTTGACTTCAGAGCGAGGCCAAGACTCCCGTGTTTTCTCTCCATTGATTGGTGGGAACGAGAGTGGGAAAGGTGGAGGAAAACCAGACTTAAGTCAGAGAGCAGTGAACATGTTCTCACGTAACTTGCTGCTTGAGGTGACGAGTATGTTGAGTGTGTGTGTGTGTGTTTATATATATATATATATATATATATATATATATATATATATATATATATATATATATCTCAGTAACACTGCGACTAGCCAAGGACTCTAACCCATGCTGCTTAGGCCTGCCTCATGGTAGGTGAAAGCTCAGGATGCCTTAATCCACGGGAGTCATGAGTTTTCGCCCACCATGAGGCAGGCCAAAGCAGCATGGGTTCGAGTCCTTGGCTTCTCGCAGTGTTGTTATTGGTCAATACCACTTGTTCGTGGGTACAATAATTATGTATATAAAAACCACATACAGGAAAAATTAGTATTGGTTTAGTGTATTAATCAGCACTAATTTTATTAACCCACATGTATTAACACAAATTAATACACGACGAGCCTGGCCTATGGTCGGGCTCCGGTAGTAGAAAGACTCTGGAAACTCATCAAAGGTACGTTTAATGACTACGGCAGCTTATAATTATGGATTCAATGAGGATAAAATATTAATTTTAAAATAGCTTTATTTTAACCCCGTTATCACAGCAACCTACACACACACACACACACACACACACACACACACACACACACACACACCTGTACCTGCAAGGATGCCATAACGACGTTTCGGTCTGTCCTGGACTACTACCAAGCTTCAGTTATTGATTATCAGTGTTCACCTCAAACACCTCCCACCCCAGTACTACACAAGAGTCACAAACCTTTACCACAGTCTCACCAGCACAACCTCTGATCTGAATCATGGACCACCAGACATTTATTCATCGTACGAAACCTGAAGAAGTCTCTGAAAAGGGTCGTACTGACATCACAAATCATAAAAGTCTTTGAGAGGGGTGCCAAGAAGTAAACTTACTGGGTTTATGGAAAAGCGTAAACTTCACAACCCAAGTCAACATGGCCTCAGGAGATTTATTTTACGATAAACTGTCGCCAAATACAAGGATACAAAATAACAGTCAGATTTCGTCACTGAAAGGGCTGAATGGGGTGAGTAAGCAAGTGATCTTGGAATAGTAATGTCAGACGACTAGCGTTGTGCGCAACAAAGCCAATGTAACCAAGGCCAGCACGAAAATGAGGTGGATTGTGAGAACTTGTAAACAAAGAAAAACCAGGGAAATGACTGTTCACTTCACAGCATTTGTTGTGCATGGGAAAGTTTTCAGATGGCGCGTCACTAATCTACACACAAATAGAAACTTACTGCAAAGAGTAATTCACGAAGTGCATGATAAAACCAATGACAAGAAGGTGTCGTAAGTACAATTAGAGAATATTCTGTCAACATTCATCGCCAGAGACTCTTCAACCTTCTGTACCAACAAGCAGTGTAAAAATTACCGAACAGAGGTGGTGGTGGTACTAGAATAGCGGTATTCAAGTTGAAACTAGATGAATCCCTGCAGCCAGCAGTAACAGCCTGGTTGATCAGGCCCTGATCCCCCGGGAGGCCTGGTTGTGAACCAGGCAGCGGGGGCGTTGATCCCCGGAATACCCTCCAGGAAGACTCCAGGTAATCCAGGCATAGTTATGCTGACCACTGGGAAGCAATAGTGACCAGGTGGTCTTACTGGATCAGACATCCTTCCCTAGATAGCCAGGACTATCATTATCAAGGGAAATCCGTCAGCAACAATTATATCTACGACGATAAAGACACGTGAAAACACCTGAGACTTTTCATTTGAAGTTGGGCCCTTAATAATAATAATAATAATAATAATAATAATAATAATAAATTAATTTTGAGCTGTTCCCTTCCTGGTACCTTGTTTACTAAGTCTTTGAATATGTATCCTTATCTTCAACCTGTGTGTATGATATACCAGGTGGGGGGCGATGAGTTCACTAAGAGAGAATTCATTTAATGTCAGTGGACCCCGACTCTTCAACGCCCTCCCTCCGTGCATAAGAAGAATTACTAACGAACCTCTCGTTGTCTTCAGGAGGAAACTCGACAAGGTCCTCCAATCATTTCGTGATAAACTGGGCTGTGTGACGTAGGCTGCAGTGATTGTGGCCAGTAGTAACAGCCTGGTTGATCAGGACTCGATCCACTGGGAAGCCTGGTCTGGAACCGGCCCGCGGGGGCGTTAACCCCTGAAAGTATCCCTGAGGTATCAGCCATAATAACAATCACAGGAATAATCATCGTTGATAACTTCTGTTCAGGAGGAATAACAGCGCTACCACTATTAACATTTCGATCCTACTACCACCATGAACTCATAAAAGTCTACACAGATATGAAAACTAGACGGGGTTTTTTTTTTCCTTTCAGTAACCATCACAGTCGACAGCCGAGCTGTCAATAATGACCCCCCCCCACCAACAACAGACTGCTAGAACACACTTCCTTGTCCACCTCCACCAAAACAAGAGATTGGCGGGAGGATTGATTACGGAGAGCACTCTCTCACTCTCTCTCTCTCTCTCTCTCTTTACGTTGAGTAAAGATCCAATGACACATCATATCGTCCATTCTTAACCTCCACTAAACGTTCATGTCTATCTGAAGTTGATTCCGGGGAGGGAGTCATCGCTCCCGCGTCCTGATCCCTGACCAGGTCTCCTGGATAATGGCCTGATCAATCAGGTGGTTGATGCCAGTCTCATCAGTCTGGTATATATTTGTAAATATTTTTAAGGTTATTGTTGATTTAATGTCGTAAATCAATAGGTTATAACAGCTGGACAGGTTACAACAGCTCACAGCTTTCAAGATTACGATTACTTCTGGTTCTCTTACCACTACTGTTGCTGGTGCTGCTGCTACTACTACTACTACTACTACTGCTACTACTACTGTCTTCAAGATGGTCCACCTGGAGAACCTCTCCATTTCTACCTTCATATAACATTAGCATCCATGAGGTGTTTTGTACAGACTTGGTAAAGCTTCCGGTGAAAGAAATATAACTGTCTTATTGTTGCTCATGTTTATTAACCTAACAAAGCCATTACTGCGTAATGTTTGACTATGCTGGTAGTGGTAATGTTGGGGTGGCTGTTGGTAGTTGTGATGTTGATGGCTGCTGGTAGTAGTGGTGATGGCTGAGGGTAGTAGTAGTGATGGATGCTGTGGCGTGATGCATGAGGTAATGGATAAGTGTGGTGAGTTAGTGGTGATGATACGGTTGTGATGATGATGAGGTAACGACCTGGCAAGTGATTAAGACACCAGTGTGGTGATTACAAAAACGGTGATGACAAACAGGACTTAGTGATGAGGCGATTGCAGCAGTGTGATGACATTTGCAGTGGCAATTGTGATGACAGTGATGGGACGGGGGGGGGGCAATTGGTGAAATAATTATGATTGTGTTGAGAGTAATGACACAATCTGCGGCAACTGTGGTAGCTGTGATGACCTCGAGATAGCCCTTGTGGTAGGGATGACAGCACCACAGCGCAGACACAATACAGCTGGAGGCGACGCGACTCCCAGGTGCCCAGGAATGCAGAGGTTCGACACACGGGGAACTTGAGGTGGTGAGAGTGAAGTGAATGTTCGTACAGGTCTTCAACGTCCCTTGATTGCAGCGCCTTGATTGGACGGCTGAAGCCTCTTGCGGAAGGGGTCACTGGTGATTTGAGTGGCCGTAGTTGAATACGTGGGTAGTTTGTGTATCGGTAGCATTATATACCGACAGATTAAGCCAATATACGATTTATAGCACTTCATTAGAAAAAAAGTTTAGTCCACTACTTCCTCGATCCTCTGGTGGGCGAAAAGTCTTCTCAGTAAAATACCATAAACCTCATTATGTCTTATAAAGTGGGTGGTCTACAAGTAGCCAAACACTGACAGATATGATCTTTGTGGCATCAACACGTATGATACAGGTAAATTTTACATACACATAACTTATTTCACTATGTGTTACCTGATAGTTCTTTATCCTGTAATATTTCCTTTCCAGCCAAGGAGAACTGGTCTGAGACCAAACAGTGGGGAAGATAATCCCCAGAACCACTGATAACAGGCTGCGGGAATACTTGAAAAGTGAGAAAAAAATTAGAGTAGCACTGATGTAGGCCTACTGGCCTCCTGTGTTCTTCTCAAACATATGAATATAGGTCAAGACAGACAATAATAATAATAACAATAATAATAATTATTTCTACAAGTACATGGTACAACTTGCAAATACCATAGCTGACATCAATGACATACTATATAGAAAGCCCCTGGTTATGCAGAGCATTTCGGGCAAATTGGGCCAATTTTGTTCCCTTTACTGCTAGGTGAACGAGGAGAGCAGGTGTTTTAAGGAAAGACCCCCCAACTGTTTCCACCCGTACCGGGGACAGAACCACAGACCTCACTGTGTGAGATGACTGCGCCACACTTAGGCTTCTTACAACGCGGTTTTAGTTCAACTTACTGCCACAATGGTGCTGTAGTTTGATGGTTGTGACACAACAGTGGTACGCTAATTAGAGCGATAATCGAGTGGTTAGAAGACAAGATCTACCTTTGATGATTATTATTATAATCAAGGGGGAAGCGCTAAACCTGGAGGATTATACAGCGCCTGTGGGGGGGGGATGTGGAAGGCATTCAGGCTTAATTCGGGGAACTGGAGCACAGATCCAATTCCCTAAATCAAGAGCCCCTCACCAACATCAAGGAACCTTCCTTGAGGGGTACCTTTGATGAGATCCGAGAGCGTTTTCTGCTCCCGGAGCCCGGCCATGGGCCAGGCTCGTCTGGTACTTGCCTGGTCAATTAGGCTGTTTCTGTTGCTGGCTCGCAGCTTGGTTGATCTGGAAGGGGAAGTTTAGAATAAAGCTGAAGACCAATGTCATTCTGCACTGTCCAGAGAGAGAGAGAGAGAGAGAGAGAGAGAGAGAGAGAGAGAGAGAGAGAGAGAGAGAGAGAGAGAGAGAGAGAGGGAGACAACAGGTTAGCACAAAGCAATAGCCGGTCAGCACAGGTCAAAGGTCCCAGTAAGCCAGCCATAAACACGACACCCCCATTTACCCCACTGCACACCCTTCAGAGTAGGCTAATGGGGAGTGCGGTCAACACAACCCCCTCCCCCCCCACCTCACAGAGGAGGCTGTTGGGAGGACATAAAGGAAAAGGAATAGCATTGAGCGAACTTGTAACACCTTGTATACAACAACCACCTTGTAAACAATGACCACTTTGTAAACAGTGACCACCTGTGACACCACAGTGACACCACAGCACCGTATCATCCTTTGCGGATGATACTAGGATCTGCATGAGGCTGTCATCTGCTGAGGACGCGGTTAACCTCCAAGAAGATATAAACAAAGTTTTCCAGTGGGCAACGGTAAACAATATGATGTTCAATGAGGACAAATTCCAACTACTCCGTTATGGAAAACTGGAGGAGATAATAACTAGAACAGAATATACTACAAACTCCGGCCATACAATAGAGCGGAAAAATAATGTAAGGGACCTGGGAGTAGTAATGTCTGAGGATCTCACTTTCAAGGATCACAACAGTGCCACGATCGCACGTGCAAAGAAAATGATAGGATGGATAATGAGAACTTTCCAAACGAGAGATGCCAAGCCCATGATGATCCTTTTCAAATCACTTGTTCTCTCTAGGCTGGAATACTGCTGTACATTAACATCTCCATACAAAGCAGGTGAAATCGCAGATCTAGAGAGTGTACAGAGATCCTTTACTGCACGTATAAGTTCTGTCAAACACCTTAACTACTGGGAACGCTTGGAAGCACTTGACTTGTACTCGTTGGAACGCAGGAGGGAGAGATATATCATAATCTACACTTGGAAAATCTTGGAAGGAATGGTCCCAAATCTGCACACAGAAATCACTCCCTACGAAAGTAAAAGACTGGGCAGGCGATGCAAAATGCCGCCAATAAAAAGTAGGGGCGCCATTGGTACACTAAGAAAACACCATAAGTGTCCGGGGCCCAAAACTGTTCAACAGCCTCCCATCAAGCATTAGGGGAATTGCCAATAAACCCCTGGCTGCCTTCAAGAGAGAGCTGGACAGATACCTAAAGTCGGTGCCGGATCAGCCGGGCTGTGGCTCGTACGTCGGACTGCGTGCGGCCAGCAGTAACAGCCTAGTTGATCAGGCCCTGATCCATCGGGAGGCCTGGTCGTGGAGCGGGCCGCGGGGGCGTTGATTCCCGGAATAACCTCGTAAACAGTGACCACAGTCACTGCTACTGTGTTTACTGCCATAATTCCTCACGTACTACCATTATATTCATGTGCTGTCATTGTTATATTACGTACTGCCATTATAACATTGTCTACCACTAGTAGACATTGTCTACCACCATTATAACATTGTCTACTACCATTATAACATTGTCTACTACCATTATAACATTGTCTGCCACCATTATAACATTGTCTACTACCATTATAACATTGTCTACTACCATTATAACATTGCCATCATCATAACATTGTCTGCCATTATAACATTGTCTGCCACCATTATAACATTGTCTACTACCATTATAACATTGTCTGCCATCATCATAACATTGTCTGCCATCATCATAACATTGTCTGCCATCATTATAACATTGTCTGCCATCATTATAACATTGTCTACCACCATTATAACATTGTCTACTACCATTATAACATTGTCTGCCATCATTATAACATTGTCTACTACCATTATAACATTGTCTGCCATCATCATAACATTGTCTGCCATCATCATAACATTGTCTGCCATCATTATAACATTGTCTACCACCATTATAACATTGTCTACCACCATTATAACATTGTCTGCCATCATAACATTGTCTGCCACCATTATAACATTGTCTGCCATCATTATAACATTGTCTACCACCATTATAACATTGTCTACTACCATTATAACATTGTCTGCCATCATTATAACATTGTCTGCCATTATAACATTGTCTACTACCATTATAACATTGTCTACCATCATTATAACGTAGTTGTAGACAATAGTGCACTATTACAAAAAAGTAATTTTTAAATGAAGATGATAAGATTTACTTCTTTTGTAATAAAGAGTTCGGGATACATAAATACACACATTAATAAATTAATCTTTAATATATAAAAATCAACTATCTTTGGTCTAGAGGTATTTGAACTATGATATAATAATAATATGTACAAGTTACTATAATAAATTATAATCAGCATTTTACTAAAATATAATTAATAACCCTACACAGGGTACAACTCTTGACACTACTGTCACTATATATATATATATCTCTATGCTAAAACAATAAATTATAAATAACATTTTTATAATAATAAATTACAATCAACTGCCTCTCACGACACGAAGTCAGTCACACGACACTGTTCAGTGTACACTACAACCAGGCCATCTTCAGTGTCCCACGACACCCTTTTCATCTCAGTGTTCCACTACGGTCCTGTGCATATCTCAGTGTTCCACTCCATCGTACGTCCCTCAGTGTCACACTACGGTCCTGGCCCAGTTCAGTGTAACACTCCAACCTTTTCTTCATGTAATGTCCCACTAAACAGCATCTGACGACTCCGGCCCACAGTTGATCAACGTAGACGGTGAGTCCACAGACGTCACCGGTAGTCCAGTAAATCCTCTCCAAAGGGGGTTGACACACCGCTAGCCGAACACCATGCTGCAAGCTCACTGAATGCGGCCGTCAAGTAACTGAGGCCAACAGACTCAGTGAGCTGCGGTGAGCGGTTCTTCTAACGCCAGTAGATAGGTACGATTCGGTGGTCAGGTACCTACTGCATAGACGTGTACCCTGAGGAGTTCAGGTACTTAATGTTGAAGCCAGTAGACGTGTACCCTTCGGTGGTCAGGTACCTACTGCTTAGGTGTGTACAGCGAGGCGCTCAGGTACATAATATTTCTAAAGCCAGTAGACGTGTACCCTTCGGTGGTCAGGTACCTACTGCTTAGGTGTGTACAGCGAGGCGCTCTGGTACATACTGTTACTAAAGCCAGTAGACGTGTACCCTTCGGTGGTCAGGTACCTACTGCTTAGGTGTGTACAGCGAGGCGCTCTGGTACATACTGTTACTAAAGCCAGTAGACGTGTACCCTTCGGTGGTCAGGTACCTACTGCTTAGGTGTGTACAGCGAGGCGCTCTGGTACATACTGTTACTAAAGCCAGTAGACGTGTACCCTTCGGTGGTCAGGTACCTACTGCTTAGGTGTGTACCGTGAGGCACTCAGGCTCTTACTGCTCTAAGGCCGGCTCAGCAGCCCCCACATTGGGTTTGATGACGCACCCAGTGGTACTGCCGGCCGGCAGGTTAACTATTTAACCGCTAGTTTGGCAGGGGCCGCAACATGCACTAACACGACAAGATTAACGATTTGACACAGTCATTTCTGCGTGTCTACCATCAATCAGAGAAATTTGATTGCGTGAGAATAGATGGAGGGAGGGAGGGAGGGAGGGAGGGAGGGATGGAGGGAGGGAGGGAGAGAGGGAGTGAAGGAGGGAGGGAGTGAAGGAGGGAGGGAGGGAGGGAGGGAGGCAGGGAGGGAAGGAGGGATGGAGGGAGTGAAGGAGGGAGGGGAAGAGGTAAAGAAGGGGGGTCGAGGGAGGACACCTTTAAACTTCTTTATGTACCTCTGAAGAGTTGTTCTGCTCCAGCAGCCCGGCCCTGGGTCAACCAGGCTGTTGCTGCAGGCGGCCTGCAGAGAAAGAGGGGGATGGATGGAAGAAAGGGGGGGGGAGGAAGGAGAAGAAAGGATAGTTATCGATAGGAAGATGTACAAGGAAGGAAAGGGAGGGGTGTAAAGAGTAACGGGAAGGAAGGGGGGGACAGGGATAGAAAAACAAGAATAAGTGGAAAGAAACGTGGAAATAGAGAAAGGAGAGTTTGGCGAGTATGTTTGCTTTTGAACTCTCTCTCTCCTTATTCACCCACTCACAAATGAGTCACAGGGATGTCAGGAAGTATTTCTTCATCCTCAGGGTGGTCTGGAAGTGGAATGACCTCGATGAAGAGGCGGTGCAGGCAGACTCAATACGCAGCTTTAAGGACACGGCCTAAAAGAATCCCGTAACCGGCAAGTTGACAGGCGGGGCCAGGAGCTAAGACTCGATCCCTGTAACCACACATATAGACGAGTAGGTACACACACACACACACGGCCAGGACATAAGAATCGACCCCTGCAACCACAAATAGGTGAGTACACACTAGAGGACAGGAGGGATAGGGTAGACATGATAATGACGTATAAAATACTGAGAGGAACTGACAAGGTGGACAGGGACAGATTGTTTCAGAGATGGGATACAGCAACAAGGGGTCATAATTGGATGTTGAAAACTCAGACGAGTCGCAGGAATGTTAGGAAGTATTTCTTCAGTCAGACTTGTCAGGGAGTGGAACAATCTTGACAGTGATGCAGTGGAGACAGGATACATACACAGCTTCAAGAAGAGGTACGATAAAGCTCTTGGAGCATGGAGAGAGTGGACCTAGTAGGGACCAGTGAACAGGCTGGGCCAAGAGTTATGAATCAACCCTCCACAACCACATATAGCGACTACACACACACACACACACACACACACAGTACCTGTGTCATGGTAGTGATTCGGGTATCCAGCCTACACTCCTGCCAGCGTTGTGATCAAGCCAGCTGTTGCTATTTATGCCTGGCAAACCTGCGAGGCCAGACTAACTTACCCCATCGGGTACACTCCAGAGATACTTAACCAGTTTTAAAGAGAAAGGGGAGGAGGGGAAGGGAGGGGAGGGGAGGATGGTGGAGTGGAGAGTATCGGGGAAGAAGAAGAGAGAATTGAGGGAGGAAGATGAAGAGGAGGAGGAGAAGGAGGGAGAGAGGAGATGGCTGGATAGGTTGTAGGAGGGAATTGAGAGGGGACAGGATGTTAAAGTAAGAGGTGGAAGAGGGTAAGAGGGGAGAAGGAAGGTGAAGCAAAGGGGAATGGGAAGGAAGGGGAGAGAGAGACAGAGATAAATAGATAGAGAACTTTGTAATACACTCCTCTTCTTAAATAGTCTGTCTTGATGCCAGTGAAGCTCTCTTGATCCGGGAAATTGAAGCTACACTCTCATGTTCTTTGGATCAAACCTGATTTTTTCCTTTTACCCAATCGCTGGTAACCCATATTGTACCTACTTCATATTCCATTTTACCTTCAATATCCCATTCTCTCTTTCTGTTTTAACTTCAAAGGTTTAAATAATAAGATACTGTATTACAAGAACCCCAATAAGTAATTTACTTATTTTTGGGATTATTCTGGGTAATTTACAAAAAACTGTTACTACGTACGATTATAATTTGTCTTTATTTCAAACTGTGGCTAAATAAACTAACTAATTTATTTACTCTCTCTCTCTCTCTCTGCCCACCCACTTATATTGAGTCAACAACTCCCAAAGCATCACATGGTCAGCCAAGCGTATCCTCAGCTATTTTTCGTATTAGACACAAGCCATTGCATCGACTGGGACCGTCTCATTCAGAGGACACATGTGACATTTTGCTACCCTGGCCTTCCTGTCCCAAACAATGTCGGGAGACATGGAATGGGGCAGAGATGAAGGGAAGGGAGGAGAGGGGTAGGGACAGAAGAATGGTAGAAACAAGCGGAGAAAGAGTAGAGGGTGAAGAGACAAAGAATATATACACAAATATATGATCTGTTTTAAATGTTATTCCAATATATATAAAATATATATATAATATATATATATATATATATATATATATATATATATATATATATATATATATTATATATATATATATATATATATATATATATATAACTATGAACGAGGCCTCCCTATTTATTGATTGCTTGTCAATTAGGCTGTTGTTGATGACTCCTCCGACCTACATATCCATCACAGTCTGGTTGATCTGGCACACCGCTGAGGTAGTGATCCAGTTTCTTCAATACCTGTACACTTGTTCCGCCAAAATTTCCGTTATCTACTGGAAGCCTGTTGAACAGCCGAGGCACACTGATGTTGACACAGTGTTCTCTTATTGAGCCCGTAGCTTCACTGCTTTTCACTGGGTCTATTTTACACAATTCCATCTTTACTTCATTATGATGTCATGTTCAGGGTTTGGATTAGGCCCGCCAGTATCTTCTGTGTGTATACAATCACCTATCTCTCCTTCCTTCTCTCCAGAGAGTACATCCCCAGTGATTTACATGCTGTATTGAAGCTACGCGAGCAATAAACACTTTTTTCATCTCTGCTATCTCTCCCGCCCCGGACGAAGTTGTCAACAATGAGCAGTTCCCCACGTAAGAGAGCACAAGGTATTTTAACAGCGTTAATGTTGACATTACTTTTCTTGTTTTGCAAGTGCAGTTGCTGCCTTCAAGAGAGAATTCGACAGATTCCTCAAAACAGTTCCTGATCTATCAGGCTGTGGTGCGTATGTTGAACTGCGGGTGACGGGCACTAACAGACTTATCGATAAGGCCAGCAACATGGAGGCCTGGTCTGGGACCGGCCCGCGGGGGAGGTGACCTTCGGAAGCGACTCAGGGTAAATTCTACTTGTATCGTTTTCTTGGCCTTTCCAGCATTTGCTTTACTGTGTTCTTGAAAAGAAAAACCAGATATCATACCCAGTTCTTATTCTATGGGGCGACCTTAATGCGTTATGAGTAGCATTTCCCTTTTGAGTTCCTCGTTCATTCCACATATGAACTGGAATCTGTCCCCACTAAGCACCATGCTATTTTCTACAGCCCACTGCAATTTATCGGTGTTCTCTACCGTGGTGTCTATCATACCGTTTTTGAGTCCGAAAAGGATGACTCAAGAAATCGTAATGACACGATTGCAAATAAACCATACCCCCGGCCGGGATTGAACCCGCGGTCATAGAGTCTCAAAACTCCAGTCCGTCACGTTAGCCACTAGACCAGCTAGCCACAATAAGATTCATCCAACTAGGTATATTTCTACACCATAGGAAAGTTAGCACAGGCCCCTCTGTGACCACAAATGCCACGCTAGCTGGAGATTCGTCTGTAAAAACTTGCATTTGTGGTCACAGAGGTGCCTGTGCTAACTTTCCTATGGTGTAGAAATATACCTAGTTGGATGAATCTTATTGTGGCTAGCTGGTCTAGTGGCTAACGCGACGGACTGGAGTTTTGAGACTATGACCGCGGGTTCAATCCCGGCCGGGGGTATAGTTTTTTCCGAAAAGGATGATTCTTTATGTCTGCTATGAGGATGAGAGCGCGAAATGAGACCATGTTACCCCATAACAGTGACAACAGAGGTCTCACACATCAAACAGAGGGACGACCAACAGTAAACAGCGACTCACACTAGACAACATATACAAAGCAGAGAAAGACAATGAGATATCACCGAGTCTCAGGTCATACACGGAGAAGTTAACCGCAGCTCAGAGGCTGAGGTGAAAGGGTGGAGGATGCGGAGGAATAGAAATGATTTATTTAAGGTAAAACCTGCATGAAGCATTGTATCCATTAAACATACATATATTGAAGAATTAAACACATGTGCAACATCTGAGAATTTTTATTTGTAGATGTTTCGCCATCCAGTGGCTTTATCAACACAAATTCAAGGACATAATCTGAAGAATGTACAGTTATATACAAAGTATAATTCTACATTCTTCAGATTATGTTCTTGTATTGATAAAGCCGCTGGTAGGTGAAACGTCTTCGTGGCATTGAAAATTGGTTTGGTCAAATGTTTGTTAGTGGGATGAATTGTAAAGGACCTGCCTAGTATGGGCCAACAGGCCTGCTGCAGTGTTCCTCCTTTCTTATGTTCTTATGTTCTTAAATAAAGATTCTCAGATGTTGCACATGCGTCTTATTCTTCTTCAGGTAGTTACAGTGAGAACAAATGCTAACCATATTTCTCTGTCATATCGTATCAAAAGATAGGTTTAAAATCACGAAATCGTAATGACACGATTGCAAACAAACCATACCACGGGTGGGGATAGAACCCGCGATCAGAGAGTCTCAAAACTCCAGACGGCCGCGTTAGCCACTGGACCAGCTAGCGGGTTCTAACCCCGCCCGTGGTATGGTTTGCTAGGTTTAGAATTTTAGAACCTAAGATAATGGAATCTGTCAGCCTGAGCTGGGAAAATTTAGCAAGTCAAACATTTCACTTTGGACTCAGTAGGGAAACAAGAAATGAATGAAAAAGGAAATAGATCATAATGGAAGAGGGAGACAAAGAAGAAAAGAAGATTTGATTAGGTCGGGGATAAAGGGAAACGAAGATGAGATCCATGAAGTTAAACGAACATGGAACTAGATCCACTGGCCCATGCTAGGTAGGTTCTGCTCACACCACGTATCTAACCTGTTTTTAAAGTCGCCCAAAGAGGCTAAGATGTCGGGTAGCATTAAAAAGAAATTGGTCAAATATATGGGTGAGAAGGGCTGGGTTTGAGTAGTATTTAAGGAACTGGGCAAATATTTTTTGTCAGTTGGTTTGGGTTTTGACAAGGACCTGCCTGGTATGGCCCAACAGGCCTGCTGCAGTGTCCTCCTTTCTCATGTTTTTAAATTCTTGAGAAGCTTTGGAAAAAGATTGGACAAATACGTGGGTTGGAATGAGTGGTTTTGATAAGGACCTTCCTTGTATAGGCCAGTAGTCCTGCTGCAGTGTTCTTGCATTATTATGTACTTGGCAGTTTCTGGCATTCGTCTACAAGTCTACTGCCAACCCAGCAACTTTCGGCAACCATTCTAAATACGAAATTGTCCAATTTGTCTCCGTTATTGCGAGTGTTGCCTGGTTAATATATTATCTGTATCTCGTTTATTTCCCCTATATTTATGCATAACTTCCATCATATTCCACCCTCATTTTACGCCCTCCAAGAGAAGGAAAATTCAGTGCTCTTTAACTACCTTTGTAGGAACGATTCTTGATACAAGGAATTAACTCAGTTATCCTGTGTTGTGGTAGTAGTCAGGTGAGGGAGAGGAGTGAGGGGAGAGGAGTGAGGGGAGAGGAGTGAGGGGTCTTGTCGGAAGGGTAAACGTGAAGAGAGGGAAGCTGTAAGGTCTGAGTGATGGAAGGCAGGAATAGAGGGGTGAGAGAAGGGCGTGTTGAAAGCAGAGAAGAGGGGAAGGTAGAGGAAGTGTGTGACTGTGGAATACAACGGAAGGAGTGGCATATATTTTTTTATTAAAGGTTAATACAACCGCAGGTGTGGTTTATAATTTTTTTCTTAATATTTTACAACATGCTCAGAGTATATACATTCCCCGGAGAGAAATTAGGTCTAATAATAACGATCCCAAATGGGTTAACAGGAGACTAAAACATCTATTGGGGGAGAAAACGGAAATTTATAGGCGCATCAGAAGAGAGGTTAACCTTACTGACCAATATGTTCAGCTTAAAAGAGAAGTAAAAAGGGGGATTAGAAAGGCTAAACGTGACTATGAAATTAGAGTTGCTAATGAATTGAAGACTAATCCAAAAGGGTTCTTTCAAGTGTAAAGGACGAAGGTGAAGGAAAAAGTAGGACCTCTGAAAATTGGGAATGGACAGCTGACGGATAACGAATTGGAAGCGTGTTCCCTATTTAATGAATATTTTTTGTCAGTTTTTACACAGGAAGATATAAATGAGATTCCAGAAATTAACAATTTTTCATTTCCTGACGAATTCAAATTAACTGATATTACTGTCACGAGGGACATGGTTATCAAAACAGATAGACAAACTGAAGCTAAGTCCCCGGGATCCCTACGAGTTGTTTTCCAGGGTACTTAAAGAATGCAAGATGGAACTTGGTCAGCCATTAGCGAGTGTGTTTAATGCGTCCATTCTTAGTGTTGTGCCAGAGATGTGGAAGATGGTTACTGTGGTTCCTATATTTAAATCAGGGGATAAATCCATTCCTTCATATTACCGTCCAATAAGCCTATTAGAATCAATTATAGCTGACATTGTTAGAAGTCACCTTGAAGAGCATAATTTGATTAATGAATCTCAGCATGGGTTCACGAGAGGTCGTTCCTGCCTGACAAATTTACTAACGTTCTTCAATAGAACATTTGAGGCAGTAGACAGTGATAAAGAATATGATATTATTTATTTGGATTTTAGTAAAGCCTTCGATAGAGTACCTCACAAGAGAGACTTAAGAAAAGTGGCAGCTCATGGTATAGGAGGTAAAGTTCTAGCATGGATTGAGGCATGGCTTACCAATAGAAAGCAGAGAGTTACCATTAATGGAGTGAAACCTTGGTAATAAATACCGACAAGTTGGTTTAGAAAGATACGTAAGCACGTATGTTATAGTGTTTGCTTACGTGTCTTTCTAAACCAACTTGTTTATAATATATATCAATGATCTTGATGAGGGAATTACTAGTGATATGAGCAAATTCGCCGATGACACAAAGATAGGTAGGATAATTGATTCAAACGTAGATGTTATGGAACTTCAGGAGGATTTAAACAAACTCTATTCTTGGTCAGAAAAGTGGCAGATGCAGTTCAATGTAGATAAATGCAAGGTTCTGAAGCTTGGGAGTGCCCATAACCCTAGTACTTATAAGTTAAATGATGTAGAACTTAGCCATACAGATTGCGAAAAGGACTTGGGAGTTATGGTGAGCAGCAACCTTAAACCAAGACAGCAATGCCTAAGCGTACGTAATAAGGCAAATAGATTACTGGGATTTATATCAAGAAGTGTAAGCAACAGAAGTCCAGAGGTCATACTGCAGCTTTATACATCATTAGTAAGGCCTCACCTAGATTATGCAGCTCAGTTCTGGTCTCCGTATTACAAAATGGACATAAATTCGTTAGAAAACATTCAGCGTAGGATGACTAAATTAATACATAGCATTAGAAATCTTCCTTATGAAGAAAGATTGAAACAATATTGAATATGGAATGAAACAATATTGTTTCATTCCATGGAACAATGCTCTTCTCCAGACTGAGGGACTGACCACCTCAAAACTTTAAGGGTGATGGACTGATTACATCGTCTTCAAGTATCTTCTGCTTCTATCAACTTTTCTGTACTCGACTGAAGAAGCCTACTGTGTAGGCGAAACGTTTCGAAATAAAGATACCTAACTGTTGCATATGTGTCTTACCGGATGGATATGTGTTGGGGGTGTTGCACCAGTGGGAAAGAAGAGGGGAAAGGAGAGAAGAGAAAGGAAGGGATGGGAGGGAGAGGAGGAGGGCATAATACTGGTGTGGTTGGGTCACCAGCTGGCACGCGAGGGTCAGGGTTCTCTAGGGAAAAGACTTGCGCCAACTCTGGACCTAAATTTGGACTTAAAAAAAAAATGGGTCGTGGTATTGTTTATCTCATGGAGTCTGAACCTAAATTTAATCTTACGCAAGTCTGGGCTTAAATTTAGACCTAATCTGAACCTGAACTCACGTTTGTAAGATAACCTAAGAACCTAAAAAGCTGTACAAGAACCGGTGCTATTCAAGAACCAATCAACCTGTACAAGAACCTAAAGTGATACAAGAATCTGAAAGTCTATACAAGACTCAAGAACCTTCACAATAATGTGAGAACTAATACACAATCCTATACAAGAACCTGGAAACTTATACAAGGTTCTGGAAACCCGTAAAGAACCTGAGCATGTGGAAACACAGCAAGAGTGGATCCACCCCCCTCCGTCTACCCTCCCCAGAACCCACTAGCAATGACCTTCCAGTGGACTTGATAAATGGCTCATTCCAAGCACCTCTGGTCCGCTACACCCCGAGGCGTCTAGACCACAAGTCCACAAAGACCGTGGTCCGTGGTGAGCCGCCAGACCTTACTGTCCCTGCCTGCCACAGCCAAAATCAAATACAACCACCCATCCCCTATCCTCACCCATCCTCACCCCCAACCTCTTCCCATCCCCAGGACAAGAATTCATAGTGGCCAACGTTGGCGGAAACGAAAATGGTTGTTTGTGGTGAACGATGAAGGTGATAGTGTGTGAGTTTGTGGTGGATGGTGTTTGTGGTGGTGGATGGTGTTTGTGGTTGATGGTGTTTGTGGTGGATGGTGTTTGTGGTGGACGGTGTTTGTGGTGGACGGTGTTTGTGGTGGTGGATGGTATTTGTGGTGGTGGATGGTATTTGTGGTGGTGGATGGTGTTTGTGGTGGTGGATGGTGTTTGTGATGGATGGTGTTTGTGGTGGTGGATGGTGTTTGTGATGGATGGTGTTTGTGGTGGTGGATGGTGTTTGTGGTGGATGGTGTTTGTGGTGGTGGATGGTGTTTGTGGTGGATGGCGTTTGTGGTGGTGGATGGCGTTTGTGGTGGTGGATGGCGTTTGTGGTGGATGGCGTTTGTGGTGGATGGTGGATGGTGTTTGTGGTGGTGATGGTGGATGGTGTTTGTGGTGGTGGATGGTGTTTGTGGTGGTGGATGGTGTTTGTGGTGGTGGATGGTGTTTGTGGTGGTAGATGGTGTTTGTGGTGGTAGATGGTGTTTGTGGTGGTGGATGGTGTTTGTGGTGGTGGATGGTTTGTGGTGGATGGTGTTTGTGGCGGTGATGGTGGATGGTGTTTGTGGTGGTGGATGGTGTATGTGGTGGTTACCTGGAGTTACCTGGAGGTTATTCCGGGGATCAACGCCCCCGCGGCCCGGTCCATGACCAGGCCTCCCGATGGATCAGGGCCTGATCAACTAGGCTGTTACTGCTGGCCGCACGCAGTCCGACGTACGAGCCACAGCCCGGCTGATCCGGCACTGACTTTAGGTATCTGTCCAGCTCTCTCTTGAAGGCAGCCAGGGGTTTATTGGCAATTCCCCTAATGCTTGATGGGAGGCTGTTGAACAGTTTTGGGCCCCGGACACTTATGGTGTTTTCTCTTATTGTACCAATGGCGCCCCTACTTTTTATTGGCGGCATTTTGCATCGCCTGCCCAGTCTTTTACTTTCGTAGGGAGTGATTTCTGTGTGCAGATTTGGGACCATTCCTTCCAAGATTTTCCAAGTGTAGATTATGATATATCTCTCCCTCCTGCGTTCCAACGAGTACAAGTCAAGTGCTTCCAAGCGTTCCCAGTAGTTAAGGTGCTTGACAGAACTTATACGTGCAGTAAAGGATCTCTGTACACTCTCTAGATCTGCGATTTCACCTGCTTTGTATGGAGATGTTAATGTACAGCAGTATTCCAGCCTAGAGAGAACAAGTGATTTGAAAAGGATCATCATGGGCTTGGCATCTCTCGTTTTGAAAGTTCTCATTATCCATCCTATCATTTTCTTTGCACGTGCGATCGTGGCACTGTTGTGATCCTTGAAAGTGAGATCCTCAGACATTACTACTCCCAGGTCCCTTACATTATTTTTCCGCTCTATTGTATGGCCGGAGTCAGTAGTATACTCTGTTCTAGTTATTATCTCCTCCAGTTTTCCATAACGGAGTAGTTGGAATTTGTCCTCATTGAACATCATATTGTTTACCGTTGCCCACTGGAAAACTTTGTTTATATCTTCTTGGAGGTTAACCGCGTCCTCAGCAGATGACAGCCTCATGCAGATCCTAGTATCATCCGCAAAGGATGATACGGTGCTGTGGTGTATATCTCTGTTTATGTCTGATATGAGGATAAGGAATAAGATGGGGGCGAGTACTGTGCCTTGTGGAACAGCTCTTCACTATGGCAGCCTCCGATTTAACTCTGTTGACCACTACTCTTTGTGTTCGATTTGTTAGGAAGTTGAAGATCCATTTCCCCACTTTCGCAGTTATTCCTTTAGCACGTATTTTATGGGCTATTACGCCATGATCGCATTTGTCAAATGCTTTTGCAAAGTCTGTGTATATTACATCTGCATTCTGATTTTCTTCCAGTGCATCCAAGGCCATGTCATAGTGATCCAGTAGTTGTGAGATGGTGGATGGTAGTGGTGGATGGTGTTTGTGGTGGTGGTGGTGGATGGTGTTTGTGGTGGTGGTGGTGGTGGATGGTGTTTGTGGTGGTGGATGGTATTTGTGGTGGTGGATGGTGTTTGTGGTGGTGGATGGTGTTTGTGGTGGTGGATGGTGTTTGTGGTGGTGGTGGTGTTTGTGGCGGTGGATGATATTTGTGGTGGTGGATGATATTTGTGGTGGTGGTGGTGAATGGTGTTTGTGGTGGATGGTGTTTGTGGTGGATGGTGTTTGTGGTGGATGGTGTTTGTGGTGGTGGTGGATGGTGTTTGTGGTGGTGGTGGTGGATGGTGTTTGTGGTGGTGGTGGTGGATGGCGTTTGTGGTGGTGGTGGTGGATGGCGTTTGTGGTGGTGGTGGGCGGATATGCTTACACCTGATTGTGTTTCGAGTTTACCCAATTTACCTGGAGTTGCTTCCGGGGGTCAGCGCCCCCCACAGCCCAGTACTTTGTAGATGAATGGTTCAGAGGACCGACATGTTGATAAATTAGACATGTGTCTAATTTATCAACATGTCGGTTCTCTGAACCATTCATCTGTCAGGCACTGCAACTTCTTGGGATCTTAATACTTAGGAATTCTTCACTTGCCTAATTCTTGGGCACGACCTACTTCCACATTGAACAAATGTGACACGACCTATGACTGCTGCACCTCTCCTGCCATACGGTTTATAAGCTGCTTCTCCGCTGATATGCTGTATTCTATTCAAGATTGATGGACTGAACACATCGACTCAAGGTTGAGGGACTGATTACCTCATTCTCCTCCTGTTCTTCAGGTTTCTCCTACGTATGGACTGATGAAGCCACTGTGTGGCGAAACGTTTCCTCAATAAAGATACCCAAGAGTTTCACATGTGTCTAATTTATCAGCCCAGTACTTGACCAGGCCTCCTGTTTGCTGGCCTGATCGATCAAGATGTTAGTGCCCGCTATGTGTGTGTGTGTGTGTGTGTGTGTGTGTGTGTGTGTGTGTGTGTGTGTGTGTGTGTGTGTGTGTGTGTGTGTGTGGGTGACTGTGTGGAGTAATGGATAGTGGTAGTGGTGGTGCTCAGACAAGTAGTGTGTCAAGTAACATTATTACATCCCTTACTACATGTAAATACACATCTCCCACAAAAAAAATTGTTCCAAATGAAGGGAAAAGACAACACAAGAAGAGGCAGAGGACAGAAGGGAAGAAACGAAGGAGAAGGAAAGGAGAGGCAGAGGACAGCAGGCAAGAAGCAAAGAAGGAAAAGAGAACAGGAGGCAGAGAATAGACGACAAAACAAAGAAAAATAGACATGAGCGAAAAGAGAAGAAACAAAAAATAACGGAAAAGAACAAAATTTAGAAAGAGGGAGAAGTAAATAAGGAAGAGAAGAATATAGCGTTCTTTATCTGGACTCCAGTAAGGCCATTGACAGGATTCCACAAAAGATATTGAAAGAAGTTGTCGGATCCGGTATTGGAGAAATTCTTTCTTAGTTCAAGACATAACTGATCAATACTCAACAAAGAGTTTGCATAAATGGAGCCCCCGTCAAGTGGCGTCCCACAGCAAGGTTGGGGGACCCCCGTCAAGTGGCGTCCCACAGCAAGGTTGGGGGACCCCCGTCAAGTGGCGTCCCACAGCAAGGTTGGGGGACCCCCGTCAAGTGGCGTCCCACAGCAAGGTTGGGGGACCCCCGTCAAGTGGCGTCCCACAGCAAGGTTGGGGGACCCCCGTCAAGTGGCGTCCCACAGCAAGATTGAACCCCTCGCTGTTCACAATCTACTTAAACGACTTGAGTAAGAGAATATATTAGATCAAGTTTAACGATGACCAAAACAAAGCAAGGCAAGCATTTCAGACATTTATTTTACTTAAACAATATACGAATAACCTGCACATAGGAGAAACTCATGGAAACGTTTCGCTCCGACTTGGACCGAAACGTCGTAAGTCTGTCTTTCTCTCTCATGTGCGGGTTATTTGTGTATTGTTCCAGTCAGGGTATTGTTCCTGAACAGATGTATAGCCAAAACCCCGAGGAGTGGAAATAATCGCGGAACATACGAAATAAACATTACAAAACCCTGACTAAACCCAAGGTGACAGATGCAAGAATTTTCGTTAACAGAACCCTGACGTCAGGGTTCTGACGTCAGCGGCACTGTAAAAGAGAACTTGTTCTCTTTACTGTTAAATCCTCTGTTAGAGTACAGGACGCCGTCCTGATCTTTACATAGGTGATCTTTCCCATGAAGACAAATTAAGAGCACTGAACTCGCACTCTTGAAAACGCGTAGCAAGAGCAGTCATCTCCGCGTGGTTGCTGCGTGTTTTGCATGGCTGTAATTAGTCATGCAAAACAACCGACAGTTTATGCATTGTCTATGGGCAATATGTACCTATCCTTCAGCGGGATCAACTCGAAATTCTATCCCACAGGCGCTGTATGATCCTTAAAGCGTAATGAATGTAATAATAATAATAATAATTGAAAGGTGTCATCGAGTAAGGTGTGACTAAAGTATTCACATAGCTGTGACTGGTTTCGAGAGTTTTGGTCTCACAGCTTTATCAGGTTTTCCCAGTTTTCTCCAGAAATATCTTACCTTTGTTCCGGACTTTTTTTTTTTTTGTATATCTGCTGACAGATGATTTGAAAAGCCGTAGACAGCAGATGATGACACAATATTGTCTTACCGTGTATATGCCGCTCCTGCTTTCCACTGGGTCTATTTCTACACTTCTTCCCGTGTCTCTCTCACTCCAGTAAGTTACGACACCGTGTAGATTAGGGATCATGGCTTTTAAATATTTTCTAAATATAAATTATTAAATTACTCTCGTCACTGTTTAAGCAAGTACACTTTAAGCTCACTCACGCGCTTCTAATAGTTTAGATGTTTCCCAGATTGTCTCGTGTCAGTAAATGATCTCTCAACATTTTTATTGCATAGAAAGGAGCTTTCGGAAGATAAGTATACTCGTACGTAAAAGGGATATGAATAATATGCGGAAAATATCTGATCACTCTCAGATCACTGAGTCCAGTGCTAAGACTTTTTTTTTTTCACCAAACTATTAAGCTGTCAAGTAACGTCGTAGACGCAAATACTTTAGGCAGTCTGGGAGGCCTGGTCGTGGACCGGGCCGCGGGGGCGTTGATCCCCGGAATACCCTCCAGGTAGACTCCAGGTAGCCTTAAGAAAAAGGGCTCGATACCTGAATGCGAATGTATAAGTGTATGTTTGATTTGCATTCTTTGATGGAGGAAGAGGAATAAGGATATGGGAGAAGTGCTGGAGGTACCTTTGATACTCTAAGGGCCACATCCATCTGGCAATCCTTGTTTACAACTGTTTACACTTGTTTACAAGCGAATGTTTACAAGGGGGCACTTTGCTGTCGGTCGGTGGTGGACCTGGTCTTCAGCAAGGTGCTGCATGCTCCTGATAGGTCCTTGATATCTGCTGTTGCATTTGATGCTGATGATAGTGCGTGAGGGTGTCTGGGTTATGATATTCACTGATGGAGATGGGCAGCGAATAGGGAAGGAAAGGAAGATGTAGAAGAGAAGAGAGAGGAAATAGCAACAGTATCTAATACCGAAAAGTTCATGAATAAGGCACTGTGGAACACCTAGGTATGTTGATTTTGAAGACGTTTCGCCAGTGGATTTATCAATTCAGTACAGAGGTTATTTGAAGGTACAGAAACTGTATTAAAGTTGATAGAATTACCGACAATATGTTAGGTAAAAGGACAGAAGTGCAGCTAATGTGGCACTGTATTGTGGCAACGTTTAGCTCTCCAGGAGCTTTGTCAAGCCGTTACAAACAGTACATGGACACAGAGGGTATATATAGGCTTAGAGTGAGGTGCAATACTAGTGGTAGTAGCAGTAGTAGTAATATTAGTAGAAGTACGTAGTAATACATGTGGTAGAACGATCAACTTGCACATACGTACAACACTGGAATTCTACCAATCACCTCATGAAATTCAACGACGTCCGACTAGTGATCAGAGAACCTAATTTCCGCAGACGTAAATGCCTTGAATCATCATTAATCGCCGTTTCTAACACAATCAAGTAAAATAACGGCAGCTTCATCGTCTCGGAAGTATCAGCAAAAATCCTCCTCAAAACAATAAACCCAGGAAGAATACTCGAAGGAAAATGTGTATGAGGGAGATAGGGAGAAAAAAAAGTGTGGGAAGAAAGAGAAGGAATGAAGGAAATGGGAAATCGAGGGAGGGAAAGGAGGGAGAGAAGAGAGAAAAGGCAGAGAAAGAAAGGACAGAAGGGAGAAAATGAAGTTAAAGGAGATCGAAAAGGGAGAAAATGAAGGGAGATAAAGGAGGGAAAGAATGGATAATTATATTAAGAAAGAAACGTGTACAATAAAGATAACCAGATGTTGCACATGTGTTTTAACTTTCATCTTGTCAGTATTGTATGCCTTTCTCGCACAGTTTTTTATAACCTTTTACTCATGTGCAAGTTGATCGTTCTACCACATTGTATTACTACTACAACTAATATTACTACTACTACTACTACTACCACTAGTATTACACCTGAACGACTTGACAAAGCTCCTGGAGAGCGAAACGTTGTCACAATAAAATGTCACATTAGTTGCACTTGTGTCCTTTTACCTAGCGTATTGAAACTGGAAGCAGCAGAAGACTAGGCAATCACTCCCTAGATGACGGTAGTATTGACGAAACTGAAGCACAGGCAGGAAGATGGTCGCTTATATAGGAGCCCGATGAGATGCAGCAGTTCAAAACATCGTCACCTGCGGGTGGGGCTCGCTAGTGGAAGTAGGTCATGTCCAAGAGTTAGGTCAGAGGATAGAAAACCGGCTGAAGGTATCCTCTGTACCAAGATTCCATGGTGCTACTGTGTCAGAGAAGTATGGAAGGAAGAGGGAGTAACGAGATTATAATCAAGGGGGAAGCGCTAAACCCGTAGAATTATACAGTGCCTGGGGGGAAGGGGGGATTTGGAAGGTATTCAGGCTTAATTCGGTGAACTGGAGCACAGATCCAATTTACTAAATCAAGAGCCCCTCACCAACATCAAGGAACCTTCCTTGAGGGGAGAACGGAATGTAACTATACATAAGGAAGAGAGAAAGAGACCATAAATGATGAAGAATTAGAGTAAAAAAAAAAAAAACCGAGATATCTAAACAAGACGGGGGTCAACATATCGCCCTAGACACCGCGCCGATAGGAAGCCAAGACCCAGGGCGCACCGATAACAACAACGTACAGCAAGTCACCGGAGACTAGGCAGCTACTGCACAGCAGGAGACCTCCAGGAAGCACTAAATTACACACCACTATCACTGACGTACATACAATACATGGAGCTGGAAACCATAATTTGGGAGGTAATGGTGTACCACCAGCGAAGAACCGTAGTTAAACCAGCATGGAAAATAATGTGCATAATATTTAAAGGGGCGGAGGGGTAAGCCAGCGAAAGGCCTCGGTCAGATGCAGGACTATGACCCATGAAACACTTGTCCTGTTTCCTGACAAGTCTTGCCTAACCTAAACCTCACCAGCATGGATTTAGGGTCGGCAAATCTTGTCACATCACCTTGCCCGGCCTTAAAGGATGCATCGTGGAAATGAACCGACGGGTGGCCCCGTGGCCTGGCTGGCAAAGCTCTCGCCTCACACACGGAGAGTCTGGGTTCGATTCCCGACGGGGGTAGAAACATTTCAACGCGTTTCCTCGATGACGCACTGACTTTATTGGGTTATCCTGGGTGGCTAACCCGTCGGGGTTAAAAATCCGAACGTTCAGTGGGTCTGGGGAATTACCTCACCCCACGATCCGGTCTCAGAACAATCCTCGTCAACTGAATAGGAAATATTTCAGGATCATGAATAATTACAAAGTACATAGGAATGTAATATATATCACGAATTTGTAAAAAAAATGGAAGACTGACCTGTCATCTTACGTGTAACTTTCGGTTTTCGCATTTAAAAAAAATGTAGTTACAATATACTGTCTCTAGATATTCAGAATAAGAAGAATAATAAAAGAAACGGCAAAAGAAAAAAAAGGCAAAAGAAAAAAACGAAAAAAAAAACGGAAGAAACAGGAGAAAAAGAACGGAAAAAGTAAAAGAAACTGAAGAATAAGAGGAAGCAAAAGGAAAAGAAAACGAAAGAAAGAAATGGGCTTCTGTGGAACGAGAGAGAGAGAGAGAGAGAGAGAGAGAGAGATGGAAAGTCCATAGACAAGGTATACAAGACCTAGCACA
>NC_091350.1:1874503-1877003 GCF_038502225.1 Cherax quadricarinatus
GAAGGTTGACTAGGAAGATACAAGGTTCTGGAGGTTGAAGAAAGCTGAATTCTGAATAAGGAACAGATTCCCTTGAGAATAGGAAGACAGGAGATCAAGGAGGTCGAAGAGGAGGTCGAGTAGGAGGTAGAGTAGGAGGTAGAGTAGGAGATCGAGTAAGTCGAGGAGGAGCTCGAGCAGAAGGTCGAGGAGACCTGGACCCACGCCCTGGTAACAAACTTTAACATGGTAAATTCCTCCCGCACACAACGCCCAGCTGCCCCTCACATTTTTACAGTCCTAGAGTAGGGGCCCAGGTTGAATTAATTTTTGGATCTCTCCTGAATTGTCTTTTCCTTCGCTGGAAAGGGGCGGAAAGGATGGGGGAGAGGGGAAAGAGCGTGGAGGAGGGGAATGCATATCTCCTGTTATATACATTTTTAACTACACCCGAAATCCAGTGGCAGCGATGCTAATGTGGGTACCATAAAATAACAGTGGTAGATGCTGGTAGCATAGGAGACCCCTGCATATACAACAGGTAAGGTTCCGGGCTACTGATGTAAAGTGTAAATCTCTGTAAACTGAATCATAGCCATTTTTCAGTTTATATATATATATATATATATATATATATATATATATATATATATATATATATATATATATATATATATGTTGAGGTGGTTCGGACATGTAGAGAGAATGGAGCGAGACAGAATGACTTCAAGAGTGTATCAGTCTGTAGTGGAAGGAAGGCGGGGTAGGGGTCGGCCTAGGAAAGGTTGGAGGGAGGGGGTAAAGGAGGTTTTGTGTGCGAGGGGCTTGGACTTCCAGCAGGCATGCGTGAGCGTGTTTGATAGGAGTGAATGGAGACAAATGGTTTTTAATACTTGACGTGCTGTTGGAGTGTGAGCAAAGTAACATTTATGAAGGGGTTCAGGGAAACCGGCAGGCCGGACTTGAGTCCTGGAGATGGGAAGTACAGTGCCTGCACTCTGAAGGAGGGGTGTTAATGATGCAGTTTAAAAACTGTAGTGTAAAGCACCCTTCTGGCAAGACAGTGATGGAGTGAATGATGGTGAAAGTTTTTCTTTTTCGGGCCACCCTGCCTTGGTGGGAATCGGCCAGTGTGATAATACTATAAATAAATATATATATATGTCGTGCCGAATATGTAAAACTGGTAAATTAGCAAGAACTCATTTAAAATTAAGTCCTTTCTAAAATTTTCTCTTATACGTTTAAAGATATATATTTTTCATTAATGTTGATGTAAAAATTTATAATTTTGCACCAAAAGAATCTTAGAAAACTTACCTAACCTTATTATAACAAGTGCAATTTATTTTAGCCTAACCCAACTAAATATATTTTAGATTTGTTTACAGTAATTTAATACTAAACAAACACAGTGAAATATATTTTTATCGTTAGGTTAAGAATGATTTTGGTGAAATTATTGCATACACAAATTTTCGCTTGTCTTACATGGCAAGATGAGCGTTGCTATTTTAGCCAAGATCGCAAGTTCTGCCTATTCGGCACGACATATATATATATATATATATATATATATATATATATATATATATATATATATATATATTATATATATATATAAATAAATGTTCACATAGAATATAAAATATAGGGGGGTGGCAGAAGAAAACATTCAAATAGCTCCAGGGAGAACCTTGAGTTTTCCCTGGGTACGTTTATTGTCTTCTGAGGATGAGGGTCCCCATTCCGGTTCTCTCTCTCTCTAATATATATATATATATATATATATATATATATATATATATATATATATATATATATATATATATATATATATATATATATATATATATATATATATATATATATATATATATATATATATATACACACACACACACACACAGGACCCTAGCTATGCTAGTGGCATCACTGAATGGAAGACTCTGGCTGCTCCAGCACAAAAACCTATTGAAGCACTGGCGTACAGTCAAGTCAGGATGGTCTCATCACTGAAAAGTATCTGCCAACATTCTTAGGGATGTGACAGGAGACAGGGAGACTGCCTGTCTCCGAACTGTGAGTGCACATCACTCTGGGGACTCCCTCCAAACAGTTCCCATTTTGGCAATGGGGAAATGTCTTGGCAGTAAGACTTTCTGTATTGCAGTCGCTCTGTGCCTCACTGCCCCAATTCACACAGAATATACGTGTATTTGCGGCGATGCGCAAGCCGACCAATATGGTCTACATGGTCTTAACTGCTCCAAAACTAAGGGTTGGCATGCAAAACACAATGATGTCAATGACATAAAGAGAAGCCTTGCTACAGCTTGATGCCCAGCCAAGAGAGGTCCCCGACCACTATCAGCCAACAATACTCACAACCCAGCAAACCACCCTGATGGGATCACCATCTATTCTTAGAAGAATGGCAACCTCGTAGCATGGGACCATACCTTCATGTCGATACTTGCATACACCTACATCCATTACAGTGTCAGGCACATGGAAGAGC